>NC_057419.1:104488835-104517909 GCF_019320065.1 Cervus canadensis
TTACATTTCTCAAGCCAAAAACTTAAGAGTTATTATTAACTTTCTCATATCCCATATGCAATCCATTAGGAAAAATGTATTTGCTATACCTTGAAAATATCCAGAATTGAATTATTTTCCCCACTTCTTTCACTGTTTTTCAACCTAGCTGTCACTGTGCTTTGTCTGGGTTATTTTAGTATCATCCTAACTGCTGTCCCTCTTTTGATTATTGTCCCTTATAGTATATACTGAACACAGCAGCTAGAGAAATGCTTCTAAAACTAAGTAGATCCTAGCATTTCTCCTAGACAGCATATTACAAACCAGAGACATTGCTTTGCTGACAAAAGTCCATCTAGTCAAAGCTATGGTTTTTCCAGTAGTCATGTGCGGATATGAGAGTTGGACCATAAAGAAAGATGAGCACCAAAGAATTGATGCTTTTGAACTGTGGTGTTGGGGAAAACTCTTGAGAATCCCTTGGACTTCAAGGAGTTCAAACTAGTCAATTCTAAAGGAAATCAGTCCTGAATATTCATTTGAAGGACTGATTCTGAAGCTGAAGCTCCAATATTTTGTCCACCTGATGCAAAGAACTGACTCCTTGGAAAAGCCCCTGATGCTGGAAAAGATTGAAGTCAGGAGGAGAAGGGGATGACAGAGGATGAGATGGTTGCATGGCATCACCGACTTGATGGACATGAGTTTGAGCAAGCTCCGCGAGTTGGTGATGAACAGGGAAACCTGGCGTGTTGCAGTCCATGGGGTTACAAAGAGTCGGACATGACAGAGTGATTGAACTGAACTGAGCATTTCTCCATTAAAACCTTCCAGTATCCCTTCATCTCACTCAGAAAAACCAAAGTCCTTGCAATGGCTATAAGGCTTTCTGTGATCTGGCTGTGTTATCTCTTTCACAAGCCAACTACTTACTCTGTTTTCAGAAACACTATTGTTTCTGAAGTCAGTCAAACACTTCAGAAACGTATTTCTCTTCTGTGGCCGTTGCACTGACCCTTCGCTATACCTGAGTACGCTATTTCTCCAGTTAGCTGCATGACACACTCCAATGCTTCCTTGAAGTTTTATTCAAATATCAACTTCTCAGTGAGGTTCTTCCTGGCCACCCTATTTAAAGTTGGAATTTCTGTCCCACTGACTGGCACTCCCCATCCTCCTCTACCCCACTTTAGTTCTCTCCATAGAACCTTATAATATAAAAATAATACAAGTTAGATAAAAAAAAATAAAAAAAAAATAATACAAGTTAGAAAGCATAGATAGAGGGAAAATAATTTTAAAGAGAAGCCACTCTCTTCACCAAGACACGTCCTTACCATCCTGATACTGCTTTCAGATTACACTGTAATACTGTATTAATACCTACTTTTCAGGTAACATATAAAAATCTTTCTGTTGGAATAAATATTAATTTGTCACATCATTCAGTTCTTTTAAATTGTGGTAAATTATGTTTCAGCAAATTGTTGTCCTGCACTGTGTCATAGTCTCATCCCATGCATCCACAGGTCATCTGCCAAACCTTAAAAAGTTTGACACATAAATATAATTTGAATATAAAAATAAATAACATCTTGTAACAATCTTGTAATTATATAATATATAATACAATATAATGTATGACATAAGTATAAATAGAATATAAATATTATTAGAATATCATATGCATTTTATGAAGCTATTTAACCCTTATTCACAGAGATGAAATTTACTACTTGAAGATATGCACAAAGTAGCTATTGAATCTGACTTTTGCATACTGAAAGGCATGTTTACTGCAATGCCTAATTTTGTCAGACATATACTGCTAGGTATACTCATTGTTAATGAGACACACACACTACATTTTAATAATTGTAAACAATTATTCTAGCGAGGGACAATATGACACAGAAATGTGAAGACCCAAATTTCAAGAAGTTTCTTTTGAAAATGTGCAGATAGAAAAAAGCGAAGTTGACAAACGTAAGTGATTTATTGAAAAGAGCCCCGATTGTTTACACCGGGAAGACCCAGAGGGATGGGATGAGGAGGGAGGTGGGAGAGGGGATCGGGATGGGGAACACATGTAAATCCATGGCTGATTCATGTCAATGTATGACAAAAATCACTACAATATTGTAAAGTAATTAGCCTCCAACTAATAAAAATAAAAAAAATAAATGGAAAAAAAAGAAGTTTCTCTCTTGGCACACTAAAGGTGCTAACTTGATACCTACCCTCACTTAAAGTACCAACACACATGTAAGGTAACGTAGCTGAATAAGAATTACATCAGAGTAGGAGTCAGGAGGCCTTGAACTCCATTCCTAACTCTTGCAGCTATTCTGCTGTGTGACCTGGGGCAGTGGTTTTCAATTGGAACCTATTTTGCCCCCCAGGGGACAGTTAGAAATATCTGAAGACAGTTTTCATAATCACAATTAGGGTGTTGCCACTGGGATCTAATGAATAGAGGCCAGAGGGGCTGCTTGATATTCCACAATGTGCAGGACATACCCACACTTAAGACAAGGAATTACCCAGCTCAAGACGTCAGTAGTGCCAAGATTAAGAAACCCTAAATTAAGCAAATCATTTTCTTTCTCTAGGTTTTGGTTTCCAAAAGATTTTCACCATGTCTCAAAAGTGAAAGTGTGAAAGTGTTAATCGCTCAGTCATGTTCAACTCTTTGTGACCCCATGGACTATAGCCCACCAGTTTCCTCTGTCCATGAAATTCTCCAGGCAAGAATACTGAAATGGGTAGCCATTTCCTTCTCCAGGGGATCTTCCCGACCCAAGGATGGAACCCGGCTCTCCTGCATTGCAGGAAGATTCTTTACCATCTGAGCCATCAGGAAAGCCCATGTCTCAAAAACTCTTCACTAATAAGCTCAATATAATGACTGCACTTGTGGGAGAGTATTATGACATTCAATAGAGTTCAAAATGACTTAGAAACAGCAGTTATTTTCAAACCCATTTCAGAAGCATCTGATACAGAGACAGGATAAATGTGACTTGCTTGAGAAAACCTGGCAAAAGAATAGAATGCTGGTCTCTGGGGTTCCCAGTCAACTGGACTGTCAGTCTCAGCACACAGCTTCCAAGAGACAATGTGACATTGTGAGAAATGCCCGGACAGAAATATTTGCTAACGTTTTGGTAACAAACTGTTAATACAACACAATACCTGTTTTGATTCTTTGATCTGTATAGAGTGAGTAAAGTTTTCCTTCTCATTTCTGGATTGTCTTCAGAGACCTCAGGCACTTGAGTTTATCCAACAGTCCATTTGATTTTCTTCTGTGTTGCTAATTCAAGTGTTTCTCCATAAACCCCAAGCCACCATACTATTAAATAATCGATCGCACAGATCTACCTTTCAAGTTTTACAGAGCAGTATCAAAAGTTTCATGTCCCATGGAGTTCTTTTATGGAAAATGATAACATTGGGTAGCATATTTTATTTATCTACTACTGACTTGATTAATCTTTTATTAGGGAATTGACCATATATACAAGATCCTACAAGCTGTATAAATTGTAGTCATTTTAAAAGTACTTTAAGGGGACTTCCCTGGGTGTCCAGTGATTAAGACATGCTTCCATTGCAGGGGGCATGGGTTCGATCCCTGATCCAGGAACCAAGATCCCACATGCCACACCATGCGGCCAAAATAAAGTACTTAAAGAGGAATAGCTCCACACAAACTGACTCTTCCTGTTAAACCATCAGAAGCCCAATAAAAATACAATTTAGAGTGCTTAGCTGTTCAAAATATTTGTACTGTATATATACACTTTTGTTGTGAGAAACAGATGTATAGGTTTCAGAAGTCTATCATATCTAGGTAACCAACTTACTCTGATGGCTTTATGGGAAGCATAGGTTACCAATTATCATCTCTCTATTGGAGCTGAATTACCCTTATTAAATAAAGCTAGAAGATTCAAGACAGTGATAACTAACTGCTCCTGAACTAGTTGTGACAGATTATTTAGTTTCAATTTTAAAGTCACCCATTATTTGACAAAAAGTGTCACTGAAACAGGCAGCTGAGACCATCACTATTTCTATTTTATTTTTAACTGGAGGTTACTTTGAGATGTGAAAAGCAAAGGGAGAAATACACTTTTCAGGTCCAACATCTTTAATGGATAAGGAAAGCCAGCTTTGTATCAAGTAAGCACCCAATTAGACAAATGGCAGACAAGGACATGGATCTGAGAAGGGTGATTTTATTTCACTTTTTAAATTGAATTTATTTCTAAAATTTACTTAAATTGAAGGATAATTATTTTACAATGTTGTGTTGGTTTCTGCCATACATCAACATGAATAGCCATAGGTATACATGTGTTCCCTCCATCCTGAACCCCCTTACCACCTCTCATCCCATCCCACCCCTCTAAATTGTCACAGAGCACTGGGTTTGCGCTCACTGCACCATGCAGCAAATTCCCGCTGGCTATCTATTTTACATATGGCAATGTATATGTTTCAATACTACTCTTTCAATTCATCCCACCCTCTCCTGCTCCCTCTGGGTCCACAAGTCTGTTTTCTATGTCTGCGTCTCCAGAGAAGGGTGATTTTAAGTTGGGTTTTGATATCTCATCTTCTTGAGAGAAGGACAGACATTCCATTAAAGGGATAGCTTGCTGGGCTAACAAAGAGGTGCCACTTGAAACTTCAGCTATACCTGGGAAAGACTCATGCATGTGCAAAGAGAAAAAAAAAATCACATTTATGATGAAAAACTACCCCAAATGTAATTACAAATAATTAACTTCTAAATTCTAATGTTATATTTTAAACAGGAAGTGTTGCATGCATGTGGCTAAGCAGATTCAGTCATTTCTGACTCTGTTTCCTATGAACTGTAGCCTGCCAGACTCTTCTGTCCATTGGATACTCCAGGCAAGAATACTGGCATGGCCAGGCTGGATGCATGAGACAAGTGCTCGGGCCTGGTGCACTGGGAAGACCCAGAGGAATTGGGTGGAGAGGGAGGTGGGAGGGGGGTTCGGGATGGGGAATACGTGTAAATCCATGGCTGATTCATGTCAATGTATGACAAAAACCACTACAATATTGTAAAATAATTAACTTCAACTAATAAAAATAAATTGAAAAAAAAACCTAAAAAAAAAACAAAAACAAAAAAAGAATACTGGCATGGGTTGCCATTTTCTTCTCTAGGGGATCTTCTTGACCCAGGGATCAAACCCAGGTCTCCTGCATTGCAGGCAGATTCTTTACCCCTGTGCCATCAAATTAATTATTGAAAATTTCATGCGAAATTCAGATATTTAATTTTTTTTGCCTTTTTTTTCTTTTAAAATTGTTATTTTGTATTGGGGTATAGTTGATTAATAATGTTGTGATACTCTCAGGTGAACAGCGAAGGGATTCAGCCATACAAATACCATTCTCCACATACAAAATCCATTCTCCCTCAAATGAGACAAAATAGTTTCAATCCTCAACTGCCTGTGAAATACATTCAGGGATAGCCTATTTAGAGATGATAACACTGAATTTAAGCTGATTAGTATAAGAAACTTTGTAATCTGAAATGATATAATGCCATCATTATAATTAACACACTTAATTTAACCTTTTTTCAGCAAGATGAAGAAGTGGGGGAGGGGTATTGGGGAATCATGGGCCTTTTTATGCATTAAGTTTTCTATATAATGCTTCCAGAGCAGTAACTGAGCAGTCCACCCAGTGCTTTTACTTTTGTGTTTGTTTTTGTTTAGTCAGTAAGTCGTGTCCAACACTTTTACAACCCCTGTGGACTGTAGCCCGCCAGGCTTCTCTGTAAATGGGATTTCACATGCAAGAAAACTGGAGCAGGTTGCCATTTCCTTCTCCAGGTAGATATTTCATATCTTTTTAATTAGGTAAATATATTGAAAGTTTCTGAAAGTGAAGTCAATGTAGATTTTTATTTATGTTGGGGAAACATGAGGGATCCTAATAGAGTTGTGTGACATCTCCATGGTTCTGCATCTTCACGCTGCTCTCTGGGGAACTGATCTTAAGTGTCTTGACTTCTTTGTATCAGTTGCAACTGTGGATTACCTTCTCACTTTGGATCCTGGTCACTGAAGTTTTCATTCTCCTTATCTGGCCATTCTGCTCACTTCTGTTCCTCCTCTTATACCCTAAATGTAGGTGCCTTCTTCAGCACAGAACAAGTCACTGACTCTCTTCTCAATATTGTGTTCCTTAGCAGTTATAGTCTCTTATCTCATAGCTTCAACTACCACTACTGTCAGTAGCATATCCCTCATGCTACCTCACACAGCTATGCATCTCTACTAGCTCTTCCATCTAATGTGGTCATCACTACATTGGTACATCGACATAGCCCTGTTAAATGTCTTGTTTGAAAAAACTGAGCAAAATAAAATAGAATGTTGATCACCTGAGTCACCAATCAACTGGACTGTCAGCTTTCTCATATTGCTTCTAAGAGGTGATGTGACATTGTAAGAAAATGCCTGGCTGGTATGCTGTGCTTAGGTTTTGGTATGAACTAGAACAAGATCTGTGTGTTTTTTTTTTTTTTCTGTATAGCCTAGGGGAAGCTTTCCTCCACAAATTTATACTGACTTCAGAGACAGCATTCACCTGATTTCATCAAACAGTCCATTTGATATCTTTTCCATGTTGCTAACTCAAGTGTTTTCTGTATGAATCCCAAGCCACAGTAAATATTCCTTGTTTTTCAGATAACTTGGAAGCTAATCCTGCTGCTAACTGATTTGTATTTTTATCTCCCACAGGGAAAAATAATCATATCAAGATCAGCTCTTTTTTTCATTGATTGCTTACCTTGCACTAGACACAATTACTCTGTGAGGTGAGTGGTTTTTTTTTTTTTTTTTTTTTTTTTTTGAGTTGAGTATTATTATTACCAACATACAGATAGGAAAACTAACCTCCAAAGCTATCATGCAACCTCTCCAAAGTTGCATAGAAAGTGGCAGGGTCGGGATTCAATTCGAGTTATGAATTCAAAACCTAGTCCCCTGCCACAATGTATTAGCAGGCAAAGAGTCTTTGTTGTTAATTGTCCTGATTACTTGCTCATTTAGAAGGTCTCTCAGTAGCATGGCTGTTGGATTACCTCATGTAGGAGTTTAAATTATAATGGGGTTTGAATTTTAGGGAAACAAAAAAATTATGTGACTTGCTTTATTGCAATATTCGCTTTGTTGCAATGGCCTAGAGCTGAATCTGCACTATTGCAGAGGCATACTTGTACTGCCAATGAAAATAATCATCAACTTGGAATTCTTCAATTTAATAATTAACATGTTCTTTAAAAGGAACGATCGATTAAAAGGATATACAAACTAAAAAACTGAGAGGATTCACTGCCAGTCGACTCATATAAAAGAATAAAAGGAGCTTTCAAGGAAAAAGAAAATCATATGAGCCAGAAATAAGAAAATAGAGGGAAGCCTGAAAACCAAGGGAAAATTCATGTAAAACTAAATAAATAGTGATCAGACAGAAGCAGTAAGTTCCTATGGGCTATAAAATAAAATTAAATGAAAATAAAAGCACAGATGATGGAAAAGGGTAAATTTGCAAAAAATGTTCACAGCAACATTGTAATAACAACAACAACAAAAAAAAAAAAAAAAAAAGAGAGAGAAAACCCAATCTGTAGTAATAAGAAAATGGGTGGCTAAATAGTACGAAAGGCATATGATGATCCAACATATAAGTGAAAAAATAAATAAGCTACTTATAGACACATCAGCATAAATAAATCCTAGAAATATAAGGTTGGCTGAAAAAACAAGATGACAACTAGCTACAGTATGACATCATTTTCCCAAAGATTAAAAAAGTGAACAATATACTGTTTAAAGATGCTTATAAATATAGTAGATATTAGAGATACCAAGAAATTAGAGATACCAAGGGAACATTTCATTCAAAGATGGGCACAATAAAGGACAGAAATGGTATGGACCTAACAGAAGCCAAACATATTAAGAAGAGGTGGCAAGAATACACCGAAGAACTATACAAAAAGATTTTTATGACCCAGATAACCACAATGGTGTGATCACTCAACCTAGAGCCAGATATCCTGGAATGTGAAGTCAAGTGGGCCTTAGGAAGCATCACTATGAATAAAGCTAGTGGAGGTGATGGAATTCCATTTGAGCTATTTCAAATCCTAAAAAATTATGCTGTGAAAGTGCTGCACTCAATATGCCAGCAAATTTGGAAAACTCAACAGTGGCCACAGGACTAGAAAAAGTCAGCTTTCATTCGAATCCCTAAGAAAAGCAATGCCAAAGAATGTTCAAATTACTGCACAATTGCACTCATCTCACACGCTAGCAAAGAAATGCTCAAAATTCACCAAGCCAGTCTTCAAAAGTACGTGAAACATGAACTTCCAGATGTTCAAGCTGGGTTTGGAAAAGCCTGAGGAACCAGAGATCAACTACCAACACCACTGGATCATAAAAAAAGCAAAACAGTTCTGGAAAAACATTTACTTCTGCTTTATTGACTACACCAAAGTATTTGACAGGGTGCATCATAACAAACTGTGAAAAATTCTTCAAGAGATGTGAATACCAGATCACCTTACCTGCCTCCTGGGAACTCTGTATGCAGGTCAATAAACTACAATTAGTGCCACACATGGACAGACTGGTTCCAAATTGGGAAAGGAGTTTGTCAAGGCTGTATATTGTCACCCTGCTTATTTAATTTATATGCAGAGTACATCATGTGAAATGCCAGATGAAGCACAAGATGGAATCAAGATTTTGGGGGAAATATCAATCATCTCAGATATGCAGATGACACCACCTTAATGGCAGAAAGCTAAGAAGAACTAAAGAGCTTCTTGATGAAAGTGAAAGAGGAGAGTGAAAAAATTGGTTTGAAACTCAACATTCAAAAAACTAAGATCATGGCATCCGGTCCCATCACTTCATGGCAATTAGATGGGGAAACAATGGAAACAGTGAGAGACTTTACTTTCCTGGGCTCCAAAATCACTCCTTATGGTGACTGCAGCCAAGAAATTAAAAGACACTTGATCCTTGGAAGAAAAGCTCTGACCAACCTAGACAGCATGTTAAAAAGCAGAGATGTTACTTTGCCAACAAAGGTCCGTCTAGTCAAAGCTATGGGGTTTTTCCAGTAGTCATGTATGGTTGTGAGAGTTGGATCATAAAGAAAGCTGAGAACTGAAGAATTGATGCTTTTGAACTGTGGTGTTGGAGAAGACTCTTGAGAGTCCCTTGGACTTCAAGGAGTTCAAACTAGTCAATTCTAAAGGAAATCAGTCCTGAATATTCATTGGAAGGACTGATGCTAAAGCTGAAACTCCAATATTTTGTCCACCTGATGCTTAGAACTGACTCAATCGAAAAGAGCCTGATGCTGGAAAAGATTGAAGGCAGGAGGAGAAGGGGACAACAGAGGATGAGATGGTTGGATGGCATCACTGACTCAATGGACATGAGTTTGAGCAAGATCCAGGAGTTGATGATGGACACGGAGGCCTGGTGTGCTGCAGTCCATGGGATCACGAAGAGTCAGACACAACTGAGCGACTGAACTGAACTGACTGATTTAAAAAGAAAATCAAAGGTAAACATAAATTTGGGGGAGTGTTTATCACTTTCAGGGGAGGCGGGACAGGGATACAGGAAAGATAAGAGAATAAAGGTACCTGCAAAGGACTTGGGAATCCTCTGCTTCCTAAATTGGTTTTCAAGTTGTTAAGTGTTCGTTTTATTATTAACCTTTCTATTGTACAAAACTGTCATTCTTTGGTATGTACTACCTTTCTATTAGATGATGGAAACAAACATTTACTAAAGACAATATTCATATTTTGGAAAACATTTAAAGACTTAAATTTACAAACATAATATTCCCCTGTTTCAACTGGCAGTACTTTGAAGAGATAACGTAGAATTGTTAAAAGCTTTGCATGTTTGACCACATAAGTTGTGCTCTCTAAGATAAAATCAAGTTTCATGCTTCATCAACAAATAAACTTAATGAAACGAAAATGTGTACTGCTTGAAGAATCATAGTATTTTCTATAATTTTCTAAACATCTGTGTTTTAAGGACAAACTTGCATAAGTGTTAAAAAAGCAAAAGAGGCTATATTTATTCAAAAGCACTTTCCATTGCTCATTATAAGCTTTTATTTTTTAAATGTGTACAAGTTTGTTTCAAAGTCACTGGATCCTCAGAATATTTTGAAAAGAACAAAAGGAATGAAAACAAATTTTGAGGTAGAAGGGAACAGATGAAACAACTTCAGAAGTACATAAAAGAAAGGCAAAAGAAAATAAAAAGTAAATGATACGAATAAATAAAAAGAAACTTAAAAGCAAAAAGAAACATAAATCAACATAAAACAAACGAATCAAATAAAAATAAGAGAAACATAAAGCTAATAAAATAAAAAAAAAACAAAAATTAAAATAAACATAAAAAGAAAAAGGAAAATTACAATAGTACTACTGATTGTTTCAACCGCGAAGCTTCATCCTTTTAGAATCTTAGAGCAAGTAATTTGGAATTTTAAATAAATAAGCTTACATTTATTTACTCTGGTCCTAGAACTATTCTCAGGCTATGACTGTATTCACTGCTGGTCATAATTATTTATCAGCTCTTTAATGTGAGCCAGCTTATTGTAGAGATATTGGCATCTGAGTTTTTCTTCAAAATAATTGTGATTCATCTCTTTCATCTTCTGATATTCTAATGAGATTTTTTTATTAATAGCTTCATATTCTCTTGAATCTGGAGTAAACTGTTCCTTTTTTGAAGTTAGAGAAACAAATATTTTAGAAAAAGGCAGCAACTTTTCATGCAAGGCCTTATATTCCTCATAATCTACTCTAAATTCCTGCTCATAACGCTCACGTTGCTCAGAGGAAATTATAGTTATATAGCTAGTCAGATAATCTGGAAGCTCAGATGTTGAACAAGTCTTCTCAGTGGGAGTGCAAACCTTTGCAACTTCTTCACTTGAATTTGGTTTTGCACCTTCATCTTGTCTTTCACTATCTGTCTGTTGTTTCTCCAAAATCTTAATACTGTGCTCTTTGCTTTTTGCTTTATATTCCATAGATTTGTATTTGAATTTCTCACCAGTCAGTGAATGTTGTTTCTCCATATGCTTCGGATAATTCATTGTAACCGAAATAGAGGCTAATGTTTGCAGAGAGTGTTTACCCTGCTGGCACTCAAAAATTTTACTGCTTTGACTAAACCTGTCAACACGTGGGTCTTGAGTCTCAGGTCCTTCTGTAATGCTAGAATAACTACACTTAGAATAGACAGGCTGAAGAGAATTTGAAGTCGGAATGTGGATGTTGGGCAATGATGGAGAGCTAAGACCAGTGATAGATTCAAAGCATGGTGGGTGACCCAGGGCAGACATTTCACTGGCGTTATTCAAATGACCACTTGATGCTGACTGTTGTTTAGTTGTCAGGTGAGATATTCTAACTTTTTTGTTCTTTGAATAATCAATATCAGCTGAATTGTAAAGCTGTTCCTGAGAAGGAAAAAATATTTCATCTGTACTGGAACCTATAGAAAATTTTGGATGGTCAGTACCAGTAACATTGAGAAATGGATTTACTTTTCTGGCAAGCACTAACTCCAATGCCTGCCTGTCCAGCTCATTGTACCCAGGCCAGTCTCTTTGGAGCTCTTTAAAAACACAATTCTTTAAAGAATATGAAAGATCCTGAGTATTCAGATGAGCTACTTCCTGCAAAATTTTTCCAAGGGAGTCCTTGTCCTCTGCAGTCATGCCGTCTCTCTGAAGTCGAATAAGAAGTTCACGTTTCCTGTAGTCCTTCAGTGCTAATAAGTGAATCACTCTCTCCCGATAGGGCCGAGTGTGAACACTATTGGGCACGCGTGATTTACGAACTGTGTAAGCCAGGTTAACAGGAGCTGTTCTTTTTCTCTCAGGCACTGGATCTGGAATGACTTGAGGTGCTTTCCGAATTGGCATTCTTTTTGCTCCACGTGGTCTTATGTATTTCCACTTGTTGCAGGATTCCTCATCTGCCTGTCTCTTTCTCACCTGCATCAACAGCTCAGAGTAGATTGCTGTACACTCCATGTCTTTATCTTGCAGCAAATGCAAGCAACTGGGCTGTAAAGGACAATAGCTGGAGACATCTTGTTGCATATGGTCTTGATGGTTGTCTTTATCCACATTCGACAACTGAAAGTGAAACCTGTATCCATCAGTAGGTGAAATGTCTGGGGAAATTTTCATAAGCTCTGGGAGTCCTTGGAACTGAAGATAAGACTGAGGCATTACTGTGTTTCCATGGTTGCCACAGGAATCAATTGCCTGAATGGCTGGCCTGGGAAACTGCCTGGATAGCACAAAGTCATGGACTTGCCTTGGCTCTATACAGACTACCTTATCCACTGCCACCTCTCCTTCCTGACGTACCACTTCTCCCACTTCTCTGTCTCTGGAAGCCTTCATATAGTCACATCTGTAAAGATCAAAGTTTACACAGTAAGATACTTTAGAAAAGAATGCCCTTCTTTGGCTGAAAATGTTTCTCCTAGGCTGTTGTTTATAAAACTAAGAGACTTTTCACCCATGTAACAAAAGCAAGAAGTGCCTGGTTGACATAGAACTTGGAGAGGTAAATGTGGTGGAATGATCTAATCACTTTCCAATGTTCTTCCTTTCACATTTTTCATTCCTCTTCAGGAGGAACTGTTAACCTTAAGTGGAAAGTGTTGAATTATTCTCTGAACTCAGTACATAATCTTTTCCCAGTAAACCTAACATCAAGTAGAAGTACTTAATAGGAGGATTAATAGAGGTCTCAAGCTTATGGAAACTAGAGGAGAGGGCTTCCACATAGTATAATTAACATTTACTTCCCCTTGTATTTACTCTGACATGCATGTGGGCTGTTGAATCCTTCTTGGGATTGGAGCCTGCCCTATCAACAGGCAATCTCACTTGATAGCTAAACATGCTATTTTGTTTAAATAGTGGGTAAAAGCCAACAGTTTAGAGGTGGTCATTTCTCTTTCTCAACTAACCATTACCAATGAGTGGAAGGACTTTTCAGCTCCTTAGCTCGCCCCTTCTGCCCATTATTCTGCTTCTTTACATTCTTCCTAAAGATGATCCTCAACAGATCACAGGATTACCCAGGTAAATTTGCCCATACTGAAAGAAATCTTGCAGCCACTCATGCTAGAGATGTACAGTGGAATTACAGAATGTACACAGATTATAAGAAATTCCAGCCAGTTCCAACAAATTTCACCCTAAACAATATAAGGCACAATTCTCCTTCCTCAACGTCTTCACATTCCTCGCCCATCTTATTCTCAGATTTGTCAACCTTTACTGATGGCAGCATCTTTCACCTTATCACACAACTAGAAAACCTCAACATCATCTTCTGCTACCCCCTCAAATATACTTCTCATTAATTTCCCTCCAAAACAATTATTCAGCCACCAAATATCATTCATCCAATAGATAGTTACCTAATATCTATCATGTGCCAAACAGTATTCTAGATGCTTGGGAATATGGCAATGAACAAAATTGAAGCGAACAAAAATCCTTGTTCTCATATTGCTCATATTCTTATCAAGTCTTTCTGCATAACATTCCAATCAACCCCTTCCTCTCCCACACCACAGCCATTGTTCTAATTTAGGCCAAAAGCATCTTATCCAACATCATGTCCTCTCTTCCTAACTTGATTTCTTACCTGCCATCTTTTCTTCTTCTTTCTGTCTTCAAAATATCAACTATAATTCCAATCAACTTTACTCGAAAACAAGTCATTGTTCTCATTACTTAAAGAATAAAATTAATGAAAAGGTGCTCAATATCACTAATTATCAGGGGAATGCAAATCAAACCACAATGAGCACCTCAGACCTATCAGAATAGCTATCATCTAAAAGACAAGAGATAACAAGTGTTGGTCAGGATGTGAGGAAAAATGAACATTCATGAACTGTTAGTGGGACCATAAATTGGTACAATTACAATGAAAGACAGTATGGACGTTCCTTAATCAGTTAAAAATAGAACTACCATGTGATTCAGCAATCCCACTTCTGGGTATATAGTCAAAGGAAATGCGAATGAGATCTCAAAGATATATCTCCATTCCCATGTCCATTGCAGCATTGTTCACAAAAGCAAAAAACATAGAAACAACCTAAATGTCCATCACTTGTTGAGCAAATGAGGGCATCATCAATACTCTCTACTTGTCTCATTCATCTTAGGTTCAGCCCATTAAATTTCTACTCAGCCTTAGAAGTCCCCCTCAAATGTCACATTCATCCATAAGACCTTCCTCTACTCAAAACTAATACTTCCCCCTTCATGACAGTCCCAGAGCACAGTGGATCTATGAAAAACACCACACATCTTATCATTTATTACTCATGTGTCTGTCTCCTCTATTAGATTCTGATTCTATACCTGTGGCAACTACATTCTACACAAATTTGTATGACCCTTCCTTTTTGTCCCTAGTACCTCCCTCTAGAATTAGCAGGTGCACAGTAGAAGGTACTCTCTAAAATATTTGTCAAAAGAATGAATAATAGTACATTTGCTTTTCTCCTGGCAAAGATATATTACAGTCACACCAAGAGGTTAGATTGTCTGTTAATGACAGTGAGATGTTCTGTTCCTCTTCAAGAATTTTTTCATATTCTTGTTAATGTCCCAGTATTTTTATATTTTAAAAAACTGAAATCACTGTTGCAGGGAGAATGCAAAATACTTCAGAAAAACCAATAAACTTCTAAAATATATTCAGCAATATAATGTTCTAATGTATGCACACATACTTTTTTTGATTCTTCTTGGAGACCTCTAGTAGGCACAGAAAGTAATCATATATCCTTCACTATCTTTATGCAAAATCTGGAAGAATAAAATACTTCTAGGATAGTTCTATTCCCACTGGAAATAACAACAACAGAATTTTACTTAGTAAGAAACTGGAAAGGGAGGCATAAATATCAAAATAGTACTAACAGACATAAAAGAAGACTTGAAAACATGAAGAAAGATTTCATGATTTCTGAAAAGATAATGGAATATTGTAAGGATGTCAAATATTTCCAAATTATTACATGCATTTAGCAAAATCACAATAAAAACATTAGCAGGATTATTTTCTTTAAATCTATCAAAACTATTATAAAATTCAACTGCAAGAAGAGCTAATAGAATTCCCACAAAGGAGCTGATAACATGAAGCTACAATAATACAGTAAGGAACTAGCATAACACTTTGAAAATGAGTAAAAGTGAACAGATATCTGAGATAGTCCAAGAATTTACTTAATAAACCATTTAAAAGACCATCAGTAATCAATGTAGAAGGGTAGATCATTGCATGAACACTGCTTAGACAAGTTGTCAACATTTTAGGAAAAATACTATATTGGAGTCTTCTTTCAAAACATTGTAAATTCCGATGTATCACAGAGTTTAAAAAAAAAAAAAAGCATAAATATACCTGAAATACAACATTGCAAATTAACCATAGTTCAATAAAATAGTTTTAAAATAATAATAAATAAATGTTCATATACACACAAAATAAAACCATAATATAACAAAAAATTAGAAGTTAAGCTTATTGGCAACAATAACATGGAAAAAATGAACATAATTTATTGCATACACAATAATTGTCATATTAAAGTACACTCAAATTCTATCTCATCAAGGTCAAAAATTGGTATCAAAGTAAAGAAAGCTTGAGAAATAAAACCAGATTTCTCTGGAGGCACACAGGACTGTATAATAATTGCTGCTGAAAAGTTATTTGTACAGGCTTTAAGAAAAAGCTAATCAAAATCAAAACCACAATGAGGTACCATTACACGCCAGTCAGGATGGCTGCTATCCAGAAGTCTACAAGCAGTAAATGCTGGAGAGGGTGTGGAGAAAAGGGAACCCTCTTACACTGTTGGTGGGAATGCAAACTAGTACAGCCACTATGGAGAACAGTGTGATTTCTTAAAAAACTGGAAATAGAACTGCCATATGACCCAGCAATACCACTTCTGGGCATACACACTGAGGAAACCAGATCTGAAAGAGACACGTGCACCCCAATGTTCATCGCAGCACTGTTTATAGTAGCCAGGACATGGAAGCAACCTAGATGCCCATCAGCAGATGAATGGATAAGGAAGCTGTGGTACATATACACCATGGAATATTACTCAGCCATTAAAAGAATTCATTTGAATCAGTCCTAATGAGATGGATGAAACTGGAGCCCATTATACAGAGTGAAGTAAGCCAGAAAGATAAAGAACATTACAGCATACTAACACATATATATGGAATTTAGAAAGATGGTAATGATAACCCTATATGCAAAACAGAAAAAGAGACACAGAAGTACAGAACAGACTTTTGGACTCTGTGGGAGAAGGTGAGGGTGGGATGTTTCTAGAGAACAGCACGTATATTATCTATAGTGAAGCAGATCACCAGCCCAGGTTGGATGCATGAGACAAGTGCTCGGGCCTGGTGCACTGGGAAGACCCAGAGGAATCGGGTGGAGAGGAAGGTGGGAGGGGGGATCGAGATGGGGAATACATGTAAATCCATGGCTGATTCATGTCAATGTATGACAAAACCCACTGAAATGTTGTGAAGTAATTAGCCTCCAACTAATAAAAATAAATGAAAAAAAAAAAGATACAGAAGGTAAAAAA
This sequence comes from Cervus canadensis, assembly GCF_019320065.1. Taxonomy (NCBI): domain Eukaryota; kingdom Metazoa; phylum Chordata; class Mammalia; order Artiodactyla; family Cervidae; genus Cervus; species Cervus canadensis. Next base: position 104,505,617 of record NC_057419.1, read on the forward strand.
AAAAAAAAGAAAAAGCTAATCAATCAAATTATTGAATACTATCCTAACTTTCTTATTAAGTAGGTAGCAGTAATAAATTATATTCTAAAAATTGACTTTCTCTTTCAGAGGTCCCAAGATGGTGGAGGAACAGGATGGAGAGACCACTTTCTCCCCCACAAATTCATCAAAAGATCATTTGAATGTTGAGTAACTTCCACAAAACAACTTCTGAATGCTGATAGAGGACACTAGGCACCTAGAAAGGCAGTCCAATCTCTTCAAAAGGAGGTAGGACAAAATATAAAAGACAAAAACAGAGACAAAAAATTTAGTGACAGAGACTCATCCTGGGGAGTGAGTCGTGAGGAGGAAAAGTTTCCACACAGTAGGAAACCCTCTCACAGATATATGTAGGGGGAGTTTTGGAATTTCAGAGGGCAACATAACCATGAGGAGGAAAAAAAAAAAAGCACAGAATATACACCTAACCACAACCACTAGGGTAGACAGAGAAGTGACCCAGATGCTTGTGTCCGCACCAGTGAATGGGGACTGGGCAAGGAGGCACACACTGAATCATCAGTCCTTAGGGTAAGGACCAGGTCTGAATGCCCTGAGGACAATCTGAGGGAGTAATGTGAGACAGCAACCCAAACCCTGGGATCACCAGAGAGACAAAAATAAAGAACCATTCCCACAAAACACTCTAAGGCCTCACAATGATCCCTGCTGCACTCACAGAACAAAGGATTGAGCAAACCAGCTGCCATATAGGGCCCTACCTCCTGGAGGCAGAGAGGCAGTTGTGCAAGGGCTAGAAGGCAAGGGGCTGCTACAATCTTGACCCAAGAGACTGCATCTTCCACCAAACTATGAGCAGGATCCCAGTTGCTAACCATATATTCCTAGGATCCTGGACAGTTGACATCTGCCAGGAGGGTCAGAGCCTGAGATCAGATGCCAGAAGAGACACATGGCACACCTGGGACTGTGCTCTCGTGGCACACCCAGGAAACTGAGTGGCCAGGACCAGGGAGGTGAATAAGATGCATGGCCCACCTGAGACAGTGTGCTCGCCAAGCACCCGGGTCACCTGAGCTGTACGGACCTGGGAAGGGCAAAAAATGCACAGCCCTTAAGGGTCTATGCCCCTGTGGAGCACATGAGAACCTGAGTGCTTAGTCCTGGGAACTGTATGAAATGCAGGGCCCACTTGGGACAGTGCCCCTGCAGAGTACCCTGGAGCCTGAGCAATGTAGACCTGGGAAGTACATGCTGCCTTGGGCTGTGGCAAACCCAGTGTGGTCCATCCACTGCGAACACTCCCCACACATGCCAGTGGTATTTGTTTGCAGTGTTCCTCCCTCCCCACAATACAACTGAACAAGTGAGTCTAAATAAGTGGCCACCTTCGCCCCCTAGTGTCAGGGCAGAAATTAGACACAGAAGAGACTTGCAAACAGAGGAAGCCAAAATAAACAAAGAAGGGAGAACTGCTCTGGAAGTGACAGATGCATCAGATTAAACCCTGCATTTAACACTGGAGACTGTGCATTTGAGGGGCACCTATAGACCTTGAGAACAACTACAAGCTGTAACAAGGGACTGTCTGACACTGAACTGACCCCACACTACCTACAATAGCTCCAGAGAAATTCCTACTATTTTTTACTATTATATTATTATTTACTATTTATTATTTAATTTTACTATTATTATACTATTGTTTACTATTATACTATTATTTTCCTATTATTTTTACTATTATCACTTATTAAATTGTTTTAAAAATTAATTATTTATTACTTCTTTAAATTTCATTTTTATAGCCTACTACTACCTTTCAAAAAAACCCCTATTTTTAAAAACAAATTCCACATATTTTAAAAATATTTTTGTGATTGATTATGTTTTGTATTTTTATATTGTATTTTTGAGAGTCTAAAATTTATTCTAGGTTTTCAATCTCTGCTTTTTGACATTTATAAATCTTTTACCTCTAAGAATCTAATCTTCAGTATCAATTTTTCCTGAGGGATTTGATAACCAACTTGATTGCTCTCTCCCCTTTTGACTTTCCCTTTCTAATCCCTGGTGGTGCAAATGGTAAAGTGTCTGTCTGCAGTGCTAGAGACCCAGGTTTGATCCCTGGGTTGGGAAGATCCCCTGGAGAAGGAAATGGCAACCCACTCCAGTACTCTTGCCTGGAAAATTCCATGGACTGAGGAGCCTGGTAGGCTACAGTCCATGGGGTTGCAAAGAGTCGGACACGACTGAGTGACTTTGCTTTCACTTTTCTAATCCAGGTCACCTCTATCTCCTTCCTTCCTCTTCTCTTCTCTATATAACTCTGTGAATCTCTCTGGGTGTTCCTGGCTGTGGAGAATTGTTTTGCCAATAACCTAAGGGTTTTACCTTCTAGGCTATATGGATGGAGAAGTCTTGAGGCTACTGTAGGAGGAGGACTGAAAGCCAGAGGAAGGAAGCTTAACTACAAAACTTTATAACATCAGAGAACTCCTGACTCCAAGGAACATTAATAGACAAGGGCTTACCCAAAAGTCTCCACACCTACACTGAAACCAAGCTCCAGCCAAGAGCCAACAAGTACCAGTGAAAGACACACCATGTTAATTCTTCAGCAAAACAGGAACACAACCCTGAACATGAAAAAAATGGGCTGCCCAAAGCTGAGCCAAACCTATAGACACTCCAAAACTCACTACTTGACACTTTACTGCACTCCAGAGAGAATACATCCAGCTCCATCCACCAGAACACAGACACAAGCTTCCCCAAACAGAAAGCCCTGACAAGCCATTAGTGCAACCCACACACAGGGAGCAGACTCCACAATTAAGAGGAACAGTGAACTTGCAGCCTGCAAAAATGGAACCCCAAACACAGCAATCCAAATAAAATGAAAAGATAGAGAAATATTCAGCAGGTGAAGGAACATGATAAAAACCCACCAAACCAAAACAAAAAAGTAGGAGATAGGGAGTACACTTGAAAAAGAATTCAGAATAATGATAGTAAAGATGATTCAAAATCTTGAAAGCAAAATGGGGTTACAGATAAATAGACTAGAGACAAGGATTGAGAAGATGCAAGAAATGTTTAGCAAGGACCTAGAAGAAATAATGAAGAATCAATCAATAATGAATAATGCAATAACTGAGATAAAAAGCACTCTGGAGGGAACCAACAGTAGAATAACTGAGGCAGAAGACAAGAAAAGTGAGGTGGAAGATAGAATGATGGAAATAAGTGAAGCAGAGAGGAAAGAATTAAAAGAAAAGAAGACAGCCTCACAGACTTCTGGGAAAATGCTAAACACCACAACATTTGAATCATAGGTGTCCCAGAAGAAGATAAAAACAAAGGGCATGAGAAAATACTTGAGGAGATAATAGTTGAAAACTTCCCTAATATGGGGAAGAAAATAGCCACCCAAGTCCAAGAAACCCAGAGAGTCCCAAACAGGATAATCTGAGGGTAAAACACCCAAAGACACACATTAATCAAACTAACAAAGATCAAACACAAATACTAAAAGCAGCAAGGGAAAAGCAACAGATAACACACAAGGGGATCCCTATGAGGATAACAAGTCCTCTCAATATAAACCCTTCAGGCCAGCAGGGAATGGAAGGACATCCTTAAACTGATGAAAGAGAAAATCCTACAACCAAGATTGATCTACTCAGCAAGAATCTCATTCAGATGTGAAGGAGAAATCAAAAGCTTTACAGACAAGCAAAAGCTGAGAGAATTCAGCAACATCAAACCAGCTTTTCAACAAAAGATAAAGGATTTTCTCTAGACAGGAAACACAGACAAGGTTTACAAAAATGAACCCCAAACAACAAAGTAAATGGTAAAGGGATCATACTTATCAATAATTACCTTAAACGTAAATGGGTTAAATGCTCCAACCAAAAGACAAAGACTGGCTGAACGGATACAAAAACAAGACCCCTATATATGCTGTCTACGAGAGACCCACCTCAAACCTAGAGACACATACAGACTGAAAGTGAAGGGCTGGAAAAATTTATTTCATGAAAATAGGGACCAAAGGAAAGCAGGAGTAGCAATACTCATACCAGATAAAATAGACTTTGAAATAAAGACTGTGATAAGAGACAAAGAAGGACACTACATAATGATCAAAGGATTAATCCAAGAAGAAGATATACCAATTACAAATATATATAAACATCTCATCATGATAATAATGGGGGACTTTAATACCGCAATCACAGCTTTGGACAGTTCAACCAAACAGAAAATTAGCAAGGAAACACAAGCTCTAAATGATACAATGGACCAGTTAGACTTAACTGATATCTATAGGGCATTTCACGCAGAAACAATGGAATTCAACTTTTTCTCACATGCACAAGGAACATTCTCCAGGATAGATCACATCGTGGGCCATAAATCTAGAATTGGTAAATTTTTAAAAACTGAAGCATCTTTTCTAATCATATTGTGGTAAGATTAGATATCAACTACAGGAAAAAGACTATTAAAAATACAAACAGAGGGAGGAGCCAAGATGGCGGAGGAATAGGACAGCGAGACCACTTTCTCCCCTACAAATTCATTGAAAGAACAATTCAACACAGAGCAAACTTCACAAAACAACTTCTGATCACTAGCTGAGGACATCAGGCGCCCAGAAAAGCAGCCCATTGTCTTCGAAAGGAGGTAGGACAAAATACAAAAGATAAAAAGAGAGACAAAAGAGCTAGGGACGGAGACCCATCCCGGGAAGGGAGTCTTAATAGAGGAAGTTTCCAAACACCAGGAAACCCTCTCACTGGCGGGTCTGGGGGAAGTTTTTGAATCTCGGAGGGCAACCTAACTGGGAGGAAAATAAACAAATAAATAAATAAACCCCACAGATTACGTGCCTAAAAGCAACTCCCAGCAGAAAAGTACCCCAGACGCCCGCATCCACCACCAGCAAGTGGGGGCGGAACGGAGAGGAGCGGGTGGCATTGTTTAGGATAAGGACCGGGCCTGAGTGCCCTGAGGGCAATCAGAGGGAGCTTTTGTGAGATACCAACTTAAACTGTGGGACAGCAAAAGAGAGAGAGAAAATTAACCGGCCCGAACACACTGCCGGCCGTTCGTAGAACAAAGGGTCTGAGCAAGTCCAGGGGAGCTAGCCGGCTGTGGACCGGCCCAGCCCCGCCGGAGGCAGGAGGCTGGGGGAGAGGAAAAGGGCAAACTCGGCCCCAAAGACGGAATCCCCTACCACACTACAAACAGGCCTCCAGTTTCTAACCAAAGACTTCCTGAGATTCTGGATGGTCGACATCCGCCAGGAGGGTCACGGCTAGATACAGGGCGCACGCACCTGACCAGCATGGGCAGGGACTGGGGCTGGGGACGCGGAGGGGAGAAGGCACACCGCATCCGGGGAGAGTGCACCCATCAATCTCCTGGCTGCCTGAGCTGCTCGGGCCAGGGAAGGCAAAAAACGCAGGTGCAACCGAGTCTGCGCTTTTGTGGAGTACCCAAAAACTGCGCATGCAACGCATGCAACGCAGGTCACGCTCCATATAGAGCAGCCGGGAGCCTGAGCAGCATAGACAGGGAAAACAGCACCCCACACTTCCCCGCAGCGCGACGGAACTAGCAAACCTGAACAAGAGACCACCTCCGCCCGCCTGTGTCAGGGCGGAAATTAGGCACTGAAGAGACCGGCAAACAGAAGCCAAATAAACAAAGGGAACCGCTTCAGAAGGGACCCGTGCAACAGATTAAAATCACTGTAGATAACACTGACTACACCGGAAGGGGCCTATAGATATCGAGAAGTGTAAGCTTGAACGAGGAGCTATCTGAAACTGAACTGAACCCACACTGACTGCAACAGCTCCAGAGAAATTCCTAGATATATTTTTACTTTTTTTTCTAAATTAAAAAAAATTTTTTTTCTTTTCTTTTCTTTTTTATTTTTTCTCTTTTATTTTCTTTTAAAATTCCCTATTACTCCCTATTACTCCTTAACTTTCATTTTCATATATTTTTATGATTTTTTTAATCAGGAAAAAAAAATTTTTTCTTGTTTTTTTCCTTTTTTTTTTTTTCTCATATTTCCTTTTAAAGTCCTCTATTACTCCTCTACTACTCCTTAAGTTTCATTTTCATTTCACTATAACCTTGAAAAAAAAAAAAAAGAGAGAAACCCTATTTTTAAACCAAACTTCATATATATTTCTAAAATTGTTTTGTGTTTTTGTTTTTGTTTTTAACATTGTATTTTTAAGAGTCTAACCTCTACTCTAGATTTTTAATCGTTGTTTTTCAGTATGTGATATAAATTTTGGACATTTAAGAAGTCAATATTCAGTTCCCATTTTTACTCAGGAGGGTGATGATTACTCTCTCCCACTTTTGACTCTGAGTTTTCTACCTCAGAACACCTCTGTTTCCTCCTTTCCCCTTCTCTTCCCAATCCAATTCTGTGAATCTTTGTGGGTGTCTGGGCTACGGAGAACACTTTGGGAACAGACAACTGTGTAGATCTGTCTCTCTCCTCTTGAGTCCCCCTTTTTCTCCTCCTGCTCATCTCTATCTCCCTCCTCCCTCTCCTCTTTTTCATGTAATTCTGTGAACCTCTCTGGGTGTCCCTCATGGTGGAGAATCTTTTCACCATTAACCTAGAAGTTTTATTATCAGTGCTGTATAGTTGGAGAATTCCTGAGACTACTGGAAGAATAAAACTGAAATTCAGAGGCAGGAGACTTAAGCCCAAAACCTGAGAACACCAGAAAACTCCTGACTACATGGAACATTAAGTAATAAGAGACAATTCAAAAGCCTCCATACCTACACTGAAACCAACCACCACCCAAGAGCCAGTAAGTTTCAGAGCAAGACATACCATGCAAATTCTCCAGCAATGCAGGAACATAGCCCTGAGCATCAACTTATAGGCTGCAGTATCACACCTAACACATAGGCCGATCTCAAAACTCATTACTGAACACTCCATTGCACTCCAGAGAGAAGAAATCTAGTTCCATGCACCAGAACACCGATGCAAGCTTCCTTAACCAGGAAACCTTGACAAGCCAATCGTCCAACCCCACCCACTGGGTGAAACCACCACAATTAAAAGGAACCACAGACCTCCAGAATACAGAAAGCCCACTCCAGACACAGCAAACTAAACAAGATGAAAAGGCAGAGAAATACCCAACAGGTAAAGGAACATGAAAAATGCCCAACAAGTCAAACAAAAGAGGAGGAGATAGGGAATCTACCTGAAAAGGAATTTAGAATAATGATAATAAAAATGATCCAAAATCTTGAAAACAAAATGGAGTTACAGATAAATAGCCTGGAGACAAAATTGAGAAGATGTAAGAAATGTTTAATAAAGACCTAGAAGAAATAAAAAAAGAGTCAATTAAAAGTGAATAATGCAATAAATGAGATCAAAAACACTCTGGAGGGAACCAAGAGTAGAATAATGGAGAAAGAAGATAGGATAAGTGAGGTAGAAGATAAAATGATGGACATAAATGAAGCAGAGAGGAAAAAAGAAAAAAGAATCAAAAGAAATGAGGACAACATCAGGGAACTCTGGGACAATGTGAAACGCCCCAACATTGGAATCATAGGAGTCCCAGAAGAAGAAGACAAAAAGAAAGGCCATGAGAAAATACTCGAGAAGATAATAGCTGAAAACTTCCCTAAAATGGGGAAGGAAATAGCCACCCAAGTCCAAGAAGCCCAGAGAGTCCCAAACAGGATAAACCCAAGGCAAAACACCACAAGACACATATTAATCAAATTAACAAAGATCAAACACAAAGAACAAATATTAAAAGCAGCAAGGGAGAAACAACAAATAACACACAAAGGGATTCCCATAAGGATAACAGCTGATCTATCAACAGAAACCCTCCAGGCCAGAAGGGAATGGCAGGACATACTGAAAGTAATGAAAGAAAATAACCTACAACCTAGATTACTGTACCTAGCAAGGATCTCATTCAGATATGGAGGCGAATTCAAAAGCTTTACAGACAAGCAAAAGCTGAGAGAATTCAGCACCACCAAACCAGCTCTTCAACAAATGCTAAAGGATCTTCTCTAGACAGGAAATGCAGAAAGGTTGTATAAACGTGAACCCAAAACAACAAAGTAAATGGCAATGGGGCCATACCTATCAATAATTACCTTAAATGTAAATGGGTTGAATGCCCCAACCAAAAGACAAAGACTGGCTGAATGGATACAAAAACAAGACCCCTATATATGCTGCCTACAAGAGACCCATCTCAAAACAAGAGACACATACAGACTAAAAGTGAAGGGCTGGAAAAAAATATTTCATGCAAACAGAGAACAAAAGAAAGCAGGAGTCGCAATAAACATATCAGATAAAATAGACTTTCAAATAAAGGCTGTGAAAAGAGACAAAGAAGCACACTACATAATGATCAAAGGATCAATCCAAGATGAAGATATAACAATTATAAATATATATGCACCCAACATAGGAGCACCGCAATATGTAAGGCAAACGCTAACAAGTATGAAAGAGGAAATTAATACTAACACAATAATAGTGGGAGACTTTAATACCCCACTCACAACTATGGATAGATCAACTAAACAGAAAATTAACAAGGAAACACAAACTTTAAATGACACAATGGACCAGCTAGACCTGATTGATATCTATAGGACATTTCACCCCAAAACAATCAACTTCACCTTTTCTCAAGTGCACATGGAACCTTGTCCAGAATAGATCACTTCCTGGGCCATAAATCTAGTCTTGGTAAATTCAAAAAAATTCAAATCATTCCAGTCATCTTTTCTGACCACAGTGAGGTAAGTTTAAATCTCAATTACAGGAAAAAAATTGTTGAAAATTCAAAAATATGGAGGCTAAATAACACGCTTCTGAATAACCAACAAATCATAGAAGAAATCAAAAAAGAAATCAAACCATGCATAGAAATGAATGAAAATGAAAACACCAAAACCCAAAACCTATGGGACACTGTAAAAGCAGTGCTAAGGGGAAGGTTCATAGCATTACAGGCTTACATCAAGAAACAAGAAAAAAACCAAATAAATAACCTAACTCTACACCTAAAGCAATTAGAGAAGGAAGAAATGAAGAACCCCAGGGTTAGCAGAAGGAAAGAAATCTTAAAAATTAAGGCAGAAATAAATGCAGTAGAAACTAAAGAGACCATAGGAAAAAATTCAAACAAGGCTAAAAGCTGGTTTTTTTGAAAAAATAAACAAAAATGACAAACCATAGCAAGACTCATTAAGAAACAAAGAGAGAAGAACCAAATTAACAAAATTAGAAATGGCAAATGGAGAGATCACAACAGACAACACTGAAATTACAAAGGATCATAAGAGACTACTACCAGCAGCTCTATGCCAATAAAATGGACAACTTGGATGAAATGGAGAAATTCTTAGAAAAGTATAACTTTCCAAAACTGAGCCACAAAGAAATAGAAGATCTTAACAGACCCATCACAAGCAAGGAAATCGAAACTGTAATCAAAAATCTTCCAGCAAACAAAAGCCAGGACCAGATGGCTTCACAGCTGAATTCTACCAAAAATTTAGAGAAGAGCTAACACCTATCTTACTCAAACTCTTCCAGAAAATTGCAGATGAAGGTAAACTTCCAAACTCATTCTATGAGGCCACCATCACCCTAATTCCAAAACCAGACAAAGATGCCACAAAAAAAGAAAACTACAGGCCAATATCACTGATGAACATAGATGCAAAATCCTTAACAAAATTCTAGCAAACAGAATCCAACAACATATTAAAAAATCATACACCATGACCAAGTGGGCTTTATCCCAGGAATGCAAGGATTCTTTAATATCCGCAAATCAATCAATGTAATACACCACATTAACAAATTGAAAGATAAAACCCATATGATTATCTCAATAGATGCAGAGAAAGCCTTTGACAAAATTCAACACCCATTCATGATTAAAACTCTCCAGAAAGCAGGAATAGAAGGAACATTCCTCAACATAATAAAAGCTATATATGACAAACCCACAGCAAGTATCACCCTCAATGGGGAAAAATTGAAAGCATTTCCCCTGGAAAGTGCAGGAACAAGACAAGGCGTGCCCCACTCTCACCACTACTGTTCAACATAGTGTTGAAGTTTGGCCACATCAATCAGAGCAGGAAAAAGAGTAAAAGGAATCCCAGATAGGAAAAAGAAGAAGTGGAAACTCTCACTGTTTGCAGATGACATTGATCCTCTATATAGAAAACCCTAAAGACTCTACCAGAAAAATTACTAGAACTAATCAATGATATTAGTAAAGGTTGCAGGCATATTAAAATTAAAACACAACAGAATCCCTTCATTCCTATATACTAAACAATGAAAACAGAAGAGAAATTAAGGAAACAATACCATTTCACCCATTGCAACAAAAAGAATAAAATACTTGAGTATTCATCTACCTAAAGAAACCAAAAGAACCCTATACATAAAAAACTATAAAACACTGATGAAAGAAATCAAAGAGGACACAAACAGATGGAGAAACATACCGTGTTCATGGATTGGAAGAATCAATATTGTCAAAATGGCTATTCTACCCAAAGCAATCTATAGATTCAATGCAATCCCTATCAAGCTACCAACGGTATTTTTCACAGAACTAGACCAAAGAATTTCACAATTTGTATGGAAATACAAAAAACCTCGAATAGCCAAAGTAATCTTGAGAAAGAAGAATGGAACGGGAGGAATCAACCTGCCTGACTTCAGACTCTACTACAAAGCCACAGTCATCAAGACAGTATGGTACTGGCACAAAGACAGAAATATAGATCAATGGAACAGAATAGAAACCCCAGAGATAAATCCACGAACCTATGGACACCTTATCTTTGACAAAGGAGGCAAGGATATACAATGGAAAAAAGACAACCTCTTTAACAAGTGGTGCTGGGAAAACTGGTCAACCACTTGTAAAAAAATGAAACTAGAACACTTTCTACAAACCATACACAAAAATAAACTCAAAATGGATTTTAAGATCTAAATGTAAGACCAGAAAACTATAAAACTCCTAGAGGAGAACATAGGCAATAACACTCTCCGACATAAATCACAGCAAATCCTCTATGGACCCACCTGCCCCAGAATAATTGCGAAATAAAAGCAAAACTAACAAATGGGATCTAATGAAACTTAAAAAGCTTTTGCACTACAAAGGAAACTATAAGTAAGGTGAAAAGACAGCCGTCAGATTGGGAGAAAATAATAGCAAATGAAGAAACAGACAAAGGATTAATCTCAAAAATATACAAGCAACTCCTGCAGCTCAATTCCAGAAAAATAAATGACCCAATCAAAACATGGGCCAAAGAACTAAACAGACATTTCTCCAAAGAAGACATACAGATGGCTAACAAACACATTAAAAGATGCTCAACATCACTCATTATTAGAGAAATGCAAATCAAAACCACAATGAGGTACCATTACACACCAGTCAGGATGGGCTGCTATAACCAAAAGTCTACAAGCATAAATGCTGGGAGAGGCTGATGGAGAAAAGGGAACCCTCTACACTGCTTTTACGGGGGAATGCAAACTAGTACCGCCACTATGGAGAACAGCGTGGAGATTCATTAAAACACTGGAAATAGAACTGCCATATGACCCAGCAATCCCACTCCTGGGCATACACACTGAGGAAACCAGATCTGAAAGAGACACATGCACCCCAGTGTCCATCGCAGCACTGTTTATAATAGCCAGGACATGAAAGCAACCTAGATGCCCATCAGCAGACGAATGGATAAGGAAGCTGTGGTACATATACACCATGGAATATTACTCAGCCGTTAAAAAGAATTCATTTGAATCAGTCCTAATGAGATGGATGAAACTGGGGCCCCTTATACAGAGTGAAGTAAGCCAGAAAGATAAAGAACATTACAGCATACTAACACATATATATGGAATTTAGAAAGATGGTAACGATAACCCTATATGCAAAACAGAAAAAGAGACACAGAATACAGAACAGACTTTTGAACTCTGTGGGAGAATGTGGGGGTGGGATATTTCAAAAGAACAGCATGTATACTATCTATGGTGAAACAGATCACCAGCCCAGGTGGGATGCATGAGACAAGTGCTCGGGCCTGGTGCACTGGGAAGACCCAGAGGAGTCGGGTGGAGAGGGAGGTGGGAGGGGGGATCGGGATGGGGAATAAGTGTAAATCTATGGCTGATTCATATCAATGTATGA
>NC_057419.1:104518009-104576702 GCF_019320065.1 Cervus canadensis
GATAACAATGGAAAAAAGACAACCTCTTTAACAAGTGGTGCTGGGAAAATGGTCACCACTTGCAAAAAGAATGAAACTAGAACACTTTTGAACACCATAACACAAAAATAACTCAAAATGATTAAAGATTAAACTGTAAGACCAGAAACTATAATAACTCCTAGAAGGAGAACATAGGCAAAACACTCTCCGACATAAATCACAGCAGATCTTATGACCCACCTCCCAGAATATTGGAAATAAAAGCAAAACTAAACAAATGGGACCTAATGAAACTTAAAAGCTTTTGCACTACAAAGGAAACTATAAGTAAGGTGAAAAGACAGCCCTCAGATTGGGAGAAAATATAGCAAATGAAGAAACAGACAAAGGATTAATCTCAAAAATATACAAGCAACTCCTGCAGCTCAATTCCAGAAAAATAAATGACCCAATCAAAAAATGGGCCAAAGAACTAAACAGACATTTCTCCAAAGAAGACATACAGATGGCTAACAAACACATGAAAAGATGCTCAACATCACTCATTATTAGAGAAATGCAAATCAAAACCACAATGAGGTACCATTACACGCCAGTCAGGATGGCTGCTATCCAAAAGTCTACAAGCAATAAATGCTGGAGAGGGTGTGGAGAAAAGGGAACCCTCTTACACTGTTGGTGGGAATGCAAACTAGTACAGCCACTATGGAAAACAGTGTGGAGATTCCTTAAAAAACTGGAAATAGAACTGCCATATGACCCAGCAATCCCACTTCTGGGCATACACACTGAGGAAACCAGATCTGAAAGAGACACGTGCACCCCAATGTTCATCGCAGCACTGTTTATAATAGCCAGGACATGGAAGCAACCTAGATGCCCATCAGCAGATGAATGGATAAGGAAGCTGTGGTACATATACACCATGGAATATTACTCAGCCATTAAAAAGAATTCATTTGAATCAGTCCTAATGAGATGGATGAAACTGGAGCCCATTATACAGAGTGAAGTAAGCCAGAAAGATAAAGAACATTACAGCATACTAACACATATATATGGAATTTAGAAAGATGGTAACGATAACCCTATATGCAAAACAGAAAAAGAGACACAGAAGTACAGAACAGACTTTTGAACTCTGTGGGAGAAGGTGAGGGTGGGATGTTTCAAAAGAACAGCATGTATACTATCTATGGTGAAACAGATCACCAGCCCAGGTGGGATGCACGAGACAAGTGCTCCAGCCTGGTGCACTGGGAAGACCCAGAGGAATCGGGTGGAGAGGGAGATGGGAGGGGGGATCGGGATGGGGAATAAGTGTAAATCTATGGCTGATTCATATCAATGTATGACAAAACCCACTGAAATGTTGTGAAGCAATTAGCCTCCAACTAATAAAAAAATTAAAAAAAAAAAAAAAAAAGAAACAAGAAAAAAGTCAAATAAATAACCTAACTCTACACCTAAAGCAATTAGAGAAGGAAGAAATGAAGAACCCCAGGGTTAGTAGAAAGAAAGAAATCTTAAAAATTAGGGCAGAAGTAAATGCAAAAGAAACTAAAGAGACCATAGCAAAAATCAACAAAGCTAAAAGCTGGTTTTTTGAAAAAATAAACAAAATTGACAAACCATTAGCAAGACTCATTAAGAAACAAAGGGAGAAGAACCAAATTAACAAAATTAGAAATGAAAATGGAGAGATCACAATAGACAACACTGAAATACAAAGGATCATAAGAGACTACTACCAGCAGCTCTATGCCAATAAAATGGACAACTTGGAAGAAATGGACAAATTCTTAGAAAAGTATAACTTTCCAAAACTGAACCAGGAAGAAATAGAAGATCTTAACAAACCCATCACAAGCAAAGAAATCGAAACTGTAATCAGAAATGTTCCAGCAAACAAAAGCCCAGGACTAGACGGCTTCACAGGTGAATTCTACCAAAAATTTAGAGAAGAGCTAACACCTATCTTACTCAAACTCTTCCAGAAAATTGCAGAAGGTAAACTTCCAAACTCATTCTATGAGGCCACCATCACCCTAATTCCAAAACCAGACAAAGATGCCACAAAAAAAGAAAACTACAGGCCAATATCACTGATGAACATAGATGCAAAAATCCTTAACCAAATTCTAGCAAACAGAATCCAACAACATATTTAAAAAATCATACACCATGACCAAGTGGGCTTTATCCCAGGAATGCAAGGATTCTTTAGTATCTGCAAATCAATCAATGTAATACACCACAGTAACAAATTTAAAGATAAAAACCATATGATTATCTCAATAGATGCAGAGAAAGCCTTCGACAAAATTCAACACCCATTCATGATTAAAACTCTCCAGAAAGCAGGAATAGAAGGAACATACCTCCACATAATAAAAGCTATATATGACAAACCCACAGCAAGCATCACCCTCAATGGTGAAAAATTGGAAGCATTTCCCCTGAAATCAGGAACAAGACAAGGGTGCCCACTCTCACCACTACTATTCAACATAGTTTTGGAAGTTTTGGCCACAGCAATCAGAGCAGAAAAAGAAGTAAAAGGAATCCAGATAGGAAAAGAAGAAGTGAAACTACTGCTGTTTGCAGATGACATGATCCTCTACATAGAAAACCCTAAAGACTCTACCAGAAAATTACTAGAGCTAATCAACGAATATAGTAAAGTTACAGGATATAAAATTAACACACAGAAATCCCTTGCATTCCTATACACTAACAATGAGAAAACAGAAAGAGAAATTAAGGAAACAACACAATCCACTATTGCAACAAAAAGAATAAAATATTTAGGAGTATATCTACCTAAAGAAACAAAAGACCTATACATAGAAAACTATAAAACACTGATGAAAGAAATCAAAGAGGACACAAATAGATGGAGAAACATACTGTGTTCATGGAATGGAAGAATCAATATTGTCAAAATGGCTATTCTACCCAAAGCAATCTATAGATTCAATGCAATCCCTATTAAGCTACCAACGGTATTTTTCACAGAACTGTAACAAATAATCTCTCAATTTGTATGGAAATACAAAAAAACTTGAATAGCCAAAGTAATCTTGAGAAAGAAGAATGGAACTGGAGGAATCAACCTGCCTGACTTCAGACTCTACTACAAAGCCACAGTCATCAAGACAGTATGGTACTGGCACAAAGACAGAAATATAGATCAATGGAACAGAATAGAAAGCCCAGAGATAAATGCACAAACCTATGGACACCTTATCTTTGACAAAGAAGGCAAGGATATACAATGGAAAAAAGACAAACTCTTTAACAAGTGGTGCTGGGAAA
Source organism: Cervus canadensis (assembly GCF_019320065.1). NCBI lineage: Eukaryota > Metazoa > Chordata > Mammalia > Artiodactyla > Cervidae > Cervus > Cervus canadensis. Next base: position 104,521,310 of record NC_057419.1, read on the forward strand.
ACTGGTCAACCACTTGTAAAACAATGAAACTAGAACACTTTCTAACACCATACACAAAAATAAACTCAAAATGGATTAAAGATCTAAATGTAAGACCAGAAACTATAAAACTCCTAGAGGAGAACATAGGCAAAACACTCTCCGACATAAATCACAGCAGGATCCTCTATGACCCACCTCCCAGAATATTGGAAATCAAAGCAAAACTAAACAAATGGGACCTAATGAAACTTAAAAGCTTTTGCACAACAAAGGAAACTATAAGCAAGGTGAAAAGACAGCCCTCAGAATGGGAGAAAATAATAGCAAATGAAGCAACAGACAAAGGATTAATCTCAAAAATATATAAGCAACTCCTGCAGCTCAATTCCAGAAAAATAAATGACCCAATCAAAAAATGGGCCAAAGAACTAAACAGACATTTCTCCAAAGAAGACATACAGATGGCTAACAAACACATGAAAAGATGCTCAACATCACTCATTATTAGAGAAATGCAAATCAAAACCACAATGAGGTACCATTACACGCCAGTCAGGATGGCTGCTATCCAGAAGTCTACAAGCAATAAATGCTGGAGAGGGTGTGGAGAACAGGGAACCCTCTTACACTGTTGGTGGGAATGCAAACTAGTACAGCCACTATGGAGAACAGTGTGGAGATTTCTTAAAAAACTGGAAATAGAACTGCCATATGACCCAGCAATCCCACTTCTGGGCATACACACTGAGGAAACCAGATCTGAAAGAGACACGTGCACCCCAATGTTCATCGCAGCACTGTTTATAATAGCCAGGACATGGAAGCAACCTAGATGCCCATCAGCAGACGAATGGATAAGGAAGCTGTGGTACATATACACCATGGAATATTACTCAGCCATTAAAAAGAATTCATTTGAACCAGTCCTAATGAGATGGATGAAGCTGGAGCCCATTATACAGAGTGAAGTAAGCCAGAAAGATAAAGAACATTACAGCATACTAACACATATATATGGAATTTAGAAAGATGGTAATGATAACCCGATATGCAAAACAGAAAAAGAGACACAGAAGTACAGAACAGACTTTTGGACTCTGTGGGAGAAGGCAAGGGTGGGATGTTTTGAGAGAACAGCATCGAAACATGTATATTATCTATAGTGAAACAGATCACCAGCCGAAGTTGAATGCATGAGACAAGTGCTCGGGCCTGGTGCACTGGGAAGACTCAGAGGGATTCGGTAGAGAGGGAGGTGGGAGGGGGGATCGGGATGGGGAATACCTGTCAATCCATGGCTGATTCATGTCAATGTATGGCAAAAACCACTACAATATTGTAAAGTAATTAGCCTCCAACTATTAAAAATAAATGAAAAAAAAAATACAAACATATGAAGGCTTAACAACATGTTTCTGAATAACCAAGGGATCACAGAAGAAATAAAAAAGGAAATCAAAATATGCATAGAAACAAATGAAAATGAAACCACGACAACCCAAAACATATTGGATTCAGTAAATGCAGTGTTAAGATGGAGGTCCATAGCAATACCAGTCTACCTCAAGAAACAAGAGAAACATCAAATAAACAACCTAACTTTACAACTAAAGCAAGTAGAAAAAGAAGAAAAGAACTCCAAAGTTAGTAGAAGGAAAGAAATAATAAAAATCAGACCAATAATAAGTGAAAAAGAAATGAAGGAGACTATAGTAAAAATCAGCAAAAATAAAAGCTGGTTCTTTGAGAAGATAAATAAAATAGACAAACTGTTATCCAGACTCATCAAGGGAAAAAGGGAGAAGAATCCCATCAATAAAATTAGAAATGAAAATGGAAAAAACATAATGGACAACACAGAAATACAAAAGATCATAAGAGACTACTATGAGCAACTTGGAAGATATGGACAATTTCTTAGAAAAGTATAACCTTCCAGGAAGGAAGGTTATATATAAGGTTATAACTGAACCAGGAAGAAATAGAAAATCTTAACAGACCCATCAAAGCATGGAAATGGAAGCTATAGTAAAAAATCTTCCAACATACAAAAGCCCAAGACCAGATGGCTTCTCAGGTGAATTCTACCAAAAATGTAGAGAAGAGCTAACAACTATCCTACTCAAACTCTTCCAGAAAATTGCAGAGGAAGGTTAACTGCCAAACTCATTCTATGAGGCCACCGTTACCCTAATACCAAAACCAGACAAAGATGTCCCGCAAAAAGAAAACTACAGGCCAATATCACTGATGAACCTAGGTGCAAAATTCTCAACAAATTCTAGCAAACAGAATACAACATATTTAAATATTTTAATCATGACCATGTGGGCTTTATCCCAGGGACACAAGGATTCTTCAATATTCACAGATCAATCAATGTGATATACCATATTAACAAATTAAAAGATAAAAATCATATGATTATATCAATAGATGCAGAGAAAGCCTTTGACAAAATTAAAAACCCATTTATGATATAAAACTCTCCAGAAAGCAGGCATAGAAGGAGCATACCTCAACATAAAAGCCATATATGAAAAACCCACAGCAAACATTATCCTCAATGGCAAAAAATTGAAAGCATTTCCTCTAAAATCAAGAAAAAGACAAGGGTGCCCACTCTCACCACTACTATTCAACATAGTTTTGGAATTCCTAGCCATAGCAGTCAAAGAAGAAAAAGAAATAAAAGGAATCCAGATTGGAAAAGAAGTAGAACCATCACTGTTTGCAGATGACATGATCCTCTACATAGAAAACACTAAAAACACCACCAGAAAATTACTAGAGCTAATCAATGAAAATAGTAAAGTTGCAGGATATAAAATTAACACACAGAAATCCCTTGTATTTCTATATACCTACAATGAGAAAACAGAAAGAGAATTTAAGGAAATAATCCCATTCACCATTGCAAGAAAAAGAATAAAATATTTAGGAAAAATTTTACCTAAGGAAACAAAAGACCTACATATATAAAAAACTATACAACACTGATGAAAGAAATCAAAGATAACACAAATCAATGGAGAAATATACCATGTTCTTGGATCAGAAGAATCAATATTGTGAAAATGAGTATACTACCCAAAGCAATCTATAGATTCAATGCAATCCCTGTCAAACTACCAAAGGTATTTTTCACAGCACTATAACAAATAATTTCACAATTTGTATGGAAACACAAAAAACCTTGAATAGCCAAAGCAATCTTGAGAAAGAAGAATGGAACTTGAGGAATCAAACTGCCTGACTTCAGACTATACTACAAAGCTACAGTCATCTATACAGTATGGTACTGGCACAAAGACAGAAATATAGATCAATGGAACAAAATAGAAAGCCCAGAGATAATTCCACGCACTTATGGACACCTTGTCTTTGACAAAGGATGCAAAAATATACAATGGAGAAAATACAATCTCTTTAACAAGTGGTGCTGGGAAAACTGGTCAACCACTTGTAAAAGAATGAAACTAGAAAACTTTCTAACACCATACACAAAAATAAACTCAAAATGGATTAAATATCTAAATGTAAGACCAGATACTATAAAACTCTTATAGGAACAAGATAGGCAGGAGACTCTCCGACATAAATCATAGCAAGATCCTCTATGTTGAGCATCTTTTCAGCCCAGGTCGGGTGCATGAGACAAGTGCTCAGGGCTGGTGCACTGGGAAGACCCAGTGCATGGGGTGGGATGGGGAGGGAGGTGGGAGGGGGGATTGGGATGGGGAACACATGTAAATCCATGGCTGATTCATGTCAATGTATGGCAAAAACCACTACAATATTGTAAAGTAATTAGCCTCCAACTAATAAAAATAAAAATGATCCTCTATGACCCACCTCCCAGAGTAATGGAAATATAAAAGCAAAAATAAACGAATGGGACCTAATTAAACTTAAAAGCTTTTGCACAACAAAGGAAACTATAAGCAAGGTGAAAAGACAGGCTTCAGAATGGGAGAAAATAATACCAAATGAAACAACTGACAAATAATTAATCTCCTAAATATAGAAGCAGCTCATGCAGCTCAATACCAGAAAACTAAACAACCTGATCAAAAAATGGGCCAAAGAACTAAACAGACATTTCTCCAAAGATACAGATGGCTAATACACAAAAAGATGCTCAACATCACTCATTATTAGAGAAATGCAAATCAAAACCACAACGAGGTACCATCTCATGCCAGTCAGAATGGCTGCCATCTAAAAGTCTACAAACAATAAATGCTGGAGAGTGTGTGGAGAAAAGGGAATCCTCTTACACTATTGGTGGAAATGCAAACTAGTACAGCTACTATGGGGAAGAGTGTAGAGATTCCTTAAAAAACTGAAAATAGAACTGCCATATGATCCAGCAAACCCACTGCTATGCATAGACACCAAGGAAACAAGAATTGAAAGAAACACATGTACCCCAATGTTCACTGCATCACTGTTTACAGTAGCTAGGACATGCAAGCAACTTAGATGTCCATCAGCAGACAAATGGATGAGGTAGTTGTGGTGCATATACACAATGAAATATTACTCAGCTTTAAAAAAGAACATATTTGAGTCAGTTCTAATGAAGTGGATGAAACTGGAGCCTATTATACAGAGTGAAGTTTGTCAGAAAGACAAACACCAATACAGTATATTAATGCATATATATGGAATTTAGAAAGCTTGTAACAATGACCCTTTATGCAAGACAGCAAAAGAGACACAGATGTAAAGAACAGACTTATGGAGTATGTGGGAGAAGGTGAGGGTGGGACGATTTAAGAGAATAGCATTGAAACATGTATATTACCATATATGAAATAGATGATCAGGGCAAGTTTGATGCATGAAGCAGGGCACTCAAAGCTGGTGCTCTGGGACAACCCAGAGTGATGGGGTGAGAAGGGATGTGGGAGAAAGGATGGAGGGACACATGTACACTTGTGGCTGATTCATGATGTATAGCAAAAACTACCACAATATTGTAAAGTATTTAGCCTCCAATTAAAATAAATTAATTTTTAAAAAATTTAAAAGTAATTGAATTTCTCTTAAAGTGTCTAGCTTGCCTTGTTATTACCATGTAATCAATGTTTAGTTCACAAGGCCTTGTGTGATTTGTTGAGATGACAAGCAAAATGACTACACATTAATGTATTTTGAAAGGCCACTAGACAATCACTGTCCCATTTTGGCAAGCCAACATAATCCTACCTGGCTCTCCAGCAAATGCTGAAGCAGCTAATATGACAAAACATTATGAATCAATCTTAGTATGCTTTGGTGACGCTTCAAAACCTGCTTTTGACCACTGTTCTTCACTCCAGTCAATCTAACAAGGCTGACAAACTCTAAACTCTGGACAGTCCTCTGTAAGAGAGTAGGCATCATGGGAAGCTATTCCTCCCCCCTTACACCAGGTATCCTCAATCTTACTGATATCCATCCCATACCATTTACTAGTTTTGTAGTCAAACCGAGTAGTACCCAGTTAGATCCAGTCTGAATCATCTGCCAGTTATCAAACCTCTTCAGACCTGGCCTAGTTTAGAACTAAATTCTACCATTTCTCACCTATCCATTGTCCTGATACAAATTCTGAGCTCCAGAAGAGCTCTACTATTTCCTCCTTGTGTCTTCACACTGTTAAGAACTTCCTTTGGTATAGAACCAAGTACATTCCTTCCCTTCTAGAACTCTGACATCACAGTTAGCAGCCCCTTTCTAGCATGACTCACCTCCCACCTTAAAGTGAAATTCCCCTTTCCCATAAGATGATGCTTTAGCTACAACCCTCTCAAAATGAGCCCACTTCTTTTCTCTGATTCTTTGTACCTATGAGTTGGAAAATGAGAACATTTCCTTTCTTGCTTTCTAGTGATAATAGGAGAACAACTGATTGCATGGGGAGCTGTGCCTCCTCCCTTACACCAGGTATCCTAGATCGTACTGATATCCATCCTATACCATTTACTAGTTTTGTAGTCAAACAGAGTAGTAACCAGTTAGATCCAGTCTGAATCATCTGCCAGTTATCAAACCTCTTCAGACCTGGCCTAGTTTAGGACTAATTCTCCCATTTCTCACCTATCCATTGTCCTGATCCAAATTCTGAGCTTCAGAAAAGCTCTACTTTCTTCTCCATGTGTCTTCACACTGTTATGAACTTTATTTGGTATGGAACCAAGTATGTTCTTACCCTTCTAGAACTCTGACATCACAGTTAGCAGCCCCTCCTCTAGCACGACTCACCTCCCGACTTAAAATGGAACTCTCCTTTCCCATAAAATGCTGCTTTATCTACAACTCTCTCAAAATGAGCCCACTTCTTTTCTCTGACTCTTTGTACCTCATGTTGGAAAATGAGAACATTTCTTTCTTGCTTTCTAGTGTTAGTGATAGGAAAACAATTGATTACTCATTCACTCATGAAGTTACCCCCTCTGCTGAGGTGCAAACCAGTTAGTTATAGTCCTTATACCATCAAATTCCTAACTCTGGTCTACTGTCTCTAGTTTACTCATACTACTCTTTTCTCAGCAATATTGGCTTCAGCCATACTGACTTTTCTTTGTTTCCCTAAAACATACCAGTCTCATTCCTGCCTTGAGGATTCTGTATATTCTGGTTCCATGCTGGCTGTATTCTCATTACCAATCTGCCTCCTATGCCTCCACAGACACCTCCCTCTGTCAGCGAAGCCCCTAGTAATCTTCTTAGTCCCAGTTTAAACATTCTTAATAAAGCATCTAAAAAAAAAAAATAAAGCATCTATTAGTCAGGGACTCAGCAAGAAACAGATGGCATGTCCAAACCAGAATAATTAAAGAAAGTTAGGTTAACTAAGACAGTATTTACAGACATGGACATATGAAGGCAAACTTCAAGAGACTCCACACCCTAGGGCAACTAATACCACTATAGCAGGAGACAAGGTAGGAGGGAATTAAATGGTAACTGTGACATGGAGAAGCACAGATAGTCAAGGGACAAAACCAGCCCAAGACAGTCATGTGAGGAGGGAGCTAGAGAAATGAATATATCTACCTTTTTATGCTGTCTTGTTCTATTCTACCAAACAATCACCACTAGCCAAACTCAACCAGAAATTAGAGAACACTGTGTATTCCACACAGGTCAGCTTCCTGTAACAGAGCAGATCTTCACTGATACTCTGGAACAAATCAGTTTTCCCTATTAAACACCATGTTGCACTCTGTATTTCTTTTCTTTATAGACAACTAAGTATATACTTTGTCCTTTTAGTAAATATACTCATCCTGAGGTATTAAATTCTTGGAAGGGATTTTATATATTTTATAATATACAGTCTATATATTTTATAATATGCAGCCTAATGTTTTAGCTCACAAATATGAATTTGTGACAACATTCACATTTCTCTTGCTACATATATACCAATGAAAGTGAAAGTTGCCCAGTCCTGTCTGACTCTTTGCGACCCCATGGGCCATACAGTCCATGGAATTTTCCAGGCCAGAATATTGGAGTGGGTAGCCTTCCCCTTCTCCAGGGGATCTTTCCAACCCAAGGATCGAACCCAGGTCTCAAAGTCCTCCACAACACTGCAGAGCATGGTACCAACATTGATGGCTTCAAGAGGCAATATTTCCATCAAAATTTGAAGGCACAGACTTGTGTGTATTAGGCTTATGCTTCTGTATGCATATGCACTGATTATAGATTAACCTTATTGTTTGTAATGTTTCTTGTTTTTTTGATTCAGAATTTCATAGCTTTATGGAATAAATTCTTCTCTGTACTCAAATTCCTTTCCCTAGATTTTCCACAGTAATCTGCTGCAGTACTATGGTCTGTTTTCCTGAAAATACCATGAAATAGAATATAAGTCCACAAAGACAATTGGAAATGCCCTCTGTGAAGCAGTGTGTGGAGTATGATTAATTCAGTACTTCTCTTGTGTAGAAACCATTTCAAGGGAAGATTATGCTCCCACCTTCCTACCTCCCTGAAATTGCCTGACTCAGTGCTGAGACCTTTGTTCCTACCAAAGACATGTTGTATCTTTTTCCCCCCTAATTCTCTAAATAAAGAGTGAGAAAAGTCAAATATTAAGATCCATCCTCTACAGGAACCTGAGATAGTAGCCATTCTCTTGTATTCTGATAGATCTCCTCAACACTGACAGCCATTTACCTTTTGATTTTTAAGAAGTTTTGCTTTCCATTCAGAACTCAATATTACACATGCAAATGTTCTTCAAAGCCCTGATTAGAGTTCTAAAAATGCCTCCTTGCTAAATGAAATACCATTAAGACTGAAATTTCCCAAATCATGTTATAATGCTTAGCCCATTCTCAAATGACCTTTTGGACAACTGTAGGCACTCTATGTGCTGTCCAGTAAAGACCAGCATGCATAGGGCCAAACGGGTGTTTGCTGAATCAGTGCAGTAACACTGTTTGTGTTTTATCACTGTTTTTAGCAACCAAGACTACACAGTCAAAAAGGAAATATTCTAAACAGTGACTCCATTTTGTTAGCACAACTTCTGAATGTAATTTAATCTGTTTCAGATTTTTGGCTCAAAGTCACTTTAATGTCCTCATATTTTTCTATATTATAGTCTATTTTATGAGCTTTCATGAATTAAAAAAAATACCATTAAATAAGTATTCTGGTGTTCTTCCTGATGCTTTCAATTTGAGATTACATCTTTATCAGATTAGGAGAACCATCAAAGAGGGACAAACCCATTCAGATAATTTGGGGGACTAGCCATATTTTTAAAGTAATGTTAAGCTGGTGTTTTCATCCACTGAACCGATTCCTTGTGTTGATGATGTTTTAGAGATGGTTAGCTGGATTCAACATATTATATAGAATGTTCTATGAGTAACCTCAAAGGATAACACTGTCTCTCTATGACCTTACCATGAACTGAACTGCAAAAATCTGACCAGTATTATCAAAAGTGAGTAATTACACAGTATCATTCCTCAGACATTAGTGTGACTAATTATGCGGGTGAATATACCACATGTTTCCTTACTATTCCTTTATACTCAAAGAGACAAAGCTTGAAAGGACTTCAGCTTATTTTAGCCAATCCCTTCCTTTTATAACTGAGGAGGAAACTGATGTCCAGAAAAGAGAAAAAAGATACCGTAGATAACAGTATTTTCTATATCTCAGGTTATCCTATTCCTCACTCAATGTTCTGTCCACATTTAGAATATGAATGAAACCAGATAATGGTAAAGAAGAAAGTTATAGTCATAGAAGTAAATTAAAAAACTCAAAGCAAACAGAAAAAGAGACACAGATGTACAGAACAGACTTTTGGAAGCTGTGGGAGAAGGCGAGGGTGGGATGTTTCGAGAGAACAGCATCGAAACATCTATATTATCAAGGGTGAAACAGATCACCAGCCCAGGTTGGATGCATGAGACAAGTGCTCGGGGCTGGTGCACTGTAGTTGGGTTTAGAGTGTTCAACATGGAAAGAAGTCATTTCAGTTGATCCAACCAACTCCTCACCCTGCTTCTTAAGCCCAGAGTGGCATGAATGAAACATTCACTATGATACAGTCACCTGTTTGCATAGATCCATGAGTAATGTACTGTAGTAATACTGACTTTGCTATATGTGGGGACATCATAAAAAATCACAAAACATTGGATCAACCACACATTTATGTTATATACAATTCTGCCAGTGTCAGAAGTACATGGCCATAAATGCCCAGAGATGAACTGAACTGAATTTATGGAAAATTTGACCCAAATATGTCTTTGAACAATGCAAGTAAATTTTTTTCAAACTCACCTCTTAACTTTGATGAAATTCTCTTTTGAGGCAATCTCAAACATAATTCCAACACCAATTTCCACAAGCCAAATAAATTACAAGGCAATTACTTAGGAAACACTTGAAAGATTAAGGATAGGAACAGCGACAAAAATTAATTGATTTTTGACTTCAATAATCTGTGACTGGATAAATCAGATGACAGGAGCCTCGGGTTTCAAACTAAACTAGATATCTTGAGAGAAATTTAAAGTAACATCCATGAAAAAGCTCATTAAGTGTGAGTTTCATATAAAGGCTGCAATTTGGTATTTTATATATAAAATAGAATGGAAAATAATGATATGTGCATGTAATTACCAACTTCTATTACCAGAGTTACTATTTATATTATGAGAGGAATACATATTATAGCAGAAAGATCCCAGCTCTTCAATTAAGACAGACCTGGCTTTAAAATTTGACTTCATTCCATATTGTGAAATTAATTAACTTCCAAGAAGTAAAAATTCCTCAGCTATAAAATATAGATCACTATATTAACTCACCAATTGCATTTTTGCATCAAATTTTTCAGTAAATGGTAACTGAATCATGTTTAATGAATAAAATCAACCTAATATCATTTCAGTCACTAAAATAAAAAAAGATGCTAGAAATGCCAAATATATAAAATAAAGATGAGACATTTTTAGCACATTGATATTTCTCTACTTGCTGATCAGAGTGTTTCATTACTTTTTGAGAGTAACCTCTCTATGACCATTAAGCCAACTTAAGTACTTATTTTTGAGTTATTCACTTTTCTTTCCAACATAAATCAAAGACATCAAGTTGAATTTGAAGTATATACTAAATACATACACAACCTTATGCAAAATATTTTCTTTGAGTCACATCTCAAATTATTGGGAACTGAATAACCATGCTGGTGTGTATTTTGTCTTAATAAAACAAGAAGAGAAAAACATTAGGGAGGGTTAGACTGAATATAAAACTGTTAAAATGTCTTATTCCTTAGTACTTTTCATAGGCTACACAATGTCCTGAGAGGATTCATTATGAGAAAAATATCATTCACAGCTTTAAGACCTTACTCTGGAAGGAACTAATGAGAAAATAAAATTAGAAAGTGAGACTTCATCTTCACTTTCAAATAAGTGGTCTTAAGTTTTCTTCTTATGGAAAAACTTTAAATTATTTTGTTACAAACATATGTGAACCATTAATTTTTGAAACTTTCAGGTGAAATCCAGCACTTCTTTACACAAATCAATGTGTAAGAGTGTAGAGGCCATGTGATCTTAAACTGTGACATTATCTGTTCAAGTCTTTGACCTAATCCATTACCCGAGGAGTTTAGAAAATCTTTCACTACTAGACAATGTATTTTGTAGCCTATTTTCAGTCTTTCTTATGACAATAGTTTGGACTCTGGTTCAGTCCTGGAAGAAAAGAAAGAAGGAGTCCATTGGTCTGGACTCCAAAGGTGAGCATCTTAACACCTTTTACAGTATTCAGAATAAACCCTGAAGCAAAATATTCTCATCTCTTACCTTATTTTTTATGAAGTATCTTAAGTCAGAAATTGGAAAGGAATTTAAAGGCAAGCCAGTATTAGAATGGAAAGAGCCTCATGCACACTTTCCCAACATCTCTCTGAACATTTTGAAAGGGTCTTAGAATAGAGACAGAATATGACTCAAAATACATTGATGGCCTTATAGGAAAAAAATGATGTTTCCGCCCCGGCCCCCACACCCCATCATTACACACTGGAAGGAAAGAGTCTCTCAAAACAGGCATTTGTACACATTCTAAACTGAAATTATATTGGAAAAAAGTATCCTGTCTTAGCTAAGAAAACAAAGGGGAAATGTAATTATGATTAATCAACAAAGATGCTCCAGAGGGAAATAAAATACCAATTTCCAGTCCTTACCCTTAAACACACAACAAGAAATTTCTCAAACTATAAGAGGAAAACTTGAATAAGGTGAGCACTATAATATAAACCTTAAGCCTATCATAGTTACACAAAATCAAATTTTTCAGGGGTGGTTACCTCTAATAATTCATGAACATTCCCCATGTTCTGGCCCATAATAACCATCCTCAGATCTTTAACCAAATAAATAAATAAATAAAATATTTCCTCCTTTGTGATAGCACACTCCCTAACTTCATAGAAAGAGATTTACTATGCAAAAACAAAACAAAACAAAAACGCCAGGTGGTAAAGGGATCTCCTGATCATCTCTTTCTCAGAATCATTGAAACTCCTTTATTCATAAGATTAGAGCTACCCTTGTGTCTAAATCAAGCCCAAATGGAAGATCTCAAAGAGGTAAGAGCCTTTTTTTGAGGGCAAAATAATCTGATATAGGTAGGATTATTGGGACTGAAACCATGGACGTTCAGACTGCCTGATTTAAACCTGTACCCAAACTCATATGATACCCACATAAACCATAAGCTACAGAAGTACAGAATAGCTAGGAGCCTATTATAAAAAGTATCTAAATTTTCTATCAGTCTTGTAACACTCCTAACCTGGTAGTCAGAAAACCCATTGTGCAGAGATGTAGATTTGTTTGCAGCTTCAGAGTCATAATTAAAGTAGCCATTCTCTGCTCTCCTACAGCACACAAACCAAATACTATTTTCCAATAGCAAAATATTTCTAGGTGGCCAAACTCATTGTACTCATCAGAGATTGCCTCTTAGCTAGAGGTGAGAGGGTAAATATATATACCAGTAGCGGATAGAGCTTGGGGGTTTGTTCACGATCTTGGAATGCTTCAGAAACAGCTAACATTTCTGTCTTTAGTGGAAACCCAATTGTCTGTGGTCAACAGATAAATAAAAATTAGACTTTAGAGGGGTCTTCATCTCTAAGCCCTCACTAAGATCCTAACCCCTATTATAACTCAAGAGACTAAATCTTTAGAGAAGTTCAAAGAGAATATTATAGAATGCCAGACCTTGAGTCTAAGTCAAGAAAGGATTGCTAAGAGAAATCTGTACTCCAACTCCACAAGGATTACTCTGACTGACGATCCCTACCAGAGACCTCAACCTTCTACCCAGGACTTCTGGACCAAGTTGATGACCAGCTTCCATCCAAGATCAATGAAATGAGATGATATAGTGTTATGTTTTAATCTACTTTTGATCTTAATTTTCGTAGCTATATTCTGTCCTCTTTTACTGTAGTAGGGCTATTTCTAACTATGCTATTTAATGATTTTTAATCACTTCTTGATGTGAACCCAACAACTAGTTACAATTTACATGTGAACTAGGTAACACATAAAAACCACACTGACTGTTTGGTTGATGCACATTTTCCTTTGAGTACCACCTAATTTCCTTTGGAGACAGATCCTTGAAATAAATCAGGTGATTTCCTGGGTAACTGAACTTAATTGTTTAGTGACTTTTAAGAGTCACACACACCAAAAAAAAAAAAAAACTACCTTTTTTAAGAAAGAGGAGCATAAGTTAAAAAAATATGATTTGATATTTCCTTTTTTTTGGTCATGATTTGATATTTTCAATTTTTGAGTAGGGGAAAGAAAGTGAAGTTGCTCAGTCGTATCTGACTCTTTGCAACTTTATGGACTATAGCCTACCAGGCTCCTCCATCCATGGGATTTTCCAGGCAAGGGTACTGGAGTGGGTTGCCATTTCCTTCTTCAGGGGATCTTCCCGACCCAGGCATCAAACTCAAGTCTCCCATATTGCAGGCAGACGCTTTACCATCTGAGCCACTAGGGAAGTGTGATTTTTATTAATAAGTAGGGAAAATTATTAATAAAAATCACACTCATGTAAGTACTCACATAATTTTAGATGGACAGTAAAAGTTGGATTATATTTTTTTTCTGAAATGATATGAGTGCCTATTTGTAGATATTTTTCATTTGGTTTTGAGAAAATCAAGGGTGAAGATAATAAAATAGAAAGTTCACTGTCATATAGCCAATCAAAAAAGACTATATTTTCAGGGACTTTGATTCACTGGTTCAAGAAATTTTAATAGTTTGACATCTTAAATGGCAGGCTTCACTGGTGGCTCAGTGGTAAAGAATCTGCCTACCATGCAGGAGATCCAGACTCGATCCCTGGGTTGGAGAGGTTCCCTGGATTAGGAAATGGCAACCCACTCCAGTGTTCTTCCCTGGAAAATCCCATGGACCGAGGACCCTGGCAGGCTACAGTCCATGGAGTTGCAAAGAGTCAGTCACCAATGAGCACACACACATACATGCACACACACATACTCATACACAATCCTAAATGGCAATGCTTTCTCCTGAAAAAAAGTGGAGGAAACATAGGCTTTGTGTTAAAGGTAAGCAATGGACAGAGTGTCAGGAGTCCTGGGTTTTGGTCTTACCTTAGACTCTCTAAATGTGTCAACTCAAGTGATTTTTTCTTTAACCTCTTTTGGACTTAGTTTCAAATTCTAAAATATTAGATGGTTAGACTAGATGGTCGACATGGACCGTTTTAGTTCTGCAATACAATGAATGGTTATGAATATTTAATTTCAGTTTCTTAGTCATCTGTAAAAACAGTTTTAAATACAAGCTCTGTGGCAGGAAATTTTCTCTGTGGTAGCAACTACCAGGATTGTGTTACTTTGTGACAGCAGAGCTGGGAGTTTTCAGCACAGGTGAAGATGCTTATTATCTTACCACTGTGTACCATCACAAATACAGGCAGATGGCATTCCTGAATCAGAGACAGTAAAACAAGGTGCTTGTAAACAAAGGGGAGAAAAACCATGGACTCTATTTATTCTACCTGAACCAGAGTTCACTTTTCTTTAGCCAGTCAACAAACAGACTGCATAATCAAGAGGGTTTTAATTGTTGGGTATACAAAAACCAATGGGAACAGAGGAATCGGGTGGAGAGGGAGGTGGGAGGGGGGATCGGGATGGGGAATACGTGTAACTCTATGGCTGATTCGTATCAATGTATGACAAAACCCACTGAAATGTTGTGAAGTAATAAAAAAATAATAATAAAAAAATAATTAAAAAAAACTAATAAAAAAAATAAATTAAAAAAAAAAACCAATGGGAAATGTCCATTGGCTTTGAAGATTCCATAGTATCATGAGGAAAGGAAAAAATGAATTCAACTAGATGTAATACAAAAGTGTTATAAATGTTATCATGGAGTTAAAACACAGCTTATATGAACACAAGTTAAAGATAGAATAAAAATTCCTTATCTGTTATATTTAAGAGGGGTAATAGCCAGGAGTGTGCCTCTCTCTTATGTTAACTCCAACCATACCAGTCACTTTACCTACATGGACCCTATAATTACGCTATACTAAATTTGCCATATTCCCCTTTTATAACTATGCCATTATATACATCATTCCCTCTAAAATCTCTACCCATCCCTACAATTCAACCATCTATAACCAGAAACATATCCTGATTTTCTTAGGCAGTAGCTTACCACCTCCAGCTTCTTTCTTCACTTACAACCCTATTAGGTCATTTACCAGATTACATTATACTTTATCTATTAACATATCTGCATCAAGCACCTCCAGTCAAAATTATAGTAAAAGCCATCAAATTTGCAAACTATCTTTTGTTACTAGAATTCAATTCACTTTATGTGTTAATTTTACTCCAACTGTTACTATTCTAATCAAGTAGTCCCTTTGCACTAACCATAGTATTTTGATAGTTTTGCAACAAATATATTTATAGAAATGCTTAAATATCCTTATAGGACAGAGTTTAAATAAGTTTTTTTTTAAAAATGAGTTACTTGGAGTCAGGAAACATGTGATTATTACAGCACAGTTTCATATATTAAATAAAGAAATTAATGCTACTTTGTAAATAAATTTCAAATTTGAGTAAGTAAGAAAAGCTTCATGGAAAATAGAAGCTTTGAGCCAGAAGCTGAAGTCTGGGTTTTCAGCATGCCTGTGAGAGTAAAAGAAAGGGAATCTAGGTAAAAGGGGTAGGTAGCCTGAGCAAATGTGTAGGCTGTGATTATGAAAAGGGAAAAGGATGATTAGCCTCAAGTGGTAGTTAACAAAAGACCCTGGTGCAATGGAATGGGAAGTGAGGCTAAAGAGAAGCTATGAGATACCTTAAATGCCATGCTGAGGAATTGACAGTTAATTCTGTAAGCAATGAAGAACCGTAAGAAGTTTATAAGGAACCATGCTAAGAGGATATACATATTTTTGAAATTCCATTTTTCTAGAATGGGGATTTGATTGGAAAGAGTCTGAATGGAAGCCTAGAGCATTAGAAAGGTATGAAAATAACTGAGGAAAGAAGTTATGGTGGCCTGTCCTGAGACAGCAGTAGTGGGGATGGAGAAAAAATATATATAAATAATGACATGTGTAACACTTGGTCATTAGATGCCAGTGGTGGAGAAGATGATGGAGGAGTCAACAGTGACTATGAGGGATTTTTCACCTTTTTATTTTGAAGTAATTGTAGATTCACAGAAAGGTACAAAGATAGTATGGTAGTAGAGAAAGATGCCATGCAGCCACAACCTTCACATGGTTCACCCCTCCCCCTTGGCCCATGGTTACACCTTATATAATTAGAGGACAATATCAAAGCCAGGAAATTAACATGTGTGTGAAGTGTGAATATATTACTTTGTCATTTCATCATATGTGTAAATTTGTGTAAAGTTCACCATGAAAATCAAGACACAAACTATTCAATCACCACAAACGTCACCCTCATACTACCCCTTTATAGTTAAAACTATCTCTCTGAGCCTCACCACTCCTAAACCCTGGGAACTTCTAATGTTCCTCTAGCTACACAATTTTATCATTTGAGAATATTTTATAAATGAAGTCATGCTATTTGGGACCTTGCAATTCTCACCACCTAGGGCTCTCACAATTCATCTGAATCCTGACACCTCTACCTGGAGTTAATATTTAATATCAGAGCCCATAAATTTAAGGGCTCATTTTCACAAGACTAACCTCAGCTTCAGATGCCAGTCACAAAGGGTACCCAGGCTACCCAAACTTCTGCCCAGCCAACTACAAATTTGAGGGTGCCCACAGTCACCCTTTCAGTTTCATTAATTTGCTAGAATGGTTCACACAACTCAGAGCAGCACTTTACTTACGTTTGCTGCTGTTATTCAGTCACTGAGTCGTGTCTGACTCTTTGAGACCCAATGGACTGCAGCATGCCAGGCTTTCCTGTCCTTCACCATCTCCCAAAAGTTTGCTCAAACTCATATCCACTGAGTCAATGATGCCATCCAACCATCACATCCTCTGTCATCCCCTTCTCCTCTTGCCCTCAATCTCTCCCATCATCAGAGTCTTTTCCAATACAAGTTTCTTATAAAGGATATTGCTCAGGAACAACCAAGCTGAAGCCAAATGCATAGGGTGAGGGTTGGGGGCTGGAGAAGGTGAAGAGCTTCTCCCCGTGTAGCACCTCAAAGTGTTCATGCACCCACAAGCTCTCTGACTCTCACTGTCTAGTTTTTATAGAGCTCAAGGTCCAGCCCCTCCACCACCTTCTCACAAGTAGGGGGTGGGCATAAAAGTTCCAACCCGCTAATCACTTTTTCTGGTGACCAACCCCATCCTGAAGCTATCTAGGACCCCCATCCTAGGTCATCTCATCAGCATAAATGCAAGCGTGATTGAAAGGGTTTGGTATGAATAACATGAGTAACAAAATACTGAGTTGGCCAAAAAGTTCATCCAGGTTTTTCTGTCAGATGTTATGAAAAACCCAACAGAACCTTTTGACCAACCCAATACATTCCCTATTGTTCAGGAAATTCCAAGGATTATAGGAGCTCTGTGCCAGGAACTGGGAACAAATACCAATATATATATATATAGGCTTCCCGGGTGGCCCTTGTGGTAGAGAACTCGCCTGCCAATGCAGGAGACATAAGAGACGTGGGTTTGATCCCTGGGTTGGGAAGATCCCCTGGAGGAAAGCATAGCAACCCACTCCAGTATATATATATATATATATATATATATATATATATATATATATATATATATATATATATCTCATATACCATATATATATATATCTCATATACCATATATATATATATGTATATACCATGCATATATATATATATATATACAATACCATATATATATGTATCTTCTTTTATATATACTATATATATAAAATACCATATATATATATATATATATATATATATATATTATAGCATGGATCTTTTGAAATTGACTTTTTCACACAGCAAAATGTGCCTGAGATCCATTCAAGTTGTTGTATCAACAGTTGGTTTATTTTCCTTAATTTTATGCCATGGTATCTATGTACCATATAGTTTGTTTAATCATTCATCCATTGGTCAATACCTGAATTGTTTCTTGTTTGGGGCTGTTAAGATTAAAATAGCTAGGAACATTCACCTACAGGTTTTTAAAATTTTATTTATTTATGTGTTTTGGTTGGTGGCTCAGATGGAAAAGAATCCACCTGCAATGTGAGAGACCTGGGTTCGATCCCTGGGTTGGGAAGATCCCGCAGAGGAGGGCATGACAACTCACTCCAGTATTCTTACCTAGAAAATACCCATGGATGGAGGAGACTGGTGAGCTACAGTTCATGGGGTTGCAAAGAGTTGGACACAACTAAGCGAGATGGATACTGTGTTTTGGTTGTGCTGGTTCTTCCATGCTGTGCTTTGTCTTTTCTCTAGTTGCAGTGAGCAATGGCTTCTCTTGTTTCAGAGCACAGGCTCTAGGTTCATGGACTCAGCAGTTGCAGCGTGTGAGCTTTAGTTGCATGTGGAATCTTCCTGGACTAGGGATCAAACCTGTGTCTCCTGCATTGTCAGGTGGATTTTTATCTACTGCGCCAACAGGAAATCCTTCAACTACAGGCTTTTGTGTGGACATAAATCTTCATTTCTCCAGAATAAGAGTTGTCTTTGAGGGCCATTGTCAGATCGTGTAGTAACTGTATGTTTAGTTTTATTTAGTAACTTGCCAAATTATTTTCCAGCATGGCTATAGTGTTTTACATATTTTTACATATAGTATTTTACAGCAATGTATGAAATAGCTTCTTCACATCCTCAAAAGTTTGTGGTATTGGCAAGCTTTTTTTTTTTTTTTTTTTTAATTTTAGCTGTTAGATGTAGTGATGTCTCATTATGGCTGTAATTTGCATTTCCATAATAGCTAGTAATCCTGTACATCTTTTAATGTGCTTATTTGCCATCTGTATACTCTCTTTGGTGAAATGTCTCTATGTCTTTTGTCCATTTTCTTACTGGGTGTTTGTTTTCCTGTTGAGTTTGAGAGTTTTTAAATATATTCTAGATATAAGTAATGTGTAAGATATGTGGATTACAAATATTTTCACCCAGTCTATAACTTGGTTTTTCATTCCCACTGCAGGGCTTTTTATAGAGAAAAAAGTTTTATTTATTTTTTTATGAAGTTCAATTTATTGTAATAAAAATGGGCCATGTTTCCATGTTGAGGAAAATATCAGAATCTAGGGACAGGTGAAGCGTTATATCACAATACTTTTTGAGTAAAAAAATGTATTATACGGACAGAAATAATGTCTGTATCCCTTGTATATTACTTCAAAATTGTTTTCTTATGTGGATGCTGAAATAATCATTCTGGATAAGAGTTTTTCTAGATGTTTGAAAACAGATGAGTACAAATATCTGGAGAGGTGGGAAAAGTGAGTAGTTCTGAAACAGTGATCCACTTGTCCCACTTCTATGTACTTGGCATAAACTGTAAGTCCTGGGTAACAGAAAACCTTTGCAGTATGGCTATAAACCAAAACAATGCAATTCAGATAGTCCTTTAAAAAAGTTTATGGAGTGGGAGTTCAGGGTTAGCAAATGTAAACTGTTATATAGAGAATGGATAAATAATAAGATCCTACTATATAGCACAGGGAACTTGACTCAATTTTCTATGATAAACCATAATGGAAAAGAATATTTTAAATGAAGATTGTGTGTTTATATATGTGTGTGTGCATGTGTCTCTAACTGAATTACTTTACTGTACAGCAGAAATTAACACAATGTTGTAAATCAACTTTACTTCAATTAAAAATTGGGAAAAATTTATAATATGTGATTATGTTCATAATTTACAACCTCATCATACCCTGTTATTTTAGGTGGCTCCAAATAGTACATTTAACTTGGAATAAGACAACTGTAAATGTATTCATTGATTTATTTTTTCATTCATTCTTCTACTTATTTGTACAACTATCCACTCAACTCACATTCTTTTAACATCTAAAATATTCCTGCCATTGTCCTCACTACTGGGAACATAGCAAAGCACATCTTTGCCTCATGATCTGTAAGCTCACAAACCAGTAAGGGAAATGAGATGTATATATGTATATACAAAGAATTACAGCTCAGGCAATATAAAATATGAAGATTTATCATTTTACATTCACTTATTGAGAAAAATTCCTGACCATCTATTATATACCAGAGGTTGTGCTAAGTGCTGGGTGTACAGACACTGATACTTTTTGAATGCATTTTTGTTATATAAAGTTTTCTAAAGGATAACTTTTATTGATTAGAGAAGTAATATGAAACCATGTAATTATATTTAGGATGATTCAAAAAAAAAATATCCCCATACTGGTCATTAACTTAAGAGGTGCTCCTGTAGAGTATCTCTAGGGTGACTTTTAGGGAGAATAAGGGTTATTGGATGACTTTTAGAGACTGAGTCAAACATATCTCTTCTATCACCCTTTCTGCTTCTTAAACTTGGCTGTGTCAAATATATGTGGCCTACACAAGGTCGGTATAAAACAACTAAAAGAAACCATTACATGCTTGTAGTCAGGAGAAATAATGTCTGGTGAAAGATGAAGGATCTTCATTTCCATAATTTATTCACAATGGAAGATTTTCTTTTTTAGATTAAATCAAAACTGTTAAACACTCTCTTCCTCAAAATAATTCAGAGATTAATAATACTTTCTCATTTATACAGAAAAAAATGGACACAGTGAATAACAAAGAGGGCTCTAAATTGACAACTTTAGAGACTGTCCACTGGAGGAAAACCAACCTTAGAAATACAAATAAAGACAATAAAGACTTTGCAGTCAATGTACAAACTTAGGTAACTGCAGGCAGCATGACCAAGAATTCCCTACCACCAATATAGGAAAAAATAATATGAAGCAACAGTCACATCAATGCAGACAGTAACAAAATGCAGACTATCATGAGGTACAGAAGACAACTGATAAATAACATATAACCAAAACAACCACACAACTAGACCCAGACTTGAATTGTGTGTGTGTAACATATATATGTGAATATGTATATGTATATATGTGTATACATATTATATATTAATATAGTATATCTTACTATGTATTTTACATACACATATATATTCACACCCATGTGTGTGTGTGTATGTATATATATATATATATATATATATTCCACTTTATATATCCAACTAACCTCATAGTAAAATAGTTTAAGTTATTACAATATTGCTTTCAAGAGTCTGGTAAATGAAGGGGTAAATGAGATAATCAGCCTATTTTGTAATAATTTTTTGTAACAAGATTTAGTCAAGTTTATGAGGGGCACTCATTGCCTAGCACTGGCAAATAAATCCTTGGTCTTTGTGCTGCCTTAAGAAATCTTTTTGGGATTTATTTCTTCAAAAATGCTGTTCTAGTGCTTCTTAATATATAATGTATTGAAATAAAGAATTCTACCCTAAAGTTTTTGCAAGAAGGCTAAGGGAAATGGATAGTCTTGTCCCTATGTCAGGAAAAAGAGGAATCTCCATGATGCAGGGGTGACCACAATGGCAGCTTGTTACAGCAGTTTCCAATAATGGGAAAGTTAGTAAATATAACTGTTAATACTATCAAGTAAGATGACTGTCAGCACAGATTCAGGTCCTGGAAGGTAGTCTGGGAATCTTCCATTTCTAGGAATGAAGTAATAGAATGTTACTATTCTAATAGAAATAGAAATAGAATGAATTTCTTGAGGGACCACAAAGGAAAATTAGGCAGAGAAGCAACAAAATATTCCAAAAGAATAATGCTAAAGCCCAACTAGGGCTTATCACTCTTATTCTCTCACCATGAAGCTCCATTTCCTGTCTAAAATATTCTCCATTGTCCACTTAGCCATACATCCTTCTGGGCTCAACTTGGATACCATTCCCTCTGGATAAGATTACGATGATCCACAAGCTCTGGGTAAAGTGCTCTGTTCTATTCTCCCCAGTACCCTGTCTTCTACCATAACAATATTGCATGCATTGTAATTCCCTACTTATTCATTTGCATACTATTCTAATTTATAGTATATTGCTATATTATACAAATGGAGTAACCCTCATAGTCAACAAAACGGTTGAAAATGCAGTACTTGGGTGCAATCTCAAAAATAACAGAATGATCTCTGTTGTTTCCAAGGCAAACCATTCAATATCAGAGTAATCTATGTCTATGCCCCAACTACTAATGCCGAAGAAGTTGAAGGTGAATGGTTCTATGATGAACTATAAGACCTTCTAGAACTAACACCAAAAAAAAAAAAAAAAAATGTTCTTATCATCATGGGAGACTGGAATGCAAAAGTAGGAAGTCAAGGGATACATGGAGTAGCAGGCACGTTTGGCCTTGATGTACAAAATGAAGCAGGGCAAAGGCTAACAGAGTTTTGCCAAGACAACAGAGTGGTCATAGCAAACACCCTCTTCCAAAAACACAAGAGATGACACTATACATGGACATCAGCAGATGATCAATACCAAATCAGATTGATTATATTCTTTGCAGCTGAAGATGGAGAAGCTCTATACAGTCAGCAAAAACAAGACCAGGAGCTGACTGTGGCTCAGATCGTGAACTCCTTATTACAAAGTTTAGACTTAAGTTGAAGAAAGTAGGGAAAACCACTAGGTCATTCACTTCAGTTCAGTTGCTCAGTCGTGATGGACTCTGCGACCCCATGGACTGCAGCATGCCAGGCTTACCTGTCCATCACCAACTCTGGGAGTTTACTCAAACTCATGTCCATTGAGTTGGTGATGCCATCCAGCCAACTCATCCTCAGTCATCCCCTTCTCTTCCTGCCTTTGATCTTTCCCAGCACCAGGGTCTTTTCAAATGAGTCAGCTCTTAGGATCAGGTGGCCAAATTATTGGAGTTTAAGCTTCAGCATCAGTCCTTCCAATGAATATTCAGGACGGATTTTCTTTAGGATGGACTGGTTGGATCTCTTTGCAGTCCAAGGGACTCTCAAGAGTCTTCTCCAACACCACAGTTCAAACGCATCAATTCTTTGGTTCTCAGCTTTCTTTATAATCCAACACTCACATCCATACATGACTACTGGGAAAACTACAGCTTTGACTAGATGGACCTTTGTTGGCAAAGTAATGTCATCTGCTTTTTAATATGCTGTCTAGGTTGGTCATAACTTTCTTTCCAAGGAGCAAGCATCTTTTAATTTCATGGCTGCAGTCACCATCTGCGGTGATTTTGGAGCCCCCCCAAAATAAAGTGTGTCATTGTTGCCATTGTTTCTCCATCAATTTGCCATGAAGTGGTAGGACCCAATGCCATAATCTTAGTTTTCTGAATGTTGAGTTTTAAGACAACTTTTTCACTCTCCTCTTTTACTTTCATCAAGAGACTCTTTAGTCTTTTGCTTTCTGCCATGAGGGTGATGGCATCTGTATATCTGAGGTTATTGATATTTCTCCAAGAAACCTTGATTCCAGTTTGTGCTTCATCCAGTCCAGGATTTCTCATGATGTATTCTGCATATAAATTAAATAAGCAAGGTGACAATATACAGCCTTGATGTGCTTGCTCCTTTGCTGATTTAGAACCAGTCTGTTGTTCCATGTCCAGTTATAACTGTTGCTTCTTAACCTATATACAGATTTCTTAAGAGCAAAGTAATGCTCAAAATTCTCCAAGCCAGACTTCAAAATTATGTGAACTGTGAACTTCCAGATGTTCAAGCAGATTTAGAAAAGGTAGAGGAACCAGAGATCAAATTGCCAACATCCACTGGATCATCAAAAAGTGAGAGACTTCCAGAAAAACATCTATTTCTACTTTATCGACTATGCCAATGCCTTTGACTCTGTGGATCACAACAAACTGAAAAATTCTGAAAGAGATGGGAATACCAGACCACCTTACCTGCCTCCTGAGAAATCTATATGCAGGTCAAGAAGCAACAGTTAGAACTGGACATGGAACAACAGACTGGTTCCAAATTGGGACAGGAGTACACATTCAGGTATGACCTAAATCAAATCCCTTACAATTATACAGTGGAAGTGACAAACAGATTCAAGGCATTAGATCTGATAGAGTGCCTGAAGAGCTATGGACAGAGGTTGTGCCATTGTACAAGAGGTGGTGATCAAGACCATCCCCCCAAAAAAAGAAATGCAAAAAGGCAAAATGGTTGTCTGAGGAAGCTTAGAAATAGCTGAGCAAAGAGGAGATGTGAAAGGCAAAGGAGAAAAGGAAAGATATACCCATCTGAATGCAGAGTTCCAGTGAATAGCAAGGAGAGATAAGAAAGTCTACTTAAGTGACCAATGCAAAGAAATAGAGGAAAACAATAAAATGGGAAAAACTAGAGATCTCTTCAAAAAAAATTAGAGATACCAAGGGAACACTTTATGAAAAGATGGGCTCAATAAAGGACAGAAATGGTAGGGACCTAACAGAAGCAGAAGATATTAAGAGTAGATGGCAAGAATAGACAGAAGTATACAAAAGTGATCTTAATGACCCAGATAACCACAATGGTGTGATCACTTACCTAGAGTCAGACATTCTAGAGTATGAACTCAAGTGGGCCTTGGGAAGCATCAGTATGAACAAAGCTCGTGGAAGTGATAGAATTCCAGCTGAGCAATTCAGTTTCAAACCCTAAAAGATGATGCTGTGAAACTGCTACACTCAATATGTCAGCAAATTTGGAAAACTGAGCAGTGGCCACAGGACTGGAAAAGGTCAGTTTTCATTCTGATCCCGAAGAAAGACAATACCAAAGAATGTTCAAGGTGAAAATGAAAGTGAAGTTGCTCAGTCGTTTCCGACTCTTTGCGACTCCATGGATTGTAGCCCACCAGGCTCCTCCATCCATGGAATTTTCCAGGCAAGAGTACTGGAGTGGGTTGCCATTTTCTTCTCCAGGGGATCTTCCTGACCCAGGGATCAAACCCAGGTCTCCTGCATTGCAAGCAGACTCTTTACCGTCTGAGTCACCAAACTATCACACAATTGCATTCATTTTACACACTAGCAAAGTAATGTACAAGATTCTCCAAGCTAGGCTTCAACTAGCTTGTGAAATGAGAACTTCACATACTAGGCTTCAACTAGTATGTGAAATGAGAACTTCCAAATGTTCCAGTTGGATTTAGAAAAGGCAGAGGAACCAGAGATTAAATTGCTAACATCCGTTGGATCATAGAAAAAGCAAGAGAGTTCCAGAAAAGCATCTACTTCTGCTATATTGACTACACTAAAGCCTTTGCCTGTGTGGATCACAACAAACTGTGGAAAATTCTTCAAGAAATGGGAATACCATACCACCTTACCTTGGGATTCCCTGGTGGCTCAGAGAGTAAAGAGTCTGCTTGCAATATGGGAGACCTGAGTTCAATCTGTGGGTAGGGAAGACCCCTTGGAGAAGAAAATGGCAAGCCACTCCAGTATTCTTGCCTGGAAAATCCCATGGATGGAGGAGGAGCCTGGCAAGCTACAGTCCATAGAGTCGCAAAGACTCGGACATGACTGAGGACTTCACTTTCACTTTTACTTGCCTCCAGAGAAATCTGTATGCAGGTCAAGAAGCAACAATTGCTTCTTGGAACCAATTGGTTCCAAATTGGGAAAGGAGTATGTCAAGGCTGTATATTGTCAGCCTGCTTATTTACCTTATATGCAGAGTACATCATGTGAAGTATCGGGCTGGATGAAGCACAAGCCAGAGAATCATGATTGCCAGGAGAAATATCAATAACCTCAGATATGCACATGACATCACCCTAAAGGCAGAAAGTGAAGAGGAACTAAAGAGCTCCTTGATGAAGGTGAAATAAGAGATGAAAAAGCTGGCTTAAAACTCAACATCCAAAAAAAGAAGATCATGGCTTCTGGTCCCATCACTTTATGGCAAATAGATAGGGAAATGATGGAAACCATGACAGACTTTCTTTTCTTGGGCTCCAAAATCACTGCAAATGGTGACTGTCGCCATGAAATTAAAAGACGTTTGCTCCATGGAAGAAAAGCTATGAGCAACCTAGAGAGCATATTAAAAAGCAGAGATATTAGTTTGGCAATAAATGTCTGTATATTCAAAGCTATAGTTTTTCCAGTAGTCATGTATGGATGTGAGAGTTGGACCATAAAGAAGACTGATTGCTAAAAAACTGATGCTTTTGAACTGTGGTGTTGGAGAAGACACTTAAGAGTCTCTTGGACTGCAAGCAGATCAAACCAGTCAATCCTAAAGGAAATCAGTCCTGAATAATCATTGGAAGGACTGGTGCTGAAGCTGAAGCTCCAATACTTTGACCACCTGATGTGAAGAGTCGACTTATTTGAAAAGACCCTGATGTTGGATAAGATTGAAGGCAGGTGTTGAAGGGGTTAACAGAGGATGAGATGGTTGGATGGTGTCACCAACTCAATGAACCTGAGTTTGAGCAAGCTCCAGGAGGTGATGAAGTACAGGAAGCCTGTCATGCTGCAGTCCATGGGGTCACAGATTTGGACTCAACCAAGCAATAACAACATACCAAGCTCTGGTGTCTACAGAAGAAGGAAAGACTTTTTTCTTGTTTACCATTGTATCTAGCACAGTACTCACTCCACAAGAAATTATTACTAACCATTTGCTGAATGAGAAGAAATGAATTATTCCTCTATATGCCAAGAATCACTCTGGGTACTGTGCCTGTTACCTGATTTAAATACTAATGTCCAGCTTTTGACTTCAGGATGTTGGGGACAGTTTTGGAGGTATCTACTTAGTATTCCTGTCTGTGATACCTCTTAACAAGCCAAATATACTATTTGGATGTTACTCCAATTAACAAGTATGTCAACTTCAATCAAACTTGAGAAGTGGAGTAATGAACACTGAGTAGTTTCTGGAGAACCAGCAGATCCACTGTAATCAAGACATTAGCCAGTACTTCATTTATTGGGTTACAGGAAAACCCAAATGAAGTCTTTGACCAACCCAATATTACCTGGCTTAGAAGTCCCTACTCTAGCAAGGGGATCATGATGATATCTCAGGTTTCCAGATATTAATGTCTACTCAAAATGTGTGCCCATGGGAATTCCTTGATTGTTCAGTAGTTAGGACTCCATACTTTCACTGCCGAGGGACTGGGTTCAAACATTGGTCAGGGAACTAAAATCCCATAAGCCACGCAGCATGGCCAAAAAAACCCAAACCAAACCAAAACCAAACCAGAATATATGCCCAATATTCCATAAAATGTTGAGTATTCCCTTTTCCTCAGTGTAAATTCATCCAAGTAAAAATGGCCACAGGTCCACTTAGGCAAGGCCTGGAAAAATCATTACAGTATACATGGCCATTGTGTGGCATGGTCATTACTCCTAGAGATCCTTCAAAGTCTTCAGTTAATGGGTTATACATCTGAAATTGGCTCAGATTCAGGCACTGAGCAAGGGATCGTGAATTTTTATTGGGCCAATGGCCACCAGCCTCCTGTTCCTCCATTCTTGCAATTTTTTTAGTTGTATATATTAAGCAACACCCTTTTGTCTACCTTCTGTTTTGTTCTTATTACTAGTTCCAATATGCTCTATTAATCTCTACAGATTCTTTAGGTCAAGCCGCTTGTTTGCTTCTCCAAACTTGGCCATCATTGTAGTAATTTTATCATCATGGCTTCTGGCAATTAAGCACTACCACCTAGCCGCTATTATTTGGGAGCCTCATCATTCCCTTGAATATTAAAACAAACAAACAAAACTCATCTCTGATCACTTCTATAATCATTAGCCCTGGTCTGCGGAAGCGAGTCAGCACTTACTGGTGTCCTTTCATGAACACATAAAAATGTGTCATCTGGGCCCTTCTGTGAAAAATCACCTTATAGAAAATCTTTTGGCATCATGTATCATATCTGTTCAAGCATGCTCATGTCCCTAAGATTTTTTTTTTTTTATTTCTTCATTGTCATCTTCCAGAGAAACTTAGGAATTTCTATTTCATTCTATGTGTGCCATTGCTTTCTCCTGGTCTCTAAAGAGTCATCCTAACAGCAATTTTGCTCCATCCATTCAAGTCCTCACAAAAGTGTTAAATTCCTTGTTTTGAAAAGTAAAATGCCCCCATGCCCCACGTCAATGAATTCTTATCTAGTATTCTGATCTGAACCTGTTGATCAAATACCTCCCAAGTCCAATCCTTAGCTCCTGCCAGTACACACTAGCTAATTCTTACAGCTCTTTTGATTGGTAAACTCTTTCCTCCATTATCAATCCCCAATCTTCCCTAGCTATATCTTGCTGGGACTTAGTCCTAATTATTGGTCTGGCAACCAAGAAAATAGGTGGTGGCTGTTCCTAAAGGGATCACCTCTTGCCTGCATGAACAAGGTCTCTATAGAATCCTCTGTAGAGAAGGGAGGAGGTTGCTTTTTCATATTAGTGAGTTCTGGGAGACCTCTACAAGCTCGGATGTTTCAGGGGTGTCTTCAGAGCCAAAATTCTAAGGGGCATACACTTAGACAAACATCCTCCTTTCATATTTTAGGGGCCAAGGTCCTGACCTTAACATAACAAACTAACCCTGAATAAGCATAAAAATGTCTCTGGAACTCTGGAACTTCAGCTATCAAGTCTTGAGTCTGTCTTCAACTGTTTGCTCTTCCACTGTAGGAAAAGACTTCTTTGTAAGCTATCAGCAAGATTCTCTGGCTCATACTCTTAGATCATAACTATTTTTTAACTATCCTCAGTAAATCCTTCTTCAAGGTGGTAAAGAACTAAAATATTGCCTGCCATATCAGTAAACAAAAGATGTCACAGTCATCAGCAATTGCAAGCCCGTCAACAGTAAGCTGATGAGCCCTGAAGGGATTCAAGGAGGAAAATAACACCTGTCACCTAGCAGTCAGCTGCTGCAGCCACCCCACAAGATGCACCTGGAAGAAACTCAGGATGATAAAGCAAAGGATGCTGGCCCCAGATAGCTGAGGTGCATATCTGAGGAGTGATTTCAGTGATCCCAGACTCTTGCATCTTCCCATACATAGAAAAGAGCTAAAGTCCTTAACTTGAGATGCCTGGTTTTCTTTTATTATTAACAATAATCATTTGATGTTCGAACTACCTGGTCTTTTATTTTATTGCAGAAACTCCTATATATCCTGGCTTCCCACCTTGCCTAAACAGTTTATCAGCATTATCTGAGATGCTGTGTCCTGGGCTTAAGTCATCAGTTTTGTTCACCAAATAAAATATAACTGTCAATTTTTAGGTTGTGCATTTTTTTTTCAGTCAACAGTGGTGTACATGCTAAGTCACTTTAGTCGGGTCCAGCACTTTGTGATCCTATGGACTGTAGCCTGCCAGGCTCCTCTGTCCATGGGATTCTCCAGGCAAGAATACTGGAGTGAGTTGCCATGCTTTCCTCCAGGGGGTCTTCCTGACCCAGGGATGGAACCTGTGTCTCCTGTGGCTATGAAATTAAAAGATGCTTACTCCTTGGAAGAAAATATATGACCAACTTACAGATTATTAAAAAGCAGAGACATTACTTTGCCAACAAAGGTCGATCTAGTCAAAGCTATGGTTTTTCCAGTAGTTGTGTATGGATGTGAGAGTTGGACTATAAAGAAAGCTGAGCACTGAAGAATTGATGCTTTTGAACTGTGGTGTTGGAGAAGACTCTTAAGAGTCCCTTTGACTGCAAGAAGATCCAACCAGTCCATCCTAAAGGAAATCAGTCCTGAATATTCATTGGAAGGACTGATAATGAAGCTGAAGCTCCAATATTTTGACCACCTGATGCAAAGAACAGACTCATTTGAAAAGACCCTGATGCTGGGAAAGATTGAAGGCAGGAGTAGAAGGGGACAACAGAGGATGAGTTGGTTGGATGGCATCATTGACTCAATGGACATGAGTTTGAGTAAACTCCAGGAGTTGGTGATGGACAGGGAGGCCTGGCGTGTTGCAGTCCATGGGGTCACAAAGAGTCGGACACAACTGAGTGATTGAACAGAACTGAACTGAACTGAGCATCACCTAGGAGGACCCCATCAGTGCCAGTACGATTCAATGATGCATAATCAATTCTACTGTTTTTCTAGACATTGCACCCTTCCCCACCACACACACACCCCTACCAAATCTTTCAAATGCCTGAAACTTCTCTCTAGCTAGTGCATTCCTCTCACCAGTACATCCTCTGATATCATCACTGATGAAATCTCCAGTAACTGGGCCTTCCATGTCGTGCTCAGGCTTGTCCTTACCTCATGTTTCACTCAGGAAGGCACTGATCTTGTCAGCCAGGCAATGAGTGAGCCAGGCTCCAAACCCATCTTACTATTTTTTATTTCTCAGACCACTCCTGCCCCCTGCCCCATGTCAATCTGGGTCCTTTGACAAGTAGATGTAGAGGTGAGATTAAAAACATGCAAGAGATATATTGATAAACAGGGAAGGGGTGGGATAAACAGGAAAAGAATTTAGACTGACAACAACACAGTACTGAGAAATTCTCAACCTCATCAGTGAAGGGGCTCCAGGCAAAGTTTGTTCATTAGAGGAGGCCCACATCAGACAAAGATGCTGGCTCTGGGACCCCTGTTGTTATCGGAGCTTAACTGGAGGAGTCCCTGGGGGAAGTATAGCCTAGAACAAAGTACCATTAGTGAATCCAAAGACAAAGCAGACAAAGGCTGTCAGGCTACTCTGAGCCCTGCAGCATGCTCTCTTGAAGGGATATTTGAGCAACAGATACATGTGACAGCCACACCTGGAACATGCTCTGTACTATTTCCCAGGAAGGTTCCTGCAGCCTCACAAATGGATCTATTTTAAGTTTCTTCTCCAAGCAGGAAAGTCTCCTCCTTTAGAATGAGGCTTTAAAATATTACTCTTGAAGAGAGAAATCAGTTACCACATAAACTGCAGCTCAGAGGATTCAGGTGAAATAGCAGAAAACTGCTGAGTCATCCTTGAGGTCTCAGGCTAAGGCCAGGAATGCTGTCATTGCTAAGAAGGCTGAAGTAAGCAATGGCCATCTCAGGGAAAAATCAGCCCACATCACGAGGAGCAAGACTAATTTAGAAAGCCAAATGCAAGATACAGACCATGTCAGGATTATCCTCTTAGCAGTAAAACTCTGAAGATGATCACATGCACACCCTCCAGAGTGATGAGACACTGCCCACCAAAAAAGCCCAGCCTGCACACTTGCAGGATACTGGGTGACCTTCACCGGCTAGGGTGAAGGGGATATAGACATAAAGCAATGACTGATTTTTTTTTTTTTTTCATAATGGTCACTTTTTTGCAACCTTACCATGTGCTGCCCATGGCCTCTGTCAATGAGTTATAGTCACCCACAAACCCCCACAGAGGTGCTCAACCAATCATGGAGCATCCTCCTAAGGTCTTTGATTCTACACTCAAAAAACACCTACCAAACACAAAGTATTTGCTGCATAGCGTGCGAGGCACTGGGGATACACAGCATTGCCCTCGAGGAGATCAACAGAATTAGAAGTTGGCAGACTTGTTCTCACTGGAAAAGACTGCAGTTAATGGGGTCGCAAAGAGTTGGACACGACTGAGTGACTGAAGAACAAGACTGGTTCTGGCCTAATGTGTTGGTGTGGCTAGCTCTCACAAGTCCTCAAAATTATATTGCTAAAGGTAATATTTTCTGTTTGGTTTTTGTGAAGATCAAATGAGACATGAAAATATCTGGAAACTAGAAAGTTCTATACACATTTGAGGGGTAAATAGTATTTATATGACAACTATTTTTTGATGACTTTCTGCTTATTTCACCAGCTCTATGGTCCAGAGCTCTGGAGCATAACTGGTCAAACTATTCATTTTAATTTTTTTAATTTAAATTTTTGTTTTATTTTTATGTCACACAACATGTAGGTTCTTAATTCCTCAACCAGGGATCAAACCTGTACCCCCTGTAGTGGAAAAACAGAGCCTCAACCACTGGACCACCAGGGAAGTCCTGGTCAAACTATTTTAGAGATTCTACATGGGTAAAATTTCTCTTATTAGTGAAAATGTTTTCATCAGATTGACCATTGCTGAATTATCAATTCTGTACACAGTTCAGACTTCTATTTTACTTTTAAACACTTTGGGGGATATAGACTATAATGTTTATACACTCTGACGAATTCAGATGAAAGGACAAATTGAAAACCTGAATGCTTTCTTTCCTCAACTGTTTACTCTGAAAAAGCTAATTCTAAAAAAACTCCATTAATAACATTCAAAATTAATAATTGGATTCAATTTCTAGCTGTTAAATGTGAAGAAAATTAGTTGCAAAAATAAAATAGCAAATATATATTTAATTATTTAATTTTAATTAAATTATTAAGTATTTTATAATTTAGTAAACTACTTTTCCTCACATTTCATGGCCAAAAATGAGCCAAAATACTTTTAGAATACAGTTTACATCTACACATGTGTAGAACGTCATGAGAACAGTGTAGTCAGGGTAGAGGAGGTTAAAGCAAAGTCACAGTGAACTCTTTAGCCAGATTTGCAAGGAGGGGAGCTATCAATTTTTGAGGATGAGCCTAATCTAAGATGTGATAGGTTTAGAGGACAAAATGCTGAAATATGAATTTCACTGAGTTGAAATTTGGTGGGTTGCAATATTTACTGGCTTCATATTTTCTTCTGGGAAATATCTGAGAAGAGAATAAACCTTCTGAGAACAAGAAATAAGTATAATATAATAAGGATCTACTGTATAGCACAGGGAACTCTACTAAATACTCTGTAATGGTATATATGGGAAAAATTTTGAAAAAGAGTGGATATATGTATAATTGATTCACTTTGCTGTACACCTGAAACTACCACAAAATTGTAAATCAACTATACTCTAATAAAAAAAATTAAACTCCCATTTAAACTTACATAGTAAAAATTCACAACCTGATGTAAACATAGGAATGAAGTTTTATTATTTGATTCTTGTTTGCTTTCAATGAGTCCGTATGATTAAATGAGTGGAAAGGCAAAAAAAAAAAAAAGAAGAAGTATAATATGGTACTAGAGAAATAGAGGTTTTTACTGTTAAAGAGTGCCCTCATTCATGGATACATACTCACTTTGGCAAGATAGGTGTGAAACATTCTGCTAGATTGTGGGATTATTTAGCTCTCATTGTGCTTGCTAGAGGTCCCACTTCTAATTTATACAGTCAGTTATCTTTGTCACAGCATGAGGTCTTACAGCTGGGCAAGCCGTTTTGGCAAAAAGTCTAAGGTACTGAGACTGAGGGGGGCCAAAGGGAATTAAGTTGGCTGGGGGCCTGGGTACCTCAAGGGCATCTCACACGAAATCAGTTAATTTTCAGTACTTATATAGATGTTAGTAACTTCCTGCCTCTATTTCTAAATGGGATAGGGAAATCTTGGCTGCCTGTGAACTTGTCATAGCAACAAAGAACGATTTCATTCATCTCACCCAGGAATAGCTTCTGGTGTGTATGTGCACAGTGATAGAAGCTCGTTCAAGTGAATATTGGTTTGGGAGCTTTGGGGATTATGAAAAGAGGGCACAGCTGTGATTCTTCAGTGGCTAGGTGAATGAAGGCAGCCATCTAAGAGGGGTGGAGGAGCCAGCTGGAATGGAAGCAGGAGCAGTAGTGGCAGGAAAGATAAAGCTTAAGACCCTGGGAACCAATACACACAAGCTTCCCTCTAGCTCTTTACTGTTAAGTAGATTTCCATTGGAGGCCATCCAGAAAGGATTCCAACCTCTTATGCAGTCCCTTACAGCAGAGAGAAAACTAATAGTGGGGGTGGGGGAGATTGGGGGAAGTGTGGAAACACCAGACAAGGAGTCAAGAGAACAGAGGGAAATTCTGCTTCCCTTAGAGAGTTTTGGCCAATTCACTCCACCTCCCTTTGCTTTACTTTTCTTCATAGATTACAACAGTTAATAAGGTAGATTCTAAAGCCAGATTTTACCAGTTCAGAGACCGGCCTTGACATTTGTCAGCTGTGCATCCTACAGCTAATAGCACCTTTCTAAAATGCGGATATAATAATCATGCCTCAATTTAAACTCCCAAGTTGTTGCTAAGTTGTTTCAGTCACATCTGACTCTTTGCTCCGAGTTGTTAGGAGGATTCAATAAGTGACTATGAAGTAGTGAGTGCTACAGAAGCATTTGTTGAAATATATAATATTGGGGACATTTGC
The DNA here is from genome assembly GCF_019320065.1 of Cervus canadensis. NCBI lineage: Eukaryota > Metazoa > Chordata > Mammalia > Artiodactyla > Cervidae > Cervus > Cervus canadensis. The sequence goes on from NC_057419.1 coordinate 104,555,636, forward strand.
CAGAGGAGATCATCTAGAACTTTCTATTCTCTTATCATGAGACAAAGCCATGAAAATATGAAAAACAGAGCACGAGAGGGGAAGGATCAGGGTGAAACCCTTTTCAAGATAGTAGATGAAAGATACTTTGCAGGGGATTTTGGAAGAGATTGACATATTTTACATTCTTTGTAATTCTCTGAAAGCCCAGACATGAAAACTGTGAGCAATTCTCAGCAATAATTATTAACAGCCACAATACAAAGATGCAACCATTTCTTTGTGAGATGAAATATGTGTATTACAGAGGAAGTTTACTTAATTCAAAGTTATTTCCAGACACAAAAATTCTGCCTAAGTTATGCAATCAATCACCATATGGAGTTCTATATTCACAATATGAGTTCAATTATTCATAGTGTCTAACTTACTTGATTTGGGGCCATATATTTTAAGGTTTTTGAAACCTAAATTTTAATATGACAGTTTCTTTTTCCTAAGTATCCAATATTAAATCATCTTACAATTTTAAAATATTACAATTGATGGCACATTGAAGGAGACATACCACAGACTCTCTCATTCACCAACAGCTCTATGTTGCAGAATTTCTATTTCTGACTGGTGCAACTTAAAGGACTGGGTCTCCCTTCACCTTATCAGCCTCTATTTATGTAGAAGCTTTACCCAAGATGAGGTGGGCCAAGTACTGTTATTGTTTAGTCTCTAAGTCATATCCAACTCTTTTCCAACCCCATGGACATTAGCCCACCAGGCTCCTCTGTCCTTGGGATTCTCCAGGCAAGAATACTGGAGTGGGTTGCCATTTCCTTCTCCAGAGGATCTTCCTGACCAAGGGATCAAACCAGAATCTCCTGCACTGGCAGGCAGCTTCTTTACCACTGAGCCACCAGGGAAGCCCAGGCCAAGTGTACTTGGACCCAATAGTCCCAGCTACATCTTGCTCATAGGGTGAAGGTTCCAAGCCAGAATATCAAGGTGAAATGACCAGGGGCTAACCATCATAGCCCAGTTCCCCCATTCAAAGACCAAGAGGACACTTCAGGAGAAGCAAGTCACTGTCCTTGCTTGCCCCCTCTCTGGTGCAGTGGTACAGAGGCTCTGCTCATGCGGAGAAGCAGGACATAAGAACAGAGATATCCATAGCTCTTCCTAAGCAAACTGACTTTATTTGGCATAGAATATAGGAAAGTTCATAGATAAGGGAATTATGGAAAACAGTGGAGGTCTAGGTGGTAACCAACATATGAAACAGTAGATCCCACCTAGAATTTTAAGGGAGAACAACAGAAAAAGAAACCAAGAAGAGCCCTTCTGAAGTCACAGAAAGGCTCAAAGATTGGAAACTCCAAGTGTTTCAATCATGAATTTGGCTGTCCCTAAAAGGCAGGCCAAGTTTATGATGTTTTCCATCTATATTGAGATGTAATTGACATACAGCATTGGGTAAGTTTAAGGTATACAACTTCATGATTTGGTATACATGTATAGTGCAAAATGATTGCCACATAATGTTAGTTAACACATCCATTATCTTACAAAGTAACTATTGTTTGTGTGTCTAGTGAGAAAGTTTCAGATTTACTCAGCAGCTTTCAAGTATACAGTGCAGTATTGTTAACTGTAATTACCATACTGTACATAAGATCCCCAAACTTATTCATAGCATAACTGAAAGTTTGTATCCTTTGACTAATATATCTTCATTTCCCCTATCCCAGAGATCCTGACAACCACCAATCTACTGTTTCTCTGAGTTCAGATTTTTAGATTCCACACATAAGTGAGATCATACGGTATTTATTTTTCTCTGTTAGGCTTATGTCACTTAGCAAAACACTCTCAAGTTTTATTCATGTTATAGGAAATATCAGGATTTCCTTCTTTTATGGCTGAAAAATATTCCATTATATATGTGTGTGTGTGTATACACACACAACATTTTCTTTATGCATCCATCTATCCATTGACAGATACTTAGGTAGTTTCCATTTCTTGGCTATTGTTATTAACACTGCAATGAACATAGGATTGAAGATAATCCTTCAAATTAGTATTTTCTTTTCCTTCCAGTACACACCCAGAAGTGGGATTTCTGGGTGTGTAGTTTTATCTTTACAGTAGTTTTATCTTTAATTTTTTGAGGCTCCTCCATATTGCTTTATTTGTAGTAACTGTACAAATTTACATTCCCGCCATTCACTTTTCTCCTCATCCTCAACAGCACTTGTTATTTCTTGGCTTTTTGATGATAGCCAATCTAGCAGGTGTGAGGTGATATCTCATCGTGGTTTTAATGTACATTTCCCTGAGATTAGTGATGTTGGGCACCTTTTTTTAAACACCTGCTAACCATTAGTTCAGAGAAGGCAATGGCACCCCCCTCCAGTACTCTTGCCTGGAAAATCCCATGGATGGAGGAGTCTGGTAGGCTGCAATCCATGGGGTTGCTAAGAGTCGGACACGACTGAGCGACTTCACTTTCACTTTTCACTTTCAAGCACTGGAGAAGGAAATGGCAACCCACTCCAGTGTTCTTGCCTGGAGAATCCCAGAGACAGGGGAGCCTGGTGGGCTGCTGTCTATGGGGTCGCACGGAGTCGGACACGACTGAAGCGACTTAGCAGCAGCAGCAGCAGCAGCAACCGTTAGTATGTCTTGTTTGGGAAGATGTCTATTCAAATCTTTGCCCATTTTAAAATCAGATTATTTGTCTCATTGTTATTGGATTGTATGGGTCCCTCATATAATTTGGATATTAACCCCTTCTCAGATATGTGGCTTGCAAACATTTTCTCCCATTTGGTAGGTAGCTCTTTCAATTTTTTTGATTGTCTCCTTTGCTGTGCAGAAGTTTTTTATAGTTTGATGTAATCCCATTTGTTGTTTACTGCTTTTATTGCTTGTAGTTTGGGTATCATATCCAAAAAATAATTGCCAACGCCAATGCTAAGGAGCCTTTTTTTGTTTCCTTCCAGGAGTTTTATGGTTTCAGATCTTACATGTCTTTAATCCATTTAGAGTTAATTTTTGTATGTTGTATAAGATATGAGTCCAATTTTATCCTTTTCCATATAATTTCCCCGTTGAGTATTCTTGGCTTTCTTGTCAAATGTTAGTAGATGTTATATGTGTGGATTTACTTCTGTACTCTAAATTCTGTTCCATTGGTCTTGGTGTCTGTTTAATGCCAGTACCATACTGGCTTTTTATTACTATAGCTTTGTAATGTAGTTTGAAAACAGGAAATGTAATGCCTTCAGCTGTATTTTTTCTTACAATTACTTCTGGCTATTTAGGGACTTTTGTGATTCATACAACTTTTAGGATTGATGTATCTATTTCTGTGGAAAGTGTCATTGGAATTTTGATAGGGATTGCATTGAATCTATAGATGTCTTTGGACAGTGGATATTTTAATAATAATAATATTACTATTATTCTAATGTATGTACATAGGACATTTTTCCATTTACTTGCCTTTTCATCAATTTCTTTCATCACTGTGTTATAACTTGAGGTGTACAGACTTTTTAGCTCCTTGTTTAAATTTATTTTTAAGTATTTTATTGCTAGATGCTCTTATAAATATGATTTTTCTTATTTTTCTTTCAGATAGTTGTTTGTGTATAGAAATGGAACTGTTTTTTTTTAAAAAAAAATCTTTTGGCGTGTGTCTGTTTCATGATAAGCATCATCAAATACTAGAAATACAAGGGAACATTCTCAACTTGTTAAGACTAGTTATAAAAACACACAGCTAGCATATTTGTTTTATATGTGGGTAAAAGATAGCCTCTGTATATTTGCCTTTTGTTCTTTACTTTTTCATAGCAGGTTAGGAAGCCCACTGGTACCAAACTCAAATTTTTACACATGCAGTTGCTTTAAATATAACTTTAAAAGGAAGATTATTTTTTAGCTATTTAGAGCCTTTCTGCTTTTCATATTCTGCAAAACTGCACCCAATATCTGCTGGTCATAAGTAAAATAAACCCTATGTCTATTAATATACTACAACCACTACTAGCCTTTGGAGCTCTCTGACACAGAATCCTATGCTACTGAGCAACATCACCTAAACATATAAGCCCCCTCTCCAAGTACCCTCTTTCAAGGGAATCCTCTGCCCTCTCTTCTCTGGGTGGTGAATAAGCCCTCCTGTCTCTGGACAGTCTCCTGCTCTAAGGAATTTCCCCTCTCATGCAATTCTGTCTAAACTTTGCCCAATAAAACTCATTGAGCAATACTGCCACCGCATTGTCACTTTTTTTTTCCCCTTTGATTAAGTTCCAAAATATGTGAACTCACCATATACTTACTGGTAAAAGATTGAACACATTTTCCATAACATCAGGCCTAAGAAAAGGCAATACATCTTGTCACTTGTATTTATTTGCTTGGTCTCCCACAACAAAGTACCATGGACAGGGCAACTTAAACACCATAAACTGTGAGAAATCACAGTTCTGGAAAATAGAAGTCTGAGATCAAGGAAACAGTAGCGTTGGTTTTTCTGAGGGCCATAGGGGAAAGATCTGTTCCAGGCCTCTCTCCTTGGCTTGTGGATGGCCATCTTCTCTGTGTCTTCACCTATCCCTCCCTCTGTGTCCAACTTCCCTCTTCTTGTAAGAACATCAGTCATATTGGGTTAGGGTCCACCCTACTGACTTCATTTTAATTTAATTACCTCTGTGAAAAGCCTGTCTCCAAATATGGGTACATTCTGAGGTACTGAGGTTTAGAATTTCAACATATGAATTTAAAAGACGGGTGCTCCTTGGAAGAAAAGCTATGTATAACCTAGACAGCATATTAAAAAGCAGATACATCACTTTTCCAACAAAGTTCTGTATAGTCAAAGCTATGATTTTTCCAGTAGTCATGTATAGATGTGAGAGTTGGACCATACTGAAGGCTGAGAGCCGAAAGAATTGATGCTTTGGAATCGTGGTGCTGGAGAAGACTCTTGAGTGTCCCTTGGACAGCAAGGAAATGAAACCAGTCCATCTTAAAGGAAATCAACCCTGAATATTCACTGGAAAGACATGCTGAAGCTGAAGCTCCAATACTTTGGTCACCTGATGCAAAGAACAGATTCATTGGAAAAGACCCTGAAGCTGGGAAAGATTGAAGGCAAGAGGAGAAGGGGGCGACAGAGGATGAGATGGTTAGACAGCATCACTGACTCAGTGGATATGAATTCGAGCAAACTCCAAGAGATAGTGAAGAACAGAGAAGCCTGGCATGCTGCAGTCCATGGAGTTGCCAAGAGTTGGACATGACTTAGTGACTGAACAACAACAATATTCATATGCCAGCCCTTCCACAGGGAACCCAGAATAGCTAAAACAAAGTTTAAAAGGATGAACAAAGAGTGTTCATACCCTCTAATTCAAAACTTACTACAAAATGACAGTACTCAAGCAAGAGAGTGTAGCAGTGGCATAAGGGTAAACATTTAGATCCATGGCATTGACTTGAGAGTCCAGAAATATATCATTATATTTTTATGTATTTATGACAAGAGTCCCTAAACCATGCCATGGGGAAAGAGCAGTCTTAATAAAAGTAGGTGAGTTTACATAAAAATCAATGCTTTCATTTTCATTGAAAAATTAGGAGTTATCATAGCACTGGATCTGGATTTCACAGCACTGGATCTGGATTTTTGCTCAAGGGTGGGGAAAAAAAAAGATGAGTAGATGTGACTCTCTTTAAACAACGTCTGATCTCTCCACTTGCCAGACTTACACTCCATTGTAAGTCATTCATTTGATCTGTCTGATTTCTCATCTGGGGAGTGGTTAAATGCTGAGGAGTGTGTTAAAATCTCCAAACTATAAAGTGTATCTAAGTAAGTTTCAGTACTATCAAAGTGTATTGATACTTACAAAACTTCCTAATACAGGAGCTAGAAAAGTTCTTGTTGATTGTGTATCTATCTAGGACCTCTCTCAACTTACTTTCTAATTATATAGTAACTAGCCTGACTTCTGGTATTAAGTCAGATGACCTCAACTTTTGATCAAGTTGTACCTGATATCTGAAAATAAGGACTTCTAGTAACTGTACTGATCATTTTTCAAACTTGAAAAATTAAGGAAATATCTATATATTTATTGAGCCAAATTTTCATACATATTTCTTCAGTTGGGCAAACCTGTTCACCAATATAGACATAGTATTGCTATAATATTTGCTGAGATGACATTAAAGAAAATTGCACTAGTATTCACATAGGGACAACAATCCATCTCCTTTACATTAAGGACAAACATTTATTTTTTTCTTATTCAGACAGCATAGCATTACACACTTTAGTAGAATAGAAATTACAGTGATTTACACCATATAGTGTGCCAGTTTTTAAAAATGCAATAAGATGATTTTAATAATTAATTACACAACAGGAACTAATTGCCTGTCAGAGGGTGATATGTAGTGGGAGTACTAGAAGGGAACAAAGTGAATACTATATTACTATCATAAACATTCACTCAGTGCTCCTACACTGAAACACAAACACATACACACAATCATGAAAGAAAGGAAGGAATGTAAAAAGATTTTCAATGCAAACATGCAGATAGGAACTTAAAAAGCAAATATATATATATATATATATATATTTAGATAACAGTAACATCTATATTACCTAGAAAAGAGAATTCAAAACCTGTTTATTACCATCCAAACAACATAATTAACCATTAAATATACTACTGATATTTCACACTGTAAATTTATTTTCTATGTTACTAACTGCATGTTCCTACATATAACAAAACTACCAGTATGAGAAACTGACAATGGGTTCTCCCTGAAGTTTCTCTAAATAAAAGCTTAGAAAACATGAATATAATAATTCCTGGGGAAAGTGCATTGCTTCTGTGAAGTATATGTGGAAATACAGTTTTTTTTGGAAATATATTTTAAAAAGCAGAAGTCACTAAGTAATATTATTTCTTAAACTTATCATGCAATATCTTTTGCTTTCCAGAGAATTATAGGTATTGACATCCAACCAAGATGAATACACTAACAAGTTGTTTATCTTGATCAAAAGTCACAATAATGTAAAACAAAAGTTCTACAAAATATAAAATGAGTGTTCCTAGGAATAATTTTAGACATTGGAATCCAATGAGTTTATGAAGGAAACAAAACAAAGAACAATGGAGACAAAGGTCAACAAAAAAATAGACTGTTCCAAAGACCATTTACTTGAATTTACTTAATTTAGTTGAAATTGCTTACTATATTTATTCAACTTACTTCTGAGTGGTCTCAAAACTTGGTATGAAGGGATGAATTAATTCCTAAAATGTGATTTATGAATGAAAAATGACAGTGTAAGGATTTACATTATTCAAAATAAGTAGTTCAAAAAGGTATGGCAAAAACCATCACAACATTGTAAATTATCCTTGAATTAAAATAAATTAATTTAAACAAAAAAGGAGTGGTATGAAGGATGATAATTTGCTGTCCAAAAAAGAATATCTCAGGTTCAGAGGGAATCCTTGGGAGAAAATTAGAGGAACCAAAGTGATAAGATTATGAAACAGATCAGAGCACAAACTCTTAAAAAAGTAAGAATATAGGGATAGTGGATTCTAGTACAGATTGTGTAAGTAGCAATTTAAGAAAAAAAAAAGTAGTGCTGAAAACAGGGGCTTTTAATGATTTTGAGCTTCCCTGAGGGATCCTATGGTAAGGAATCTGCCTGTAATGCGGGAGACCCAGGTTCAATCCCTGAGTCAGGAAGATTTTGATGTCTATATATCTGGGAGATTCTTATTCTTCTAAAAGCATACCCTCAGCAAGATTTTTATAGAAAATTCTTCATCTCAGAAGACAAATAAGTATGTATATCAGACTAGGTTTTTTTGTTTGTTTTGAAGTGAATTAACAAAAAAATATAAAAATGTGTATAAATAGCCAATTGTTTGACTCAAATGACCACAAATGTCATGAGGTGAGAGAGTCATAAGGCATGGTATAAGCAAGATTCTAACTCTTGTTTCTTGTTAATTTCTTAGCAGCAAGATGGAAGGGGGATGGCTATTGGATTTGCAGACCTCACATAAACACATGGCAGTGACCAAAAGAAGAGAGCTCATCTCTTACACAGAACTTCTCTAAGTGGGAGAAAACTTTCCTAGAATTACCCCACTGCAAACCACGTCACACCAAAAAACACACCTCCCTTTGCCTCTTATGGGTTAAAATTTGGTCATATACAAATTCCCTATGGCCAGGGGCATTCTACATGCTGATTAACATATACCTGATTTCAAAACTCCTAAATGGCAAAGAAACAGGATTGCTTTATATTAATCAGGCCCACTTCTGGAGCTGGGGGTGGGATCAGCTTTCTGAAAGGGAAACGAACTACAATCCAGAGAGGGGGTGGATATCTAAATGAATATCAGAATATTTAGAAAGAATGTAATGAAGTGCATGACTCCATTTTTTCATGGTTGCTGACAAGCTTCAAGCTCCACCCCTCTTTCCTTTCCTCTTGTGCCACAACTGGTCAAACAGATAAGAAAGCCTGTGTGCTATGTCTTTTAGCATCAGCTAAAAAAAGTCACTCAGTCGTGTCCAAAACTTTATGACCACAGTCCATGGAATTCTCCAGGCCAGAATACTGGAGTAGATAGCCTTTCCCTTCTCCAGGGCATCCTCCCAACCCAGGGATTGAACCCAGGTCTCCCACATTTCAGGCAGATTCCTTACTAGCTGAGCCACCAGGGAAGCCCTTTAGCATCAGCAGAAAGTTCAAACCTCTCAAGCCTGGTCCACTTATGGGAATCCTCATCCCAGCTTCATCTCCTAACTATAATAAAAACAAAAGCCAGTTGCCTCTCCTAGCTCTCAAGCCATTCCTGACCTGTTCTGGAACCACCCAGCTTCCTCCAGAAAGCCTCATTAGGTCATTAATTAAATCTCTTCATATCCTCTTGGTGTCTATTGGCATTAACAGTCCTGACATTGGAAAGAATGTTGGGTGAGAATTCATGCTTCCACTTCAGGGTTATTATGACAAAGAGTGTGGTAGATGCTGGAAAACAACATAAAGGACATAAAGAAGAAAATCACAACTTTTAATTTGGACCAGACAAGTACAGTGATTTGAAAGATAGTGAAAAGTTCATCATTCTAAGGTTTATAATAATGAAGAAATGGAAATCTCATATCGTCAACATTGACTAAGGACACTTGGAAAGGAAATTTCAGAATGTTCATGAATCAAGAAAGAAAAGAGGATCAATAATTTAATTACAACTCTATGATTAAAGGAAATCCAATAAGAAATGCAACATTTAGGTTTAGGTGTCACACTGTGTCTATCAGAGAGGTAAATATTGATGCTACTATTAATAATGGCCTGCAGAACTAGGAACTCTGTTATATAATGGATGGGAATGTGAAATCATACAATGTTTTAAGAGGTTAATTTGGAACTATCTATCAAACTTATAAATGCACATGCCCAAAATCTAACAAGGCATATTTTAATTTAAAAAAAATTGCAGCAAAGGAAAACCACTCATTCTCTATGTTTCCTATGCTCTCGCACGATGCTACAATGTGTCACTTCTGACACCATATGTGTGGGGTTTCCCCACACAGCAATTCAACACCACCAGCTGTGTGTGTGCATGCTAAGTCACTTCTGTGGTGTCTGACTCTTTTGCGACCCTATGAACCATAGCCTGCCAGGTTCCTTTGCCCATGGGTTTCTCCAGGCAAGAATACTGGAGTGGGTTACCATTCCCTCCTCCAGGGGATCTTCCCATCTCAGGGATCTAACCCACTTCTCTTATGTCTCCTGCATTGGCGGGCAGGTTCTCTACCACCAGTGCCACATAGGAAGCCCCAACACAGGCTGGGTATCTTACAATTTAACTCAATTCCTTCACCACGTGCCTAAAGGTAGTGTGAGATCCCACAAGTTAAGGGTTCAGTCCCACAAGACTCCCACCACTCTGAAGTTTAATTAATTTGCTAGAGTGACTCACAGAACTCAGGAAAACAGTCATCTTACTAGGTTACCAGTTCATCATAAAAATATATATGAATCAGGAATAGTCATATGGAAGAGAAGCATAGAGCAATGTAAGGGGAGGGGCATAGAGCTTCTGTGTCCTCACTGGGACACCATTCCCCCAGCACCTCCATGTGTTCACCAGTCCAGAAGCTCCCCAAACCACATGCCACTGAGATTTCATTGAAGCTTCATCATGTAGGCATGATCAATATCTTCTCTATCCTCTCTGGAGAATGGGGGATGGGGCTGAAAAGTCTAAGCTTTGAATTATGGCTTGATCTTTCTGACGACCAGCACCCAACCAGGAGCCCTCATTAGAATAAAATATACTTCTATCACCCAGGCAATTCCAAAGATTTAGGATCTCTGTGTCAGGAACCAAGGCAAAAGACCAAATATTAGAACTAGATATTTGGAGTGCTTTATTAGGGAATTACAAGGGTTTTGGGAACTCTGTTCCAGAAACCAAGGGAGAGACCAATATATATATTCTATTACTTAAAAATGCATATATATTTTGAATTAGCAATAAAATTTCTAGGTATTTGTACTCCAGCTATAATAATATGTATTCACTGTTATGTTCTCAGCAATTTTGGTTGCACTAATGGAAAACTGGGAATATTTTAATTGTCCATATGTAGGAACCTGGTTAAATAATTTATGGTACAGCCATGTAAATAGACATTGTGCAGATAATAAAAATGGAAATCTATATGTAATTCTATGGAAATTTAACCATCATGTACTATAAGTAATTAAAAGGAAAAGTTGTAGATAGATATTTACAGTATGATACATTTATATTTTTAAAATTATCTATTTGTATACAATTTTTAAAGATTACTTCCCATTTGCAGTTATTACAAAATACTGGCTCTATTCCCCATGTTGTACAATACAATCTTGAACCTATCTTATACCCAATGGTTTGTACCTCCCATACCCCTACCTCTGTACTGCCCCTCCCCACTGGTAACTACTAATTTGTTCTCTATATCTGTCAGTCTACTTCTTTTAGATAAATTTATACTTTTTAAAAATCTACTAAAATTGGTGAACTCTGGGGAGTGTGATTCTCAGAGCTGGGGTGAGAAGAGGGTTCCAAACTTTTTTGTTTGTTTGTTTCATACAGCTCTGTAATGTTTTAATTGCATACAGTCCTCTATACAGGCCTATACTTATTGAATTTGAAAGGAGCTCATAATTCAGAGATTTAAAATTCAGAAGTATGGTGAATGCTGACAGTGAAGAAGAAAACAAGAGAGGCATAAGGAAGACTTTGTAAAAGGGGTGAAGATGGAAACACACACCAGGATGGATTCAATACCCTCATAACTTCAAAAGCTGAAGACCCAAGTGGGCTGCAAGCAACACTCCCTCCCCCGCCTCCCCTGCCTCCCCCCCACAACACAAAAGCATAAAATCCAAGATGTCTGTCTTCTGCCTAAAGACATTCACACAGAGGCTTCTTCTGAAACATCATCTCCATGCACTAGATGCCCTTCATTTCTGGAGCCTCTCCCACTTCAAAAGGCTTTCTGAATAGTGTCTTAAAAAAAGGAAGTGAAGTAGCTTAGTTGTGTCCGACTCTTTGGGACCTCGTGGACTGTAGCCTACCAGGCTCCTCCCTCCATGGGATTCTCCAGGCAAGAATACTGGAGTGAGTTGCCATTTCCTTCTCCAGGGGATCTTCGCAACCCCAGGGATAGAACCCGGGTCTCCCGCATTGCGGGCAGATGCTTTAACCTCTGAGCCACCAGGGAAGCCCTCTAATAAGCTAGGGATGTTGGACAGTCAACCTCTAGAAATTCCTAAAGGAACTCAGGTTTAACACATTCAAGCAATATTGATTGGGTACTGTGTCAGGAGGGAGTTAGACTGAAGGGAGAGCATCGCCAGTTGCAGCAAAATGCACTACAAGTGGATGCCATCCATTTTCCCCGAATCAAGAACCATATTGTTGGAAGTCACAGCCAGACAGATTTTAAGCCAATTTAAAGGAGGATTGGAGCAGAATAGAAAGCCCAGAGATAAATCCACAAACCTATCGACACCTTATCTTCGGAAAAGGAGGCAAGGATGTACAGTGGAAAAAAGACAACCTCTTTAACAAGTGGTGCTGGGAAAACTGGTCAACCACTTGTAAAAGAATGAAACTAGAACACTCTCTAACACCATACACAAAAATAAACTCAAAATGGATTAAAGATCTAAATGTAAGACCAGAAACTATAAAACTCCTAGAGGAGAACATAAGCAAAACACTCTCCGACATAAATCACAGCAGGATCCTCTATGACCCACCTCCAAGAATATTGGAAATAAAAGCAAAAATAAACAAATGGGACCTAATGAAACTTAAAAGCTTTTGCACAACAAAGGAAACTATAAGCAAGGTGAAAAGACAGCCCTCAGATTGGGAGAAAATAATAGCAAACAAAGCAACAGACAGGATTAATCTCAAAAATATACAAGCAACTCCTGCAGCTCAATTCCAGAAAAATAAATGGCCCAATCAAAAAATGGGCAAAAGAACTAAACAGACATTTCTCCAAATAAGACATACAGATGGCTAACAAACACATGAAAAGATGCTCAACATCACTCATTATCAGAGAAATGCAAATCAAAACCACAGTGAGGTACCATTACACGCCAGTCAGGATGGCTGCTATCCAAAAATCTACAAGCAATAAATGCTGGAGAGGGTGTGGAGAACAGGGAACCCTCTTACACTGTTAGTGGGAATGCAAACTAGTACAGCTGCTATGGAGAACAGTGTGGAGATTCCTTCAAAAACTGGAAATAGAACTGCCATATGACCCAGCAACCCCACTCCTGGGCATACACACCGAGGAAACTAGATCTGAAAGAGACACTTGCACCCCAGTGTTCATCGCAGCACTGTTTATAATTGCGGACATGGAAGCAACCTAGATGTTCATCAGCAGACGAATGGATAAGGAAGCTGTGGTACATATACACCATGGAATATTACTCAGCCATTAAAAAGAATTCATTTGAATCAGTCCTAATGAGATGGATAAAACTGGAGCCCATTATACAGAGTGAAGTAAGCCAGAAAGATAAAGACCAATACAGTATACTAACACATATATATGGAATTTAGAAAGATGGTAACAATAACTCTATATGCAAAACAGAAAAAGAGACACAGAAGTACAGAACAGACTTTTGGACTCTGTGGGAGAAGGCGAGGGTGGGATGTTTTGAGAGAACAGCATCGAAACATGTATATTATCTATAGTGAAGCAGATCACCAGCCCAGGTTGGATGCATGAGACAAGTGCTCGGGCCTGGTGCACTGGGAAGACCCAGGGGGATCGGGTAGAGAGGGAGGTGGGAGGGGGGATCGGGATGGGGAATACATGTAAATCCATGGCTGATTCATGTCAATGTACGACAAAAACCGCTACAATATTGTAAAGTAATTAGCCTCCAACTAATAAAAATAAATGGAAAAAAAAAGGAGGATTTTCTAAGACGCTTTTAACTGGTCACCTTGCCTCTGGCATTAACTTACTGCCATCCATCCTTTGCAAAGCACCCAGAATTATCTGAGACATAGTTTCAGCCATGTCATTCTGCATGAGGTATAGAATGAGCTATAATGTTACTAATTATCAATATGAAAATATAATTAGCAAGGAACTCAAAGATGTTAGAAAAATTCACACTTTGCCCTCTCCCTCCCAGTAGCAGACTCTGTTCTTAAGGATTTAAATGTCATTACTTCTGCATAATTGCTTTTCTTTGTTTATTTTGTGCTATAATTAGAATATCCACTTAAGTTTCATCTGTGGCCTTGCTATAGTCAGTTAACCACAAGAAAAGAGCATACAACCTGGGGTCCCAGTTTGGATTATCAACAATGGGCATAGTAGGATATTCCAGAATTCTATTTAACTGTGTTGTCATTGTTTGGTCAGACATGTCAACTCATCTCCTTCCCAGAACACCACTAAAATCTTATCATGACAATGATGAAGTCAAGGAGAGAAATTGAGGGGAAGTTACTATAATTTGGAAATTATGACATTTTTGGGAACACCTCCTTTCTCTGAACAGAGGGTATAATTTGACTACCATGTGGCAGGAAACAAATGAACAATAAAAACTTAAAATTTTGCTGGTAAAATTATTTTTCACTTTAGGTTATAATAGTAATCAAGAAATTCATGAACACATGAGAGATGAGCTTTCATCTCATAATGATTCTCTTGACTTTGGAACTATGTCCAAAGTACTTAACTGTATATTCCAGGCTTTCTAGAATCTGGGCTCCTTAGCTCTGTCTGTCCAATTATGAAACCCTGAACTCTAGGCCTCTAGCTGCATTGTTTCCTTTATGGGAAATATCGTCCAACTCCTGTGCCCATACTATCTATCTAGTCATTTTTCACAAGTGAATTGTCTCCTCTTTTATGAAGTTTTTCATAATCCAACTTCCCCCTTTAGAGAACTATACCCTGTATATGTTCTCTAAAACCTACAGTATTTCCATGCACTTACCTATCCGTATTTGTTTCCCTTGACTAGAGTCAAGTCATTGAGGGCAAAGATTTTGCCATTAGAATGCTGTTTTTCTCATTAGTGCTTAGTATTGAGTTCAGTTCAGTTCACTCGCTGAGTTGTCCCTGTCCATCACCAACTCCCAGAGCCTACTCAAACTCATGTCCATCACATTGGTGATGCCGTCCAACCATCTCATCCTCTGTCATCTCCTTCTCCTCAAAAATTTACCTGTTATATGACAGTTTAAAAAACAAAATTAAGAACTAATATTTTTCCTTTTCAGTAAGAAAAATTGATATGCCAGTGTGATGAAATATTTGAATTGTGTGTTCAATGAATACATGATGTCTGTATGTTTTGGGGGGGGGATAATATAGATCAAAATGGAGAACATTTCCAGTATCCTGTAAAGCTCTTCTAGTGTTTCAACAAGTCAATACTCTCCCAAAGTTTAAAAGTACATCCTCTGATCTCTAATATAGGACCATAAATTAATTCCACATTTTCTTGAATTTCATGTAAATCATCAACATGTGTCCTTCTCATCACACCTCTGTCACTCAGCATGTCTGGGAAATTAACCAATATTGTCGCCTGTCAGCAATTATAAAAATATTCAAATATAGTGAAATGTATTTATCTTTTCCACTGTTGATGGACTAATAGTTGTTTCCAGACTTAAGCTATTATGTACACATCTGGAGAACACTCGTGTACAAGTGTTTTGGCAGATAAGCTGTCATTTTGGTTGATTATATACCTAGGAAGAAAATTGCTAGGTCACAGCATATACATATGTTTAGCTTCAGCAGACACTGTCAAACATATTTCCAATGAGACTGAACCAATTCATACACTCACCAGCAGTATCTGAGTATTTAGTTGCTCTGCACCCTTGCCACACTTGATGTTGTGAGGTCCTTTTCATTTTAGCTATTCAGATGAGGGTTTATTGTTATCGTGTGTCTTTACTTTGCAATTACATGATGACTAACAATACTGAATAACTCTTCATATATTTATTGAACATTTATCATCTTCCACAAAGTTCCTGAGTTTATCTCACTTATTTTTCTAGCTTTATTGATATATAACTGACATATAACATTGTACATGTTTAAAGTGCACAGTATGAGGCAGTCATATGCTTTACCTCATAAAGTGTACAGTGTGATGATTTGAAACACATAAATATTGTGAAATGCTTACCACGAAAACATTAGTTAACAATATTCACCTCACATAATTACCATCATTAGAGAAATGCAAATCAAAACTAAATTGAGGTATCACATCAGCCAGAATGGCCATCATCAAAATGTCAACAAATAACAAATGCTGGGGAGGGTGTGGAGAAAAGGGAACCCTGCCACACTATTTGTGGGAAGGTAAATCGGTACAGTCACTAGGAAGGACAGTGTGGAGATTCCTCAAAAAACTAAAAATACAGTTGCTGTATGATCATGCAATCCCAGTCCTGGGCATATACCCAAAGAAAATTATAATTCAAAAAGATACATGCACCCCAATGTTCACTGAAGCATTATTTACAGTAGGCAGAAGCTATGTAAATATCCATTGACAGATGAATGGATAAAGAAGATGTGGTACATATACATAATGGAATATTACTCAGCCATCAAAAGAATGAAATAATGCCATTTGAAGCAACATGAATGGACCTAGATGATCATACTAAGTGAAGTAAGAAAGAGAAAGACAAGCATATGATATCACTTATATGTGGAATCTAAAATAAACATGAAACCAATGAACATATCTATGAAATAGTAATAGACTTGGAGACATAGAGAACAGACTGCTGGTTGCCAAGGAGGAGAGAAAGGGGGCTGGGGAAGTGAAGGATTGAGTCTTGGATTAGCAGATGCAAACTATTGTATGTAGGATGGATAATCAACAAGGACCTACCATATAGACAAGGAAATATATCCAGTATCCTGAGATAAACCATAATGAAAAATAATATGAAAAAACAATATATTTATGTATAAATAAATCACTTTGCTGGACAGTAGAAATTCACATATTATAAATCAACTATACTGCAATAAACTAAAAAAAAAAAGAACCTAGGCCATTCATCTTATAATGAGACAATAAATCTCCTTATTCTTTAAGCCTCTTTGACTTGGATATTCTATTACTTGTAGCCAAACCACTTGATGTACTTAGCTTGCATAAAATTCTAAGTTTAGGGTTTTCATGTGAATGTTCTACTAAAACTAACAAAGTCTGGACACTTAAAATTCATTCTTAAGACTAACAACAGAATGCCTCCCAAGAAAACATCTAGATACTTGCTGCGTAAGCATCCTTGATATTGAATTTCCTCTAGTAAAAACATAAGCACTTAAATTTTAACCAACTGTAGAAAAGATAACCTTCAATCATTGTTTTGGATACAATGTAAAGTCTTCAAAATGTTAGTTGCTTTTCTTTATTATAATGAACTCATGATATGAAATTAGATATGAATATAGTAATCAGAATATGATGGTTTACTGTAGTACCTTAGATTGATTTTCATGCCTTGCTACATTGATAATCTAGCTCAAAACTCTGTTTTACACAAAAAATTAAACAAAACAAGGCTGACCTAAACTTAGAAATGCAGAGAAAAGATAATTTGTGATCTCCTGAAATATACCACTCTAGAATCATTAACATGCAATAAACTTTTGAGTTTAGAATCATTAACTAAAGTAAAATAAAATAAAACACTTTGTTTCTTTGCTTCAAGTGCAAAACAAAGCAGTTCCTGACTTTCCCAAGGGAATAAATCCATTTAAGAAATGCAGAAAGAGCTTCTAAGCTGTGTTCACTTCAGTTCAGTTGCTCAGTTTTGTCCAACTCTTTGCGACCCCATGGACTGCTACACACCAGGTCTCCCTGTCAATTGCCAACTCCCGTAGTTAACTCAAACTTGTGTCCATTGAGTCGGTGATGCCATCCAACCATCTAGCCCTCTCTCACCCCCTTCTCCTCCTGCCTTCAGCCTTTCCCAGCATCAGGGTCTTTTCCAGGGAGTCAGTTCTTCGCATCAGGTGGCCAAGGAATTGGAGTTTCAGCTTCAGCATCAGTCCTTCCAAAGAATATTCAGGGCTGATTTCCTTTAAGATGGACTGGTTGGATCTCCTTGCAGTGCAAGGGACTCTCAAGAGATCTCTCCAACATCACAGTTCAAAAGCATCAATTCTTTGCTGCTCAGCTTTCTTTAGTCCAACTCTCACATCCATACATGACTACTGGAAAAACCATAGATTTGAGTAGATGGACTTTTGTTGGCAAAGTAATGTCTCTGCTTTTTAATATGCTGTCTAGGTTGGTCATAACTTTTCTTCCAAAGAGCAAGCATCTTTTAATTTCATGGCTGCAGACACCATCTGCAGTGATTTTGGAACCCCAAAAACTAAAGTCTGTCACTGTTTCCACTGTTTCCCCATCTATTTGCATGAAGTGATGGGACCAGATGCCATGATCTTAGTTTTATGAATGCTGAGTTTCAAGCCAACTTTTTCACTCTCCTCTTTCACTTTCATCAAGAGACTCTTCAGTTCTTCCTCACTTTCTCCCATAAGGGTGGTGTCATCTCCATCAGGTGAGGTTATTGATAAATCTCCCAGCAATCTTGATTCCAGCTTGTGCTTCATCCAGCCCAGAATCTGGCATGATGTACTCTGCATATAGTAGGAAAGTCAAGAAAGTAGGAAGTCAAGAAACACCTGGAGTAACAGGCAAATTTGACCTTGGAGTACAGAATGAAGCAGGACAAAGGCTAATAGAGTTCTGCCAAGAAAATGCACTGGTCATGGCAAACACCCTCTTCCAACAACACAAGAGAAGACTCTACACATGGACATCACCAGATGGTTAACCCAGAAATCATATTGATTATATTCTTTGCAGCCAAAGATGGAGAAGCTCTATACAGTCAGCAAAAACAAGACCAGGAGGTGACTGTGGCTCAGATCATGAACTCCTTATTGCCAAATTCAGACTTAAATTGAAGAAAGTAGGGAAAACCACTAGACAATTCAAGGATGACCTAAACCAAATCCCTAGTGATTACACAGTAGAAGTGAGAAATAAATTTAAAGGACTAGATCTGATAGACAGAGTGCTTGATGAAAAATGGACAGAGGTTCGTGACATTGTACAGGAGACAGGGAGCAAGACCATCCACAAGAAAAAGAAATGCAAAAAAGCAAAATGGCTGTCTGAGGAGGCCTTACAAATAGCTGTAAAAAGAAGAGAAGCAAAAAGCAAAGGAGAAAAGGAAAGGTATTCCCATTTGAATGCAAAGTTCCAAAGAATAGCATGGAGAGATTTAAAGAAAGCCTTCCTCAGTGAACAGTGCAAAGAAATAGAGGAAAACAATAGAATAGGAAAGACTAGAGATATCTTCAAGAAAATTAGAGATATCAAGGGAATATTTCATACAAAGATGGGCTTAATAAAGGACAGAAACGGTATGGACCTAACAGAAGCAGAAGATATTAAGAAGAGGTGGCAAAAATACACAAAAGAACTGTACAAAAAAAAAAGAGAGATCTTCATGACCCAGATAGTCACGATGGTGTGATCACTCACCTAGAGCCAGACATCCTGGAATGTGAAGTCAAGTGGGCCTTAGGAAGCATCACTACAAAGAAAGCTAGTGGAGGTGATGGAATTGCAATTGAGCTATTTCAAATCCTAAAAGATGATGCTGTGAAAGTGCTACACTAAATATGCCAAAAAATTTGGAAAACTCAGCAGTGGCCACAGAACTGGAAAAGGTCAGTTTTCATTCCAATCTTAAAGAAAGGCAATGCCAAAGAATGTTCAAACTACTGCACAATTGCACTCATCTCACATACTAGCAAAGCAGTGCTCAAACTTCTCCAAGCCAGGCTTCAGCAATACATGAACAATGAATTTCCAGATGTTCAAGCTGGTTTTAGAAAGACAGAGGAACCAGAGATCAAGTTGCCAAAATCTGCTGGATCATCAAAAAAGCACAAGAGTTCCAGGAAAAAAAAAAACACATCTCTTTCTGTTTTATTGACTATGACAAAGCCTTTGACAGTGTGGATCACAACAAACTGTGGAAAATTCTTAAGGAGATGGTAATGCCAGACCACCAGACCTGCCTCTTGAGAAATCTGTATGCAGGTCAGGAAGCAACAGTTAGAAATGGACATGGAACAACAGACTGGTTCCAAATAGGAAAAGAATTACATCAAGGCCGTATACTGTCACTATGCTTACTTAACTTATATGCAGAGTACATAATGAGAAATGCTGGGCTGGATGAAACACAAACTGGAATCAAGATTGCTGGGAGAAATATCAATAACTTCAGATATGCAAATGCCACCACCCTTATGGCAGAAAGTGAAGAAGAACTAAAGAGCCTCTTGATGAAAGGGAAAGAGGAGAGTGAAAAAGTTGGCTTAAAACTAAACATTCAGAAAACTAAGATCATGGCATCTAGTCCCATTACTTCAAGGCAAATAGACGGAGAAACAGTGGAAACAGTGGCAGTCTTTATTTGCGGGGGCGATGGGGAGGCTCTAAAATCACTCCAGATGGCAACTGCAGCCATGAAATAAAAAGACGCTTATTTCTTGGAAGAAAAGGTATGACCAACCTAGATAGCATATTAAAAAGAAGAGACATTACTTTGCCAACAAAGGTCTGTCTAGTCAAGGCTCTGGTTTTTCCAGTAGTCATGTATGGATTTGAGAGTTGGACTATAAAGAAAGCTGGGCGCTGAAGAATTGATGCTTTTGAACTGTAGTGTTGGAGAAGACTCTTGAGAGTCCCGTGGGTGGCAAGGAGATCCAAACTGTCCGTCCTAAAGGAAATCTGTCATGAATGTTCATTGGAAGGCTTGATGTTGAAGCTCAAACTCCAATATGTTGGCCACCTGCTGCGAAGAGCTGACTCATTTGAAAAGACCCTGATGCTGGGAAAGATTGAAGGCAAGAGGAGAAGGGGACAACAGAGGATGAGATGGCTGGATGGCATCACTGATTCAATGGACATGCGTTTGAGTAAACTCCGGGAATTGGTGATGGACAGCAGGTCTTGCGTGCTACAGTCCATGGGATCACAAAGAGTCAGACATGACTGAGCATCTGAACTGAACTGAACTCTGCATATATGTTAAATAAGGAAAGCGACAATATACAGCCTTGACATATTCCTTTCCCAATTTTGAACCAGTCTGTCATTCCATGTCTGGTTCTAACTGTTGCGTCTTGAGCTGCATACAGATTTCTCAGGAGGCAGGTCAGGTGATCTGGTATTCCCATCTCTTTAAGAATTTTTCAAAGTTTTCTGTGATCCACAGTGTCAAAAGCTTTGGCATAGGCAATATAGCAGATGCTTTCCTGAAACTCTATTGCTTTTTTGATGATCCAAAACATGTTGGCAATCTGATCTCTGGTTCCTCTGGCTTTT
>NC_057419.1:104577741-104600046 GCF_019320065.1 Cervus canadensis
GTTCTGAGCTACAGTGAGCTCCCTGTCTTGTTTTTGCTGACTGTATAGAGCTTCTGCATCTTTGGCTGCAAAGAATGTAATCAATCTGATTTTGGTGTTAACCATCTGGTGATGTCCATGTATAGAGTCTTCTCTTGTGTTTTTGGAAGTGTAGAATCTTCTCTTCTGTTGTTGGAAGAGGGTGTTGGCTATGACCAGTGTGTTCTCTTGGCAAAACTCTGTTAGCATTTGCCCTGCTTCATTTTCTACTCCAAGGCCAAATTTGCCTGGTACTGCAGGTATCTTTTGACCTCCTACTTTTGCATTCCAGTCCCCTTTGATGAAAAGGACAACTTTGTTGTTGTTGTTACTGTTAGTTGTAGAAGGTCTTGTAGTTCTTCATAGAAACTTTCAACCTCAGCTTCTTCACCATCAGTGATTGGGGCATCGACTTGGATTGCTGTGGTATTGAATGACTTGCCTTGGAAACGAACAGAGATCATATGTCATTTTTGAGATTGCACCAAAGTACTGCATTTCAGACTCTCTTGTTGACTATGAGGGCTACTCATTTTCTCCTAAGGCATTCTTGCCCACGATAGTAGATATAATGGTCATCTGAATTAAATCCGCCCATTCTGGTCCATTTTCGTTCACTGATTCCTAAAATGTTGATGTTCACTCTTGCCATCTCCTGTTTTACCACTTCTAATTTACTTTGATTCATGGACCTAACATTCCAGGTTCCTAAAGCAATATTGTTGTTCACAGCCTCAGACTTTACTTCCATCATCAGTCACATCTACAACTGAGCATTGTTTTTGCTGTGGCTCCATCTCTTCATTCTTTCTGCAGTTTTTTCTCCACTTTCACCAGTAGCATATTGGCCCCTACAAACCTGGGGAGTTCATCTTTCAGTGTCATATCTTTTTGCCTTTTCATACTGTTCATGGGGTTCTCAAGTCAAGAATACTGAAGTGGTTTGCCATTCCCTTCTCCAGTGGACCACGTTTGGTCAGAACTCTCCAACATGGCCCATCCATCTTGGGTGGCCCTACATGGCATGACTCATGGTTTCATTCGGTTAGATAAGGCTGTGGTCCATGTGATCAAGTTTGATTAGTTTTCTGTGATTGTGGTTTTCATTCTGTCTGCCCTCTGATGAATAAGGATAAGAGGCTTATGGAAGCTTCCTAATGGGAGACACTGACTGTGGGGGAAACTGGTCTTGTTCTGATGGGCAGGGCCATGCTCAGTAAATCTTTAATCAAATTTTCTGTTGATGAGTGGGGTGGTATTCCCTCCCTATTGTTTGGCTTGAGGCCAAACTGTCCACCACAGGAGACTCCTGGACACTCACAGTCACTTTTGACTTGTGGCTCCATCTCTTCATTCTTTCTGCAGATATTTCTCCACTCTTCACCAGTAGCATATTGGCCTCTACAAACCTGGGGAGTTCATCTTTCAGTTTCATACAGTCTCTTGTGGGTACACTACTCCTTTCTCCTGGGTCCTGGTGCACACAAGGTTTCATTTGTGCCCTCCAAGAATCTGTTTCCCCCATCCTGTGGAAGTTCTGTAATCAAATTCCACTAGCCTCCAAAGTGAAATTCCCTGGGGGCTCTCAGCCCTTTTGCCACATCTCCAGGTTGGAAAATCTGTTGTGGCTTCCAGAACTTTTTAATCAGTGAGAGAATTTCTTTGGTGTAATTGCTCATGTATGGATATGAGTGTTGGACTATAAAGAAAGCTGATCACCAGAGAATTGATGCTTTTGAACTGTGGTGTTGGAGAAAACTCTTGAGAGTTCCTTAGACTGCAAGGAAATCAAACCAGTCAATCCTAAAGGAAATCAGTTCTGAATATTCATTGGAAGGACTGACAGTGAAGCTGAAATTCCAATATTTTGGCCACCTGATGTGAAGAACTGACTCACTGGAAAAGAATTTGATGCTGGGAAAGATTGAAGGCAGGAGGAGAAGGAAATAACTGAGGATGAGATAGTTGGATGGCATCACTGACTTGACAGTCATGAGTTTGAGCAAGCTCTGGGAGCTGGTGATGGGACAGGGAAGCCTGGCATGCTGCAGTCCATGGGGTCTCAAAGAGTTGGACATGACTAAGTGACTGAACTGAACTGAAATTGTTTTACAGTTTTTGGGTCATTGACTTGGCAGCTCTATGGTGGGATTAATGGCAACCTCCTCCAAGAGGGTTTATACTACACGCCATGTGTCCCAGGTTTGCTGCAGCCAGAGCCCCTATCCCCACAGCAGGCCACTGCTGACCCGTGCCTCCACGAGAGACACTCAAAGGCAGGTCTGGGTCAGTCTCTGTGGAGCGTCTGGTTCCTGGTGTGCACATGGTTTTGTTTGAGCCTTCCGAGTGTCTCTGTTGGGCATGGGGTTTGATTCTAAATGCGATTTTGCACCTCTTACCATCTTGTTGGGGCTTCTCCTTTGCCCTTGGATGAGTATAAACTGTATGTAGGCATAAAATACTAGATCTAGGCTGTGCTAACTCTGGCTATGTACAATGATGTCAGTGTAAGTACTTTGTTTTAGTACTGAGTGAAGCTAACAGAAGCATAAGTAATGGGATCTATTGTCTCATCAATCTCCCATATTAGCTAGGCCTAACAGGTAGCTTAGATGCTAAAGAATCTGCGTGCAATGCAGGAGATGTGGATTCCATCCCTGAGGCGGGAAGATTCCTTGCAGAAGGGAATGGCTACCCACTCCAGTATTATTGTTTGGAGAATTCCATGGTCAGAGGAGCCTGGTGGGTTACAGTCCACGTGACTGCAAAGAGTTGGACATGAATGAACAACTAACACTTCCACTTTTCAACATATATTGGGTAGCTCTTCTGGAGCTGCTCCTGAAAGTTCTTCATGTTTCTCTTACCTCTGTTTTCTCATGTGATGACAGTAGGCAACTAAGAGGATGCCAGGACAATAGTAAGAAGTTTGACCAAGTAATGAAACCACCAGAACCTAAATCATAACACTTGAGTCAAGGTAGAGAGCAAATGACCACTTATAAAGGCCAGAAAAATGGAAAATAATGTATGCTATCTTTTCTGCTTCAATAGATGAAATCATAATAGAGAAAACTTAATCATGAAAGTATTCCACTTCTCAGAAACAGGAGTTATTTCAATAGAAATCATTTAAAATATTACTTTCTTTTCATTTTCACAGCTACTATGAAACTTCTATTTATAAAGGGAAACACCACATGCAAACACACTGAGGGCCTACTATCATCTTAACTGCTTATGTTCACTTGTATATAAATATAAAGTTACAGTTATCCCAGTGAAAGCCATGTGTTGGGTACTTGCAGGAATATTAGGTCGTATCAAGCAGGATTCCTGCTCTGAGGATTTACTACTCCTACACTGGGAATGAGACATATGTATTGCAGCTATAAGTAACAATAAACATCAACTTCAAATTTTTTCCTCAAGAGCAGAATGACAATGCTTACTTCAGAAGAAAGAGAGACCAAGAAGAAAGGGAGCTTATGATGGGCTGGTGAAAATGCAGAAGGCTTGATGTAGGGAATGGAAGTGGAGCTGACCCTTTAAATTGGTAGTACTGAGATAATTATAGAGGGAGATAAGTATTTGTGGTCAGATGAAGAGCATAGAGAAATGTAAAGAGGCAGATACAAATATCATTGGAAGGACTGATGTTGAAAATGAAGCTCCAATACTTTGGTCACCTGATGCAAAGAGCTGACTCATTGGAAAAGATTCTGATGCTCACAAATATTGAAGGCAAAAGGAGAAGGGGGCAGCAGAGGATGAGGTGGTTAGATAGCATCTCTGACTCAGTGGACATGAATTTGAGCAAACTCTGAGGGATAGTGGAGGACAGAGGAGACTGGTATGGTACAGTCCATGGTGTTTTAAAGAACTAGACATGACTTGGCAACTGAACAACAACAAATACCATGTATTTAAGGACCCAGTAGTAGGAATTTAGGTAGTGAATAGAGGTAGAGAAGATTGGTAAGATCCACTGGGGCCAGACTATAAATAATTCTGAAGGCAAGGAGCAGGAGCTTGCTTTTAAGCTATAACCAATGGAGAGTCATTGAAGTATTTTGAAAAGAAGAATAATCCAGTCAAAGTGATTAAGAGCATAGTCACCTAGCAATGCAAGTTGGGAGGATGGAAGTTGGGGTGGTATGGGCAGTAGACCTAAAATCAAATTTACTAATGTACTAATTTACATTAGTAAATCGCTATGATAATCCATGCATTGAATGATGAGAACCAACCAACATGTGGATGGTAGTACTTGGGAACTAATATATCATAAGCATTCGTGTAAGTCAGAAGTGACATGGGCCCTGCTATAAATTCCTCTGATGTTTCCTGAGGGCATGCAGGAAGAATCAAAGTGATTGCAAGTATGACCCGCCAGCAAGTGACAAAATAAGGATGAGTTTCAGCATATTTCATCTCAGATACAGGGCAAGAATTAAAAATCACAGGAAGAGTTGATCAAAGCAGGTATCAGAAAGCATGTATTGAAATAGTGCTGAATGGAACCAAAAGTTGATATCAAGATCATGAAGTCTTCTTTTGTAGATATTTTTAGGAAAATAGATTTTGTTTTGTGTCTGTACACAAACCCACACCCCAGCACATTCTCTTCCAAGTGGGGCAAATTAAGAGAAATTAACTTGATGACATCTCTAGGTGTTTTCCAGCCTGTGATTCCTGGGTACCATATTTGTTTAATTTAAAAACCAATTCAACATGCACAGAAGATATTACAAAGACTGTTAATATTAAAATAAAATTGCAGAGTCATTTTAAAATCATTATCAAACATTTAAATTTCCATTAAGGAAAATCGAACAATGAATCTTTAAAGACTCCTAAATGGGTGGCACTCCACATTGTTTATTCTTATACACTTATGAATAGCCAATTGTAAGTAATCCAAATTTCAAAAAGACAACTGGCCTGGGGAGGTGTATACAAGTGATTAGAATTTCAAAGAGCTCAGAATAAATACCAGCTCTTTGATAGGATAATTTATGCATAAAGTAGCAGGAAGAGGTGTCTGAGTTGTTCTTGGAAAGTTCACACAGAGCTATATTAGGAGTTTAAAGCGACCTTCGGTAATTTCTTATGTGTAATGAAACTCTAGGAGAGATATTTTTTCTTATTAAGATGTGTTATTGCCCAATGGTATCAACAAGGAACAGCTAATTCATATTGCTTTTTCATAAATTAGAAAGCTATAGTATGTGAAAAAAAAATAACATGATCTGTGCAGGGGTATCATTGAAATTGATGAATATCATCAAAAACAGCCCAAAGAAAACGGAGATGAATTACCAATTCAGAGGGATACTTGTACTCAATGTCTTTTTGTGAGCACAAAGGACTCACAGGAAACTCTAAATCCTTGAATGTATAGAGCTATTTAGTAATCCATGGACCTTTGGGAAGGGAAAAAAGGGACTGAAATACCCATTGTATTTTGTAGGCCAGTTGAGGGTTTACCCAGGTAATGTTAAAGAGGGCATCACAAACAGTTCACAGTCTTGGACTAACATTTTACTGAAGGGTAAATATTAAAGAATGTAAGTGCATCATTGAAAAGAAAAAAACAACAAATATTCTGAAAGTATATACAATTTATGGCCTATAACAGTATCTATATCCACTCCCAGTCCTGAATTCTTACATTTAAATTGTTCCTTATGGGTATACTGGGGATAATTTAAATTCCAAAGATCTATTTTGTCCTGGGAAATAAAACCCTCAATTTGGAGTCTGCCTATTGCTGAGTCAACAACAACAACAAATTCCCAAACTGCAAAGCTACGTGGCTGATAGGGAACATTTTAGGGAGAGTCACAGAATATCTCTATGAAACTTTCCCAGGCCCACAGCTGGTGCCGTTCCCATCACAGTGTGACTGAGTCTCTGTCAGGACTCAAGAGCATCTCTCAGCCTGGGTCCTAGTGTCCCTACACTTGAGCTGCATCTGGCCCCTGTCCCTCCCAGAGCTTCATTCCATTACATTTCAGGACAAGGGAAGCGGCTGGCAGTATGCAACTGAGGACACTTTGGATTCTGAAGCTAAGCCAGGAAACTCTTATTAAAAGTCGTGATGAGGAACTGTCCACAGATTGTATGGGGTGGAATTCAAGCTAATCATGTTCTCTCTGCTCACACCAATAATCTGAGAACAAAGCATGCTCTTAAAACAAATGCAAGATATGTGCTCATCACAGGGAGTGGGGAGAAGATGGAATCAGTCATCCAGGCAAGATTTTGTGGGCCCTGAAATCTGAATGATAAAAGGGGAACAGGGATAGATCATTGAGATGCAGGCCAGGGAGGGGTGAAATGGGGAGGAAGAATAGGATATCACATATACAACACAAGGTGCTTTGGTTCAATGTTGGTCTTGTGTTTTTCTTAACTTCTAATTTCAGAAGTTGGCATATAACATAGGACTTTGGTTGAGTGGCTTTGGCTCTAATAATGGGCTGCCAAAGGCTATATCTCCTGCTTCATTGCTAGCTGATATAACACCTCTTATTAAGGATAGAATGCTGTAAGAAAAAAATAGAAAGAAAGCCAAAAGAAGAAAAAAGATGCATAGCAGCAAGGGCAGGGTTAACTCACTCTTGGGTGGTTCTGAAGAACAATCGAATGGGGCCTCGGTCATGAAACCTGAGTTTAAAATGCCTCCTTTGGGGTCTCACTGAGACTAGTCAGACCTCTGACAGGGATGGCTATGCTGAAAGGTTTCTATTCTGGCTTTAAAGAATAAAAAACAGACTATCCAGAAAAAATATGGTTTACATTTCCAATAATCAATGGAACCCAAGTACATGCTGGAATATTTTATGTCGCTACCTCTGTTTCCTGTGAGACTAACAGGTGAGAGGTAACAAAAGGTTACAGTGTCTGCTTCAGAGATTTGAATTTCATGAATGGAATCGAACATTCTTGTCACAGATGCAGGAGCCCAGCCTCCGCTGTAAGAAGAAGGACGAGCTGACAGGCGGTTCCCTGTGTCAAAGAACTTGAGCCAGGCTTTGACTCCCAGACAGGCAGGATAGCTGGCCTCCTCAGCCTGGTATCTAAGGGAATCCGACACTCTCCACAGTATTTCCTCCAGGATGATCTGCCATGGTTTTAGACCTCACTGCATATTTAGCATCTAATTGCAGCCTAACACAGTGCATCGGAGTGTGAGATGACAGGTTAGACTAAAGGGATTCAAGTGCAAGTTCCCCTACTTACTAATTCTTCTCACTGGGAGCATCACTTAAACTCTCTGAACCTCAGTTTCCTCCTCTTTAAAATGGCTGAATCAAGGAATTTCCTGGTGGTCCAGTGGCTAAGACTCCACATTTTCACTGCCAAGGGCGTGGGTTCAATCCTGAGTAAGGGAAACCAAGATCTCACAAGCCATGTCACCTATAATTAATTAAACTAAAATCACTGTATCAATAGCAATGACCACACAAGATCATTGGCAGTTGTAGTAAAAATAAATACATTAATGATATTAAAGCACATTATACCAAATCTAGCACAGAGTAAACACTTAAATATAACCAATAGTCTTCTTTTTCCAGATGATGACTCCAGAATATATCTGCTTTATCTACTCCTCAACACCAAGTGGTTAACACACAAGGAACAAGCTACAGTCTGACAACATGAGCTTTCCAACACATTCCTTAAGTTCTTCCCCCAAAAAATAAATGAGACCTCAAAAAGGAACCAGTGTAATGTGGCCAGATTTAGCAAATATAAAATGTTCCATTAAATGTGAATTTCAGATAAACAAAAATAATTATATGGTAAGTATGTCCCAAATATTGCATGGCACATGGATACTAAAATATATATTTGTTGTTTATCTGTAATTCAGATTTACTGGGCTTTCTGTACTTTTTCTGGTAGGCAAGAATCCCTTAGAAGAAATGGAGTAGTCCTCATAGTCAACAAAAGAGTCCGAAATGCAGTACTTAGATGCAATCTCAAAAACAACAGAATGATCTCTGTTCATTTCCAAAGCAAACAATTCAATATCACAGTAATCCAAGCCTATGCCCCAACAACTAATGCTGAAGAAGCTGAAGTTGAACGGTTCTATAAAGACCTACAAGACTTTCTAGAACTAACACCCAAAAAAGTTGTCCTTTTCATTATAGGGGACTGGAATGCAAAAGTAGGAAGTCAAGAGATACCCAGAGTACCAAGTAAATTTGGCCTTGGAGTACAAAATGAAGTAGGGCAAAAGCTAAGAGAGTTTTGCCAAGAGAATGCACTGGTCATAGCAAACACCCTCTTCCAAAAAAAGAGAAGACTCTACACATGGACATCACCAGATGGTCAACACGAAAATCAGATTGATTATATTCTTTGCAGCCAAAGATGGAGAGGCTCTACACAGTCAGGAGAAAAACAAGACCAGGAGCTGACTGTGGCTCAGATAATGAACTCCTTATTGGCAAATTCAGACTTAAATTGAAGAAAGTAGGGAAAACTACTAGACAATTCAGGTATGACCTAAATCAAGTCCCTTATGATTATACAATGTAAGTGACAAATAGATTCAAGGGATTAGATCTGATAGAGTGCCTGAAGAACTATGGATGGAGGTTCATGACACTGTACAGGAGGCAGGGATCAAGACCATCCAGAAGGAAAAAAAAAATGCAAAAAGGCAAAATGGCTGTCTGAGAAGGCCTTACAACTAGCTCAGAAAAGAAGATAAGCTCAAGGTAAGGGAGAAAAGGAAAGATATATCCATTTGAATGCAGAGTCCCAAACAATAGCAAGGAGATATAAGAAAGCCTTCCTCAGCAATCAATGCAAAGAAATAGAGGAAAACAACAGAATGGGAAAGACTAGAGATCTCTTCAAGAAAATTAGAGATATCAAGGGAACATTTCATGCAAAGATGGACACAATAAAGGACAGAAATGGTATGGACCTAACAGAAGCAGAAGATATTAAGAAGAGGTGGCAAGAATACACAGAAGAACTATACAAAAAAGATGTTTATGACCCAGATAACCAGAATGGTGTGATCACTCACCTAGAGCCAGACATCCTGGAATGCAAACTCAAGTGGGCCTCAGGAAGAATCACTATGAACAAAGCTAGTGGAGGTGATGGAATTCCAATTGAGCTATTTCAAATCCTGAAAGATGATGCTGTGAAAGTGCTGCACTCAATATGCCAGCAAATTTGGAAAACTCAGCAGTCAGCAGTGTCCACAGGACTGGAAAAGGTCAGTTTTCATTCCAATCCCTAAGAAAGGCAATGCCAAAGAATGTTCAAACTACTGCACAATTGCACTCATCTCACATGCTAGCAAAGTAATGCTCAAAATTCTCCAAGCCATGTTTCAACAGTAAGTGATCCGTGAGCTTCCTGATGTTCAAGCTGGATTTAGAAAAGCCAGAGGAACCAGAGATCAAATTGCCAATATCCACTGGATCATCCAAAAAGCAAGAGAGTGCCAGAAAAACATCTATTTCTGCTTTTTTGACTACGCCAAAGCCTTTGACTGTGTACATCACAACAAACTGTAGAAAATTCTTCAAGAGATGGGAATACCAGACCACCTTACCTGTCTCCTGAGAAATCTGTATGCAGGTCAGGAAGCAACAGTTAGAACCCAACGTGCAACAACAGACTGGTTCCAAATTAGGAAAGGAGTATGTCAAGGCTATATGCTGTCATCCTGCTTATTTAACTTATATGCAGAGTACATCATGTGAAATGCCTGGCTGGATGAAGCACAAGCTGGAATCAAGATTGCTAGGAGAAACATCAATAACATCAGATATGCAGATGACACCACCCTTATGGCAGAAAGTGAAGAGGAACTGAAGAGTCTCTTGATGAAAGTCAAAGAGGAGGGTGAAAAAGCTAGCTGAAAACTCAATATTTAAAAACTAAGATCATGGCATCTAGTCCCATCACTCCATGGCAAATAGATGAGAAACAATAGAAACAGTGACAGACTTTATTTTCTTGGGCTCCAAAATCACTCCAGATGGTGACAGCAGCCATGAAATTAAAAGACATTTGCTTATTTGAAGAAAAGCTGTGACCAACCTATACAGCATATTAAAAAGCAGAGACATGACTTTGCCACGACAGGCCCATCTAGTCAAAGCTATGGTTTTCCCCGTAGTCATGTATGGATGTGAGAGTTGAACTATAAAGAAAGCTGAACGCTGAAGAATTGATGCTTTTGAACTGTGGTGTTGGAGAAGACTCTTGAGAGTCCCTTGGACTTCAAGGAGATCCAACCAGTCCATCCTAAAGGATATCAGTCCTGAATATTCATTGGAAGGACTTTTGCTGAAGCTGAAACTTCTATACTTTGGCCACCTGATGCAAAGAACTGACTCATTGGAAAAGACCCTGATGCTGGGAAAGATTGAAGGCAGGAGGAGAAGGGGATGACAGAGGATGAGATGGTTGTATGGCATTCACCGACTTGATGGACAACAGTTTGAACAAGCTCCAGGAATTGTTGATGGACAGGGAAGCCTGGCGAGCTGCAGTCCATGGGGTCACAAACAGTTGGACACGACTGAGCAACTTAATTGAACTGAACTGAAAGGATGGTTAATTTTATTTTGATAAATATTTTGCAAAATATATGTGCATCAAAACATTACACCTTACACCTTAAACTTATACAGTATAATGTGCCAATCATATCTCAATAAAGCTAGAAAAAATCTTTAAAAGATTTGTGACATTGATATTCTGGTATGCATTTCTTTTACTGTGATATTCTACACTTAGCTGAGGTGAGAAGGCAGTAATATTGTTTATGCCACCAGCAATAAAACAACACCTACCACTTATGATATATATCTACTGGGAGCCATGCATTTTGCTATGTGATTTATTACACGTTTACAATTCTGACAACTCTGCAAAGTAAGTGAAGCGCAACAAGATTAACTGACTAGCCTAAGGTCACCAAGCTATTAATTATCTGGCTAAGATTAAAGTAAATTTCTAACTAAAATTAAAGTCTGCACTCTTTCTAGATGACACCCTACTGCTTCCATGTAGGGCTTATGGAAGTTTCTGTGTCTTCTACATTTCTAACAAAATTTCCTTCCATCACAATACCCTATTGCTGAGTCACATCTTGTTTTGCATTGCATTTACAGGCATAGGATAATTTTGTTGAAGGTGACTGACTATTGAGTTTTTGTTTCTATCTTGCATTGAAGAATAGGTACTACCTAGAATTGGGTCCACAAAAAAGTTCTGTTAGCATTGAATTATTGATTGTTGCCTGCCTATACAAGGGCTTCTCTGGTGGCTCAGTGGTAAAGAATTCACCCGCCAGTGCAGAACATGAGCTTGATCTCTGGATCAGGAAGATCTCCTGGAGAAGAAAATGGCAAACAACTCCAGTATTCTTGCCTGGGAAATCCCTTGGGAAGAAGAGCCTGGCGAGCTACAATCCATTGGGTCACAAAAGTCTGACACGGCTTAGCAACTAAAACAACAACTGCCTAAACATGACGCATCCAGAGCTAAAGCTGAAGCACAACGATACAGAAGTTCCACAACTTCCTCTGCTATCTTTAGGCACTTTGTGGCAGGTATTATGATGCTATGTAAGCTGTATGTTACTATATAGTTGATCAGAACACTGAATTTTTAATAAGGATGAACCTATATTATCAAGTATGTCCCATATAAACAGAACTTGAGTCTTTTTAATAGCACTCACAACCAAATTCTTATAAAAGTATGAGAGAGTAATACTGAATGTTAAGGGCTTACCCTTGCAACTCAGATGATAAAGAATCTGCCTGCAAAGTGGGAGACACGGATTGAATCCCTGGGTCAGAAAGAACCCCTGGGGAAGGGAATGGCTACCCACTCCAGTATTCTTGCCTGGAGAACTCCATGGACAGAGGAGCCTGGTGGGATATCACCCATGGGGTCGCAAAAGACTGAGCGACTAACACTTTTACTTTCTACCTCCAGTGCTTTTTCTGCATATCTCATCCTGAATATCTGAAACTTTGTACCCTTTGACAAACATTTCCCCTTTTTTTTCACTCTCTAGTCCCTGGTAACCACCATTCTATTCTCTGATACTATAAATTTTACTCTTTATATTCCACATATAAATGAGATTATACAGTATTTGTCTTTCTGTGTCTGGCTTATTTCACTTAGTATAATGCCCTCAAGATTCATCCATGTTCCAAACGAAAAAACTTCTTTCTTAAGGCTGAATAAAATTCCATTGCTTTTTATGTTTTTTCTCACATTTCCTTTTCTTACTCAGACAATGATGGGCACCTAGGTTGTTCCCATATCTTGGCTATTGTGAATAATGCTGCAATAAACATGGGAGTGCAGATAACTCTTCAAGATATTTTATTACCTTTGGATATTAAAGCATACCAGAAGTGGAATTGCTGGATCATATAATAGTTTTTCTGTTATATGTAGCCTCCATTCTGTTTTCCATAATGGCAATAACGACTTACATTCCCATAAGTAGTGTATAATGGTTCCCTTTTTCCACATCCTCACCAATACTTATCTTTTGTCTTTTTGGTAATAGTCATCTTAACAAGTGTGAAGTGATATTTCAATGTGATTTTGCTTTTTCTGATGATTCATAATGTTGTACACCTTTTGATATACCTACTGACATTTGTATGTATTATTTAGAGAAATGAGTTTTGGAGTACTGTATCCATATTTCATTTTGCTTGTTTCTTGCTAGTGAGGTCTTTATATATTTCAGATATTAATCTCTTTCCAGATATATGGTTCGCAAATATTTTCTACCTCTCTGTAGGTTCTGTCTTTATTCTGTTGATTGTCTCCCTTTTGGGGCTTCTGCTGCTGCTAAGTCACTTCAGTCATGTCCGACTCTGTGCGACCCCATAGACAGCAGCCCACCAGGCTCTGCAATCCCTGGGATTCTCCAGGTAAGAACACTGGAGCTGGTTGCCATTTCCTTCTCCAATGCATGAAAGTGAAAAGTGAAAGTGAAGTCGCTCAGTCGTGTCCAACTCTTTGCGATCCCATGGACTGCAGCCTACCAGGCTCCTCTGCCCATGGGATTTTCCAGGCAAGAGTACTGGAGTGAGTTGCTATTGCCTTCTCTGCCGCCCTTTTGGGGAAGAAGCTTTTATTTGAGGCAATTCCATATATTCATTTTTGCTTTTATTGCCTGGGCTTTTAAGGATGATGTTAAAAAATCATTGCCCAGAACAATGTTAAGAATTTTTTATGTACCTTTTTTATTATAGTTTTACAGTTTCAGGTCTTATGTTTAAGTCTTTAATCCATTTTGAGTTACTTTTTGTATATAAGGAAACAATTGTATTCTTTTTTGATGTGAGCATCCAGTTTTTCCAACACCATTTATTAATGAAACTATCTTTTCCCTACCTTTGTGTTTGTGGCAACTTTATCCAGATTAATTGATCATACATATGAGGGTTCATTTGTGGGCTCTCTATTCTATCCATTGGTCTGTATGATTCTTTTAATGAAAGTACCATATTTATTACTATAACTTTATAGTATATTTTGAAATCAGGCAGTGTGATATCTCTAGCTTTTTTAAACTGATTATTTTACTTATTTATTTTTGTCTGTGCTGGGTTTTCATTGCCCCGTGGGCTTTTTCTCTACTTGCGGAGAGCAGGGGCTACTCACAAGTTGCAGTACACGAGCTTCTTATTGTGGTGGCTTCTCTAGTTGCAGAGCACAGGCTCTAGAGCCCTCAGACTTCAGTAGTTGTAGCACACAGGCTTAGTTTCTCTGCACACATGTAGGATCTTCCTAGATCAGGGATCAAACTTGTGTCTCCTGCATTGTCAGGTAGATTTGTTACCACTGCACAACCAGGGAAACCCTCTAGCTTTGTTTTTATTGCTCAAGATGGCTTTGGCTATGTGAGGTCTTTTCCATAGGAATTTTATGATTCTTTTTCTGTTTCTGTGACAAATGTCATTAGAATTTTGGTAGGGATTGCATGCAGTCTATACATGGCTTTGGGGAGTATAGACATTTTAACAATATTAACTCTTTCAATCTATGAACATAGGATATCTTTCCATTAAAATATATATTCCTTTTTGCTCATTAATATTTTATAATTCAGAGTACACATATTTCACCTTCTTGGTTAAATTTATATTCCTAAGTATTTTATTCTTTTTGATGCTATTGAGATATTGCAAATGAGACGGTTTTCTTAATTTCTTTCCCAGATATTTCCTTGTTAGAGTATAGAAACACAACTGACTTTTGTATGTTGGTTTTATATCCTGAAATATCACTGAAAAGTATTTGTATAGTTTGAGTTTATTTAGTGTCTTTATTGTAAGAAACAAGAGGCTTCCCAGGTGGCTCTGTGGGTAAAGAATCTGCCTGCAATGCAGGAGATTCAGGAGCCATGGTTTCAATCCCTGGGTCAAGAAAATCCCTTAGAGGAGGGCATGGCAACCCACTCCAGTATTCTTGCCTGGAGAATCCCATGGATAGAGGAGCCTAGCTGGCTACAGTCCACAGGGTCGCAAAGAGTCAGACACAACTGAAGCAACTGATTATGCACAAATGCACATTCAAAGATTATTTAACTGAGGTATAAGAAAGATATTCAAGTTGATTAAGGATCAGAACATTGCAACCTAGTTAACACATTAAATACTTATGACTGATAGTATTTTAAGAATTTCATAAAATTATATCCTTTAAAAAGACATCCACTATTATGATCCAATTAGTTTAATAGCATTTCTAAAAAAGTTTTGATTTTCCACAATTTGTAGAAACACGATGAATTTTTAAACTAATTAAACCAATATGGGAAATGTTGGAAATTTGAATTACAAGGAACTTAACCCTAGTGTTGAACAGACCAAAATATTACACTAATATTTTTTTCACATGGCAAACATTTTATAAAGACTTTGAAACATGCTAACTATCTTATTTTTTCCTGAAACTGAAGCCTTATTCTCTTATAGCCATAGCAACAAATGCTTTTAAGTATACAGTTTTCAGTCTCCACAAAAACACCATTTAGTAACTTTATTTATTTATATATATATTTTACCTTTTAAACCATTCTGTTTATCTAGACTAGATATCTTCAGAATGCACATAAAAGATCTGAATTATTTTTTGATTGGTTAATCAGTTAAAATTTCATAAGAAGTGGCTGTCGGGATAGGAGGAAGCCAGCTGCAGACTAGAGAGGGAAGAACATTTAGATGCAGAAAGAGAGGTTTTATATAAACACACACCCACACACAGGGGAATGACATATACCTGGTTTTGACATAACTTGGACCCTTGACAATTGTATCAAATCATATAGTTAAAAAGGCAGCACTTATTAGTCTTCAAACTATAGAAAACAAGGAGGGGATAGCTCTCATGTTTTAAAAAATGATCTCTTTTTGAGACAAACAAGATAGACAAACATTCTCATGAGGATTTTCTTTGCTTTTTGTTCTAAGGTACCCCTTATATGAACCATGTTGTTCATGTCAAAAGCTCCCCAAAGCAGCCACTGCTATTCCAAACTGTCTGTTGAAACTGTCTGATAAGCATATAGTTTAGCTTTAGAGTGAGAAAGGCTGATGGAAGCAGGTGTTCAGTCTGTAAAATGCATCGCTGAAGAAAAAGAACACTCCTCTGAGAACTGAACAATCTGTAAGAACAGTACTTGTGTAACTTGGTGTCTATGATGTTTGGCCAAAGGGCAATCATCACCAGTCAGGGATCAAACTAAACCTGTCGATTCTGGGTAGATGAAACTAAGCAGGGAAATTCTCCAGAACACAAAGCCAGGATGGAGAAGGAAGTCCTTTCAAGGTTTTTAAAATGGTGTCCCATAAAAGTATTTGTTTCAAGCACACTGGTCTGAGGAGACCAGGTCATGGAGAATCTATTGAACTATACTTACCTGCTTCCTACAGACTTTTCTTATGAACAAACAACATTCAAGATGTTAGAACAGCAGACTATGAGAGGAGGTATTAGAAGGCGCTAAGCCAATTTTACCAAGGAATAATTCAAAGCAGATTGGGTAACAAAGAACTGAACTGAGACCTTCACTTCAGTTCAGTTCAATCAATTGTCTGACTCTTTGTGACCCCATGAACTGCAGCACACCATCCCTGTCCATCACCAACTCCCGGAGTTTACTCAAACTCAAGTCCATTGAGTTGTGATGCCATCCAACCATCTCATCTTCTGTCATCCCCTTCTCCTCCTGCCTTCAATCTTTCCCAGAATCAGGGTCTTTTCAAATGAGTAAGTTCTTCACATCAGGTGGCCAAAATATTGGAGTTTCAACTTTAGCATCAGTCCTTCCAACAGACCTTATTCCCAGGGAAACAAAATAAACCCAGTGTTGAAGGGGTTCCTGAAATGTTGGGGTCCAATTAAGCATGAATTTACCTTTCCAGTGTGGGCAGGGTGCATATCAAATAGGAAAACACAATGGACCACAGATACGTGCACTATTACTGTCTTGAGGGTCCTGAATCTCAATGGAACCTCCATTTCAGTCAAGGTCCTTCAAACAAAAGACCACTAGGAACACAACACTGGCTAAACAAGGTATGTATGTTATTCACCATAAGAAGGAAGAGCACACACCATGATGAACCATGAGACATTTCTAGGAGAGGTTATTAGAAAGGACTGATTTTAGAAAAGTCTTATATAGGAAGGTTTAGGGCTTGTGTTAGATGATTTTGTGGAAGCTTTAAAGAAGCAGGGCTTTGTCCCTTGGTCAGATGTTATTAGGAAGTGGGATCATTCTGCAGTTGGCTATATTAATAAACATTATCTATGGAGAAGGCAGATCAGAGTTGAGCTAAAGCTGTAATTGGTTTAAAAAAATCAGTCACCATATTAAACAGAATGGGGGAATGTTTAGTATTTTTTGACTTGGATAATGTTTATATTTTGTCTCTGTTCAGACAAGGTTGTGGAATGGTCTTCTCATGATCCATCATGGCCAGACTAGCCTTGTTGGATGTCGATGTTCTATGACATTGTTTATGTTCAACAGAAGAATGCCAAGACCTAGTAGTGAGTGAGTGCCAGACTACCTCATGGCAAAAACAAGGCCTCATGCTCATATCA
This sequence comes from Cervus canadensis, assembly GCF_019320065.1. Taxonomy (NCBI): domain Eukaryota; kingdom Metazoa; phylum Chordata; class Mammalia; order Artiodactyla; family Cervidae; genus Cervus; species Cervus canadensis. Next base: position 104,594,905 of record NC_057419.1, read on the forward strand.
GTTTAGCTTCTGGATGTCAGTAGCTGCTTTTCTTGGGCCAACAGACATTTTATCTGAAGACAATAGTAGCTAATAGCATAAGCAATAGAGAAAAGCTCTCCCATTAGAGAAAAATAAATGTGTTAGGCCTGACAAGCAAAGCCCACATCAGAGGTATGTTTTTAAATTATCGAGAAATATCTCACATTGGCTCCTGTATAGAAGGGAAGTGGAGAGAGATAAATATACATTAAGATGTTCTTAAGTCTGTCTTTTCACAAGTAGTTCAAACAGGCTTATTTAAGAGCCTATTTTGAGCTAGATTTCTAGCTAAAAGTAAAAGTGTCTAAATGAGAACAATATACCCATTTTGCTCAGCACCAAAACCCTCTATAATTTGCCAGAGACATAATAGAACTGTTGTACAGATAAAACCAAAGCCTGTAAAAATCTGTTTACCACTGGCCTAATAATAAAGCATCCCCTCTTAAGTCTTTTCACTTGCAATTGATTTCTGGAGGTTGGAAACAAGCTTGTGACTCAGGAGTTTAAAATCCATAGGGTGAACTTGCTGCCTCAGTGTCATGCTGTGTCGTAGGCAGCTATGGCCTTGAAGGAAACAGAAGGAAACCTGGGCTCATTAAAGGGTTTTGGCATGAGGTCAGATAAGCAATATGAGTAAGGAGGACATAAATATAAGAGGGTCACATAACTCTGACCTGTGAAATGAGTGTCAATTGTCAGATATCAGAGGGTTGGCGGAGGACTAGAAATCTGAATCTGATATACTGTACCAGCCAGAAAGAAAGAGTGAAGTTATTAAGGCAATCCCAGGAAGTTTTCTACTCTGACTGGTGAGCCTAGCCTAAAGGCTTGGCCTTGAAGGACACAGTTAGTTTAGATCTAAACCATGAACTGCTGGATGGATTAAAATAAAGCACCTCCAGATACAGACTTTAGGTTGTCTAATAGTGGTGATACTTTGTGAGTTAGTATTTCTTCTTTGTTTTTCATACCACACTGTCACCTGCCTAACCTCCTTGCCATGGACTTTGAATGCCTCTCTTGTTTTTTCCAGTGCTTGCTGTTGAGTCCTTCTGGCATACAACAAAGTAATAACTACCCTTTCCTTAGAACAATCTATGAACTAGACAGTATGCAGGGAACTCTACCTACATTATTTATAATTCTCACAACAATTCTGCAAAATGGTTGTGATTGCCCCTATTTTATAGAAGGAAATGGAGACTCAAAAGCTTGTACCTTCAAACAGATTCAAACAACTGGATCCTTCTTTCACTCCTGTATTAAGGGACCCAGCTTACTTAGGGTGCCTCTGCTTGCTCTCAGCCTTGACACTTGCCAGGCACATCCCCTTGATCACTGTAGTCAAAATGCCACCTTTCCCAGCAAGATATTCTACACCTCCCTGCTTGCTCAGGGCTACTATTGCTCACCACAGCTCTTTTATCTAGACAATTCTCCACCAGAGTCATGCACAGCCCAGGATGAGGGACATTTAACTGCTTTTCTAAGTACTGGTCATCCATGGCTCTTCTTCCTGTAGCCACTTCCTGTGCCATTGGACTGCCTTATCCACTCAGTTTTCAACCTCCCAACTCACTGTCATGTGTATGTTATGTTAAGGAATACGAAAGTGAATGCGGAAAGACGGTACAGGAAGTGGCATCAATTGATTGAACTATAGTAGCATTAACTGAGTTAATGCTCTGCAGTTAATGCTCAGCAGTAACTGCAGAGCATTACTTTTTAATTTTTAATTTAGAAAAGCCCAAAGGACTCCAGGGAAAGGCATGACCCTCAGAGGTCTCACAGACAGGCAGTCAATACTGAGGACACCATTCTCCACCCCCACTAACCTCTGAAGGCCAAGACAGCAACATTCTAGAAGTTGAAAACTCTCACCAGGATGACTATGTTTGAGTCAAATGCTCCCCTCCTTCCATTTGGAATGATTTCCTGTCTATTTTGTTTGGAAAGCATCTCATGTCTTTTCACACCATTTAATCTAGAGCAGGTGCTCAACCTGTATTTATTTGCCAGTTGAGTCTTCAGGAATTTTCATCTCAGGATTCCCAAAGGCTAAGCTTTCTAATTTCATGTCATTTGATACTCACTCCCCAAGCTCTGACCCTTACCAAATTATTGGATACTTTTCCATGAGAGCTGCACAGTACATCAAACATCATAGTAACTATTGGCAAAATTGACCAAAGGAAATAAACAAACATCAAAGCACTGAACACAGCATCTATTTTTTCTGGAAATCAAGGATTCTTTTCAGATGTCATGAAAAAAATCAAGCATAAATTTTCTTTATACTGAGGTACAATTACACTTGTAATTTAGCAAATTAATGTTTAAACTGACATGAGAAAACATACGTCAGCTTCATATGGAAATTATGGTTCCATAAAAGCTTTGTGCTCGCCTTACTGACCTATCAATGCACAATTTTTAAACTGTTGAGGATAAGAGATGCGGTATCAGGATGTACTGAACTGGTTCAGTATGAGCCAAATCTCAGTATGTATAAATTCAATGGTAGCGGGGGAGGAGCCAAGATGGCGGAGGAGTAGGACCGGGAGACCACTTTCTCTCCTACAAATTCATCAAAAGAATAACCGAATGCAGAGCAAACTTCACAAAACAACTTCTGATCGCTAGCTGAGGTCATCAGGCGCCCAGAAAAGCAGACCATTGTCTTCGAAAGGAGGTAGGACAAAATATAAAAGATAAAAAGTGAGACAAAAGAGCTAAGGACGGAGACCCGTCCCGGGAAGGGAGTCTTAGGCGGCCTTGCTTGGGCTAGGGTCCGGCCTGAGTGCCCTGAGGACAATCGGGGGGAGCTTCTGTGAGGTGCCAACTTGAACTGTGGGAGACCAAAGGAGAGAGAGAAAATTGACCGGCCGGAACACACTGCCGGCCGTTCGCAGAACAAAGGGACGGGGAAAGTCCCGAGAAGAGCTCGCAGGCTGCGGACCGGCCCAGCCCCGCCGGAGGCAGGAGGCAGGGGGGAGGGGAAGGTCGCGGCGAGACACAGGGCGCAGGCACCCGACCGGCGCGGGGCGGGGACTGGGGCTGGGGACGCGGAGGGCGGAAGGCGCGCGCACCCGCCTGGCGCCAGCGGAAACTGAGACTGGGTCCGCGGAAGGGAGTGGGTGCGCCACACCTGGGGATAGCGCGCCCACCAAGCCCCTGGCTGCCTGGACCGCTCTGACGGGGAAGGCACAGAGAGCAGGCGCAGCTTTTCCTTCCGCGCTTTTGTGTAACACCCGAGGGCTGGAACCTCGCGCAGCGCGGGGCGCGCTCCATATAGAACAGCCAGGAGCCTGAGCAGCGCAGACGGAGAAAGCAGCGTCAGCCCCTTCCGGCAGCGCCAGCCCGCCCCCGCAGGGCCAGCCCCTCCCCGCAGCGTCAGCCCCGCCCCGCAGCGCCAGCCCCACCCCGCAGCGTCAGCCCCTCCCAGCAGCGCAACGGAACTAGCTACCTGAATAAGAGTCCGCCTCCGGCCGCCTGTGTCAGGGCGGAAATGAGCCTCTGAAGAGACCGGCAAACAGAAGCCAAATAAACAAAGGGAACCGCTTCAGAAGGGACTGGTGCAACAGATTAAAATCCCTGAAGAAAACACCGACTTCACCGGAAGGGCCCTGTAGATATCGAGAAGTGCAAGCTGGAACAAGGAGCTATCTGAAACTGAGCCGAACCCACACTGACCGCAACAGCTCCAGAGAAATTCCTAGACATATTTTTACTTTTTTTTTTATTTTTCTGTTTTTTCTAAGTAAGGAAAAAAAAAAAAATTTTTTTTTCTTTTTATATTTTTCTTTTTTATTTTTTCTCTTTTATTTTCCTTTAAAATTCCCTATTACTCCCCCATTACTCCTTAACTTTCATTTTCATAGATTTTTACGATTTTTTTAATTAGGGGAAAAAAAATTTTTTTTTTTCTTTTTTTTTCTCCTTCTTTTTTCTTTCCTTTTTCTTTTCTATTTTCTATTTTTCTTTTTTTTATTTCTTTTACAGTCCTCTAGTACTCCTCTACTACTCTTCATTTTCATCTTCACTACACTATAACCTTACAAAAAAAAAAAAAAAGAGAAGCCCTATCTTAAAACCGAAGATTATTCCCTCCCAATCTTGACTCTCTGTTTTCTACCTCAGAACACCTCTATTTCCTCTTTTCCCCTTCTCTTCCCCATCCAATTCTGTGAATCCTTGTAGGTGTCTGAGATACGAGAACACTCTGGGAACAGACAGCTGCGTAGATCTGTCTCTCTCCTCTTGAGTCCCCCTTTTTCTCCTCCTACTCATCTCTATCTCCCTCCTCCCTTTTCTCCTGTTCATGTAACTCTGTGAACCTCTCTGGGTGTCCCTAACGGGGGAGAATCTTTTCGCCATTAACCTAGAAGTTTAATTATCAGAGCTGTATAGTTGGAGAAGTCCTGAGACTACAGGAAGAATAAAACTGAAATCCAGAGGCAGGAAACTTAAGCCCAAAACCTGAGAACACCAGAAAACTCCTGACTACATGGAACTTTAAGTGATAAGTGACCGTCCAAAAGCCTCCATACCTACACTGAAACCAACCACCACCCAAGAGCCAATAAGTTTTAGAGCAAGACATACCACGCAAATTCTCCAGCAACACAGGAACATAGCCCTGAATGTCAACATACAGGCTACCCAAGGTCACACCTAACACATAGACCCATCTCAAAACTCATTACTGGGCACTCCATTGCTCTCCAAAGAGAAGAAATCAAGTTCCACGCACCAGTACACTGACGCAAGCTTCCCTAACCAGGAAACCTTGACAAGCCAAACGTCCAACCCCACCCACTGGGTAAATCCTCCACAATAAAAAGGAACCACAGACCTCCAGAATACAGAAAGTCCACTCCAGACACAGCAATCTAAACAAGATGAAAAGGCAAAGAAATACCCAACAGGTAAAGGAACATGAAAAATGCCCACCAAGTCAAACAAAAGAGGAGGAGATAGGGAAACTACCTGAAAAAGAATTTAGAATAATGATAATAAAAATGATCCAAAATCTTGAAAACAAAATGGAGTTACAGATAAATAGCCTGGAGACAAAGATTGAAAAGATACAAGAATTGTTTAATAAAGACCTAGAAG
>NC_057419.1:104600272-104634145 GCF_019320065.1 Cervus canadensis
GGAAATTATGGTTCCATAAAAGCTTTGTGCTCGCCTTACTGACCTATCAATGCACAATTTTTAAACTGTTGAGGATAAGAGATGCGGTATCAGGATGTACTGAACTGGTTCAGTATGAGCCAAATCTCAGTATGTATAAATTCATTGGTAGCCTGTTTCAGAGAAACTCTCTGTGTGTGTCAAAGGAAAAGAGACTTGCAAACTGTGATATTTCAAAAAATCAGAAAGTATATTTACACTGATTTAAAAAATTCTCTCCTAAAGAATCCACAAGGTCAAAATATTTATCACATAAATGTAGAATGTGTAAAATGCAAGTCAAAACCTACTGGCAGATAATGAATACACGGAATAAATGACCTGCTCTTTCATCACTTTATTCCAGTTTCTCTAAAGCCTCTGCAGAGATGCTCTTCTGTCCATCTATACTACTTCTGAATCAAGAAACACAGTGGCCTCACCCTGGATTATAAGCCCCACATCATATGCCATAACCATCTTTAAGTTGCAAAATGTTATTAGGAGCTTTTCCACTTTTCACAAGGAAAGCCTGAGCAAGAATAAAAGAATGTGAGGATATATTCAAAAAGCAAGTTCATCTTCAAATCTAGATGAGAAACAGAAATTTCTGCCACAAAACCAAAAGCTCCACATGTTGACTTTGGAAGGAGCATATTCTGATGAGAATGTGTAGATGCCCTGCCCAATTTTATTTTCCTTGCTATATTATTTTCCCTTTCTTGGGACCTCTTGCTCCTATTTCTCACAATGGCCTTAGGTGAGGTGAGCAAGGTGACTAACAGAAGTGCCCGGAGGCAGGATGGGGAAGTGTCCACTGTGAATGTGGATAGAGGCTGCATATCCGGAAAACGACGAGTTCATTACACTTCAGGTAACCTCTATTATGGGAAGACTCAAAAATATGTGACCTCCCTCATTCACAAAGGGATTAAGTTACTTTTGGCACCTTCCCCAGCTCCACGCAGAGGGAAAAAAAAAAGAGCTCCTTTCCATATGTTAGAACGTGGAAAGGAGGGATGTCCTTCTTAGTCCAGTGGCTAAGACTCCGTGTTCCCAATGCAGGCGGCCCAGGTTTGATCCCTGGTCAAGGAACTAGATCCTGCATGCCTCAACTAAGACCCAGCATAACCAAAAAAAAAAAAAAAAAGTAAATATTTAAATATTTTAAAAAAGAACATGGAAAGAAGCTAGGATTTGCATAGGGTAAAACAGGTAAATCTGAGACATGCCCTACACATCAGCAGTCCTTCCTTCTTGCACGCATGTGTGCTCATGCACCAGCACACATACCCAAGCTCGGCAGAACGAGGCCAGCACAGCAGCAGAGACAGGAAAGAGATCCGGAGCCAGAGAAGTGGCGGAAGGATGGAGGATGCCCAGTCAGCACCCCAGGGAGCAAGATGAGAAGAAGAGGGCTTCCCATTTTTAAAAGATTATTAAAATATTTTCCAAATGCATTTCTCCATTATTGATTCATAATTAATGCCACACATAGCATGCATAACAAAACAGCAAAATATATCTGCACTCACGTATTGCCAGAGGTTGGAAATTTTCATCTGCCCGCTTTATTACTGAAATATCAAATCAATCCTTTTCCTCTGGTTGTGTTTTGATGGCAGTGACACTGATTCAGCAGCCAAGATTCTTTTGGTTACAAATGACAGATCAGGCCAAATTCTATGAAGCCATTAAAGGGGTTTTACTGGTTTATGAAACCAGGTAGGAAGGACAAGGTGTGGCAAGAGTTGGTGGCTGAGTGCATTAGGAAATTTTGCAGAGTTGCTCCTTGAGGTGTGCATTTGTGGGTATAAAAGAAAGTGCAACTACCAGGGTAACCTGACATTCTGGTTCATAGCATAGCTGCCAGGACATCACTGATCACTGTGTATGACTTTCATCTCGTGTGCTCTATATTCACCACCCATATGGCCCTCTCCCCCACCCAAATTAAAATTACACGGAACTATAAGAAATAATGAATATGTAAAATATTCCCACATGAAAACCATTTCATTTGGGATTTGTGGTAGCAGCAATAAACTGATGAAGCTGCCATCATATGCTTTATGAAATTATTGTAGTGTCTCTCTGGAGTTTCAGCTATGTTGGACCAATTTGTTCCACTCCAGTTTAATATAATGCTATGTTTCTGACTTGGTGTAGATAGTTTAAACCACATACTGCAAGCCTTCCTACACACACACATACCTTTTAAAACATTTATTCTTTTCTGAATGATTCCATCAATTAACTGCAAATGGGCTGAAGTTGAAGTGAAAAGGAACACCATGACCATTCAACTATTTATTTCAAGGAAACAAGAAAATAAAAGTGCTTTTATCAAAACAGAGATTTCAGAGGATAGAGATGAAAGAAAAGCAGATGATCATAAGGGTGCTTGAAACCCATAGGGAGAAAATGCTGCCCAATTTCAGGGAAGGCTGTGAGCCCTAGGAGCAGAGGGGGCCTGTCCAGTGTCTGCCTCTGGAAGAATATTCTGTGATGGGATACATGTGGTGGGAGGGTGTCAGTGTGAGAAACAGAAGGGCAGGGAGAGGAAGGCAAGTTGTAAAATGCTAAAGTTTGGATGGTAACCCATTGCTTGTTCCCAGAGATTAAAAACACTGTGTATATCACTGGCATCAGCCTAAAGCCACAGGCCATGGGCCACGTGACCAGGAATGTCTGTTGTATCCAGGTAGAGAAGAAAAATTTATGCTCTAACAGAAGCATCTTTCTTCCCCTTAAAAATGCCTATTAGTCATTCTGGAATGTTCCAAGGATACAGAAAAGAACAAAAAAGGATCACAAACACCCATGCACCCACCCAAACTGAACAAATGTTAATGAACCCTTAGGCTGTTTGCCTCAGATCCTTGTTGGGGTGAAAAAGCAGAGACCTAGAGCCTGCTTGTTGGTCCATAATCTCTCTTCTTGCCTTTTTCTTTGATAGCAGAACCCTGATATAGCTGTGCACAGAGCTTCCCAGAAGTAAGAGCTTTGTACTCTAGCCTATTCCAGTCACTGTGAGACAACGTGACTAGGTTATAGTCAACAGGATGTGTGGGAAGGGGCACCCCATCCACCATCCTCTTTACTTCACATTTCATAGTAACTGTGAGACATAAACTTCTGTTGTTTATAAGCCACCCAGTCTACACCATTCTGTAATAACAGGCCAAACAAAAGAAGACAGTTTTGGACACGTTGATTTTGAGATGTCTAATTGACGTTCAGTGGGAGCTGCTGGGCAAGCAGCTGGTTACATGTATTGGGGGTAAAACGCAGGGATGCAGCAGGAGATCGAAATCTGGGAGTCATTAGAGTATAGGTGTCATGGAAAGCCAGGATCCTGGGTGAGAGGACAGAAGGAATTATTGCAAATGGAAAAGAGAAGATACATAAGGACCTACTTTGAACTAGGCACTAATCCAGACATGTGGAATATATCAGTGAACAAAACAGATAAAGATCCTTGCCCTCCTTTGATTTATCTTCTGGCAGCATGAGATACACATTCAACCATAGACATAATGAATAATTATACAGTAACTTAGATTTTTGTTTGGTAGTTTGTGCGGTAGTTTGAGCTACCACACAATTGCACTCATCTCACATGATAGCAAAGTAATGCTCAAAATTCTCCAAGCAAGGCTTCAGCAATACATGAACCATGAATTTCCAGATGTTCAAACTGGATTTAGAAAAGGCAGAGGAACCAGAGATCAAATTGCCAACATCTGCTGGATCATCGAAAAAGCAAGAGAGTTCCAGAAAAACATCTGTTTCTGCTTTATTGACTATGCCAAAGCCTTTGACTGTGTGGATCACAATAAACTGTGGAAAATTCTGAAGGAGATGGGAATACCAGACCACCTGATCTGCCTCTTGAGAAATCTGTATGTAGATCAGGAAGCAACAGTTAGAACTGGACATGGAAAAACAGACTGGTTCCAAATAAGAAAAGGAGTACGTCAAGGCTGTATATTGTCATCGTGCTTATTTAACTTATATGTAGAGTACATCATGAGAAACTCTGGGCTGGATGAAGCACAAGCTGGAATCAAGATTTCCAGGAGAGATATCAATAACCTCAGATATTCAGATGACACCACCCTTATGGCAGAAAGTGAAGAAGAACTAAAGAGCCTCTTGATGAAAGTGAAACAGGAGAGCGAAAAAGTTGGCTTAACTCAACATTCAGAAAACTAAGACCATGGCATCTGGTCCCATCACTTCATGGCAAATAGATGGGGAACAGTGGAAACAGTGGCTGACTTTATTTTTGGGGCTCCAAAATCACTGCAGATGGTGACTGCAGCCATGAAATTAAAAGATACTTACTCCTTGGAAGGAAAGTTATGACCAACCTAGACAGCATATTAAAAAGCAGAGACATTACTTTGCCAACAAAGGTCTGTCTAGTCAAGGCTCTGGTTTTTCCAGTAGTCATGTATGGACGTGAGGGTTGGACTATAAAGAAAGCTGAGCACCAAAGAATTGATGTTTTTGAACTGTGGTGTTGGAGAAGACTCTTGAAAGTCTGTTGGACTGCAAGGAGATCCAACCAGTGCATCCTAAAGGAGATCAGTCCTGAATATTCACTGGAAGGACTGATGCTGAAGCTGAAACTCCAATGCTTTGGCCACCTGATGCAAAGAGCTGACTCATTTGAAAAGAGCCTGATGCTGGGAAAGATTGAAGGCAGGAGGAGAAGGGGATGACAGAGGATGAGATGGTTGAATGGCATCACCGACTCAATGGACATGAGTTTGGGTAAACTCTGGGAGTTGGTGATGGACAGGGAGGCCCAGTGTGCTGCAGTCCATGGGGGTCACAAATAGTCAGACATGACTGAGCGACTGAACTTAACTGAACTGAACTTAGTGCTAAGAAATAGAGAAAAAATCAAGTGTGATAAGGGGAAGAGGAGGTACCTTGGACTGAGGGACAGGTTTCAATTTTCAAAGAGTGGCTAGTGTAGGCCTCAAGGAAAAGGTGGTAATTGACCTGAAAGGCACAAGGTGGGCAGTGATGGAAATCTATAAGGAGAAAGCATTCCAGGATGAAGAAACAGCAGGTGTGAAGGCCCTAGTCAGGTAATGAATCTGACATGATCAGAGCACCACAAGGAGTCTAGTGTGACTGAAACAGAGCAGAGTAACTAAACCCCGTTCCCCACTCTCCATCCACCCAACAGACCTTACACCCCAACACACTGCTGCCCTCTCTCTCCTCCTTACTCTTAAAAGCTTGGCCGAGCTATCAGCTGGCATCCTCCATTCCTCTCCCCTCACAGGACTTAGACAACCAGCTTCCCCCTTTCCAAACAGCATCTACCTCAGCTCTCTGGTGTCACCCCACCTCCCCAGTCCCACTCATGTCCCAGGACGGTGCCTAGTTCAAGTCCTTTGTTCCAATGTCTGGATAAAAGGATCTTCTCGTGCAGAAAGGCCACCCAGGACTGTTGCTTGGTAACCTGACTGGCACAGGCAGGCAGACCTCAGCCTGGCCATGGTAAGGAGGCTGGGAGGTATTCTCATCTCCTGGGGGTTCAAGAGAGAGGAAGGAATGCCATCAGGAACTCTGGAATGCAGCCCTTAGTGGGGCTGACAAGAGTGACTCCAGTCCCTGTTACCAGGCACCTGCCACCTCTGCCTGTCACCTGTATCAGACACAATAGCTCACGTGACCTGCCTCAGAGTAAGGATCAGGGAACTCAAGGGACTTTCCCAAGCTCACACAGCTTGTGAGTCTGGGAGTTGGGATTTGCATGGGACTCCTGGCCCGTGCTCTTTACCCCTGTGCTATGCTCACTGAACCGCAACTCATCTGTGGGTAAAATGAGACAATGAGACCAGACACAGCCTAGGGTCCCATTCACCTCTAACGAGTCATGATTCTGGTCAAAAGACAGAGTCGACAGAAACAGCTGTTATGCCACTCTTTTCTATCTTGCTTATTCATAGCTCAGGTCCCTTGTAGCTGGTACATTTGTACTAGGTGGAAAGGTGACCTTTCTTGGCAGGTGAGACTTAGAGCCTGCCAGCCAAGATGCAGACAGACATCAGCTATATTCTTCCATTCAGGGAGTTGGGGTAGGACATTGACCCTGACCTACTTGTGATCCCCATTTGGATTAATTAGCTTTGCAGTGCTCTCCCTATCTACACATTGGCTCTCAAACTACTGGCTGCAGGGGTAGGCAGACAACAAGAGAGGCAGGGTTGGTGTCTGTTTAACCTCATTTCTGGAAAAAGCTCACTGGACTTGACCTTCTTGTACTGGAATAAGTGCAAATAGCATGTCTGGTGATCACATTTCAATAGAAAATGGGCACCACATTTTTTTGAGGGTTCCCTGTTTTGCCAGAGAAGTCAATATTCAATTTCAATTTCAGTTTTTGAAAAAATGTGAAACTGAAATTGTTTCTATAACAAGTAAGAAGGTTTTGGGTCTTAGTATACAAAGTCTGACTGTATAATAATGAGGCTGGAACTTGAGTGTTCCAATTCAGCAAATCTTTATCAAGCACCTACTGGATGAAAGACTATGAGCCAGTCAAAAAAGAGGCTACAGAAATTAATCAGCCTTATTCTCTGACCTGAAGGGACATGGAACAAAACCTATGTAACCTGAGGATCAAAATGTCTCCACCATTGTGGAAAGAGGGAGAATAAGGAGACAAGTACCCTGATAATGCTGGGAATTCACCCCAAGGGAAGAAAGAGTTGGGGTATCTGGGCTCCATTTAGGGATAGTGGTTCATGGTGTACCTAAACCAGTAAAACCACCAAGCTGATTTCCAGGAGAACCTATTTATATTCCTTCACAGAGAAATTAGAAAGTTGAATGAGCCAAGGAATCTTTCAGGGACAGTGACACCTATGGTTATTTAAAGGTTCAAGTTCAGCTGAAATAGATAAAATACCCAGGCAGAAGGCCATCTTTCCCTTTGGGAATAGAGGGCACAGCTAAGAATTACAGAAAAGGGCATTGATTTAGAAGGACTTGAAAACTGTGCTGGCCACCTGGGGCAGTGGATTTGACCCATGGGAAGGGAAGGGCTGTCACAATGCTGCATAGGTGCCTAGAGTCAAGTGCCATTGTCATTGTCTCCAAGGTTGGTGCAGGCTTCAAACATGCAGATTACTGTCATCATAAATCAATATGGTTAGTGCCACAAGAGTAGAGCCACAAATATTTTGAGCAATGGTGACACCATCATTGAGCCTCCCAAAGTCAAAGCCTTGTAAAAAACACACATTTTCATGAAAGCCATTTTTTGTAATAATAACTCATGATTTAATAATGCTTTCTATTAAACAAAGCATGCATTCTTCTTTAATCTTATGTAATCTATGTAACAATCCCATGATACAGTGCAGAAAGCCCAGAAAACATCAGACTTTTAAAGAATTGGCACTCTGAGAGGTTAGCTGACTTTCTCAAACATATTAAGAGTAACAAATAGTGGAGCCAGAATTCAGTTCACTTCAACAGACACAGTGTGTGGTTTACTGTGTGACAGGCACAGTGATAAGGTGTGTGGAATTAGAAAGAAGAATCAGCTACAACATGGTCCTGAGGACCTCATCCACTGATAGAGAAGCAGACATGCAAACGGCCAATGCTAAAGCAGTGTTCTAAATGCTCAGAATTCTGAAAACCCTCTGGAAGCACAAAGAGGGGACACCCATTCCAGATGGTGAGGGGTGTTAGGGAGCCCTTTCTGGTGGTGATACCCAAATTGAGTCTTAGAAAGTGATTAGAAGCTAGCCAAGTGAAAATGGGCAGCTTATACAACTACAGCTAGTGGTGCAATGCAAGATAGCATGAGGAATCACAGTTAAGTATTGCTATGCCAATTTGGCAGTGGCGGGGGGTTAGTGTGACACACAGCACAGGTGCAGTAAACAAGACTGAGGAGTTGGGAAGGAGCAAAATCAAATGTCCCAGAATGATCCTGGGCTTAAGTATACTTTTAATTTCTCCAAGTGATTCAAACATGTATCCAGGACTGAGGATTCCTGATATCAGCCCTCCCTAGACCGTGACTTTCATGCTTAGTGTGCAAAGAAATCATCTGGGTAGCTTGTTAAAAATGTAAATTGCATAAATACCTCCCACAGGTGGTTGGCTACCCCAGGCCTGGGATCGAGCTGAGGAATACACATTTCCAACAGATGGCAGATAACTGTGATGTGGGTGTTCACCAGAGGATGCTGCAGGTGACCCCCCAACCACTTCAACATATCCAGCTTAAATATACAATCTGCTCAGTTGCTAAGTCGTGTCCGACTCTTTGTGACCCCATGGACTGTCATCCACCAGGCTCAGACTTTGTCCATGGGATTCCCTAGGCAAGAATACTGGAGTGGATTGCCATTTCCTTCTCCATAAATAAACATTGATGATGTCCAAATCTAGATTTCCAGTCATGTCTCCTTTTTAGAGGTCAAGACTCATCTAGTGAACCTACTGCTAGAGGGTTTTTCTTGGATGCCCCAGATACTCAAATTCCACACCCAAGATTGACCTTGAACAAGTACTTAACATTCTACAATGGCTTCCATTATACTCAAGTTAAAATCCAAAACCTTTAAGATGCTCTAACCGGCCCAGAATGATCTGGCCCATCAGCACACAGCTTCTGGTGTCAGCGTAATGGACTTCTTTCAGTTTTTCCCAAGTACCCTGTTCTCCCACATCCTGGCCTGTAACATGCTTTTGCTGTGGGCACCATGCTTTTCTGCTTCATTCATATCCATTTTGTAATTTCAATAAATATCACTTCTTCTGGGAAGTCTTCCTAGGTTCTCTCCTATTACTGTATAATCCTTTGCATAAAGGTCCTAACAATTGTTATCATTTGCCTAGTGACTGGAAGGAACACCAGGCTAAACTGTGAACTCCATTAGGGTGGAGTCCATGTTTGCCTGGTTCCTTACAGTATCTTCATTACGTCATACAATGTCTGGCCCATAGAAAGCAATTGCTAAGTATTTTGCACAATGAAGGGATGAAAGAAATGACCTAGTGCAGGCATTTGTGCTAAGGGAAAATACAAAATTCAGATAGAGATTGATATGCACAGATGTTCATCACAGCAGTGTATAGCATAATTTAAAAATAGGAATGAAAAATCCAAATGTTACCCAATAGGAACACAAGTGGATAAATTATGGTATATCCATGGAAAGCAATCTTATGTATGCATTGAAAAGATGTTTGACTTTCTAAATATTCTGCAATTAAATAACTTATGGGGGAAAAAAAGCCCTGGAAATGTTGTTTTAGAAACTACAGGAGGAAGAGGGAATGCACTTTCACCTCAAATCCTCTATCATTCAAGGTTTCATCTGGAAGTAGAAGCCACTTTAGTGTGAAGCCCACCCCACACATATCTCCACCCCAGACATGGGAACATATACAAGAATGAAAGGACTGGCATACAATGATCAAGGAAGTCACCACAATCTAACTGGTAACAGCAAAGCTGCTGTTCTTAAGTACTTTCCCAGAAGCCCCTCGAGATGCAAGTGGTTCTCAAGAAATCCCCCACTAAGTGGCTTCAAACCCCGGGTCTCTCTACCATGTCCACCTACAACTGCCTTCTGGAAGTAAGACCATTTCTCTTCTGCATTCCACATTGGGCATGAGTCACCCTCGCTGAAGGATTGTAACCCTGAACCTGTACCTGAGCAAACAGGATTCTATGGGGTCTTCCCAGAACAAGCCCTTCCTTCACATCCTCTGCTGTAGCTCCTCTCAGAAGCACCAAGATAATAATACCTCATGCATATTTCCTGAGTTTTTCAGATGCTAAAAACCACCACCCAATGGAAGAAATTAACTACTTGATGATCACAAGCACGTAGCACCTGACCTTCTGGCACCCACCAATTGATAAAGTTCATCGCACTGTTACATCAACAGCAACCAGAGAATTGTGCACCAGCTGGTCACATACCCTGTGACCCCCTCCCTCACCTGGCCTTTAAAACTGCTTTGCTGGACTTCCCTGGTGGTTCAGTGGCTAAGACTCAAAGTTCCCAACGGAAAGGGCCTGGGTCAAACCCTGGTCAGGGGAATAGAACCCACGTGCCACAAGTACAAGTCCAGAGTTCACAAGCTACAACTAGAGATCCCATATGCCTCAACAAGACCCAGCACAGTCAAATAAATATATAAATATTTAAAAATAAATTAAAAATAAAAATGTTTTGCTGAAATCTGTCTAGGAATTCAGGGTGTTTGGGGGGCATGAGCCATCTGCCTCCTTGCATAGCCCTGCAATAAGCTTTTCTCTGCTCGAAACTCTGACATTTCATTACTGTTTGGCCTCACTGCTCATCAGGTAGAAGAATTTGCCTTCACTAGCAAATCCACTGGTGAAGAGAATTCTGGAGCTGGAGTAGTTGTCAGCTTCTGGTTAGAAATGCAAATAGAATGGCAGTAAAGTTGGATAACAACAAGCAATTCAGCCCCAAACCCAATATGATACAACACTAATGGACGCATCCAAAACTTGCTGAAGGCATTGTGCATTGGTGGAAAGAAAATCACACTGAGAATATGAAGAGCCAGATTGAGGTCCTAACTCCACACAGCAAGTACTGTGACCTTGGGCAATTTCCTGGATCCCATTTTAGTTTTCTTATATGTGTTCAGTCGTGTCTGAATCTTTCCAACTCCATGGACTGTGTAGCCTGCCAAGGTCCTCTGTCCATGGGATTCTTAAGGCAAGAATACTGGAGTGGGGAGCCACTGCCTTCTCCCAGAAATCTTTCCAACCCGGTCTACTGCATTGCAGGTAGATTCTTTACCATCAGAGCCACCAGGGAAGCCCCATGTGCACCAAGAGGAAATGATAATCTCTTCCCAGTATCAAATAAGATTTGGTATTTGAAACTTTTTAATTATAAAATATTATATGCTTATTAACTGCGATTCAACAATGTGTCTCGTATCCTCTGATAGGAGCCATCAAAGGAATAATCTGATATAATAATAATGCAATAGGGATTTGACATGAAATATTTCAAAGCTACTGTTACAAGAAATTGTACTTATGGTAAATAACCTTTTCTCCATTAAATGTAGGTTGATCACTGTGGCCAACACTGGTACCAAAAGTCTGAGTGTGGACTAAGAATGGCATTGGAAGCTGGCTGAAAAGCAATTTGTAGATCAATAAATGCTTAAGACATACTGAGAAGATGGTAAAACTTACAGCTCCATGAAATTGGAATTGTTAAATCCCAAACTGTTTGTGAATAAAGATTTAAGAAAATGTATTTTGATGTTTTGTAGGTCACTGAATTCATAAAGACAACTACGGTTTTCAAACAGACTACTTGACTGCTTTTCATACCATCACAGCAGAAGGAAGAATCCCAGTTGCATATTTTCGAAGAACTGCAAAAGATTATGAGGAAAGAGAAGATTATGAGGAAGCACCATCCTACAAATCTTCTAAATGAAATGCTTGAAGGGAACATGACCTTACTTACCTCGTTCCCCTGGATCGAATTTCTTCTGGACTCTGCTGTGTACCTTCCAGTCTCTCCTCTTCAGAAAGAGAATAGCCATTAGTCCTCCCTCCAAGGAAATGGCGAGTTAAATCGTAAGTACTATGCAACAGTCTTTTTTTATTCCACTGGAATCAACGTCGGGCTTTCCAGGTGGCTCAGTGGCAAAGAATACACCTGCCAATGCAAGAGATGCCTGAGACGGGGGTTCCATCCCTGAGTCAGGAATATCCCCTGGAGGAGGAAATAGCAACCTCCTCCAGTATTCTTACCTGGAGATTTCCACCAGTAGAGAAGCCTGGCGGGCTATAGTTCATGGGGCCTCAAAGAGTCAGACTTGACTGAGCATAAGCATTGTCTACAATTTCATGTTGCACTTTTACATTTCCTTACTGGCCTCAACAATACTGGGTAGATTTAAAAGATAAAGCAGAACATTTAAAGTTATCCACACTTACCAAAGCAATAACCTTTCTCTTGTCTGCTTTCCCAAGACAATCACAATAGCTCAATTTCCAGAACAGGTCACGTGATTACTCGGCAGTGACTAGAGGCTTAGAACAGGGCTTCTCAAATGTTGTTGTGCATAGAAATCACCTGTGGATCTTGTTAAAATGCACACAGCATCCGGGATGAGGCTGAGATTCTGCATTTCTAATAACCTCCAAGGCGACAGAGTTACTGATAGCCAGGACAACATGTCAAGTTACAAGATACCACAGCTGTGTTTCCCGAATTGGCCTTTTGATAACAGCCACCTGGAGCAGTTGTTAAACTACCTAATTCCATCCTCTGGACAGAAATCCTAGTGTTACCTGGGTTTGGGGACTTCCCTGGTAGTCCAGTGGCTAAGACTCCGCCCTGCCAGTGCAGGAGGCCTGGGTTCCATCATTGGTTGGGATCCCACATGCCACAACTAAGATCTGGTGCAGTCAAACACATAAATATTTTAAAAAGAAAGAAAGAAAATGGGGTTTGCCTCTTGGTGGGTGTCAAGTCAAAAGGTACAACCAAGCCAAAGCACAGAAGAAGGCTTTCTTACTCGCCGCAAGTGAAAACACTTTCACAAAGCAGTGTCTCCTCAACATCAAAATTTGAGAAGTTCTAAGACAGAAGATGAGATGGCTGGATGGCATCACTGACTCAATGGACATGAGTTTGAGTAAACTCCAGACGTTGTTGATGGAAAGGGAGGCCTGGCGTGCTGCAGTCCATGGGGTTGCAAAGAGTGGGACAGGACTGAGCAACTGAACTGAACTGAACTGTGTACACTTTCTTCTGATTGGCTGGTGGTGAGGTAATAGGGTGGGGCTCCAGGAATCCTGTGCACAGCCTGAAGTTACCATTCTCCACCGGATGGGGGGCGGATTAGTTCCTGCAGAAGAATTCAAAGATCTTGTTCTGTGTATCCCTTGAGGAGGAAACAGGCCCTGCTTTAATTGCTGCACTATTGTTTGCTGATCACTCACTCACGGATTCTGCATCCCCTCCCATCCCTGTATTGTAACTATTTCAATGTGCCCTTTATATTCAAGTAAGGTCTGGGAAGCTGAATGAAGCCTTTTCCCTACCAACAGGAAAGAATTTGCACCCAAGAGGGCCCCACAGAGTCCTGCTCAATATCCTGAGGGGATAGGTTGAGGCACAAAATGATACATTTGGGTCTTCTACGACGCAGGACTGAAACCAAGTCCATTTATTTCTGAGCCACTCTTTCCGCATCTTCCCGCCCTCAGTTCAGTTCAGTCGCTCAGTCGTGTCCGACTCTTTGCGACCCCGTGAATCGCAGCACGCCAGGCCTCCCTGTCCATCACAAACTCCCGAAGTTTACTCAAACTCATGCCCATCGAGTCAGTGATGCCATCCAGCCATCGCATCCTCTGTTGTCCCCTTCTTCTCCTGCTCCCAATCCCTCGCAGCATCAGGGTCTTTTCCAAGGAGTCAACTCTTCGCATCAGGTGGCCAAAGGATTGGAGTTTCAGCTTCAGCATCAGTCCTTCCAATGAACACCCAGGACTGATAGGATGGAATGGTTGGATCTCCTTGCAGTCCAAGGGACTCTCAAGAGTCTTCTCCAACACCACAGTTCAAAAGCATCAATTTTTTGGTGCTCAGCTTTCTTCACAGTCCAACTCTCACAGCCATACATGACTACTGGAAAAACCATAGCCTTGACTAGATGGACTTTTGTTGGCAAAGTAATGTCCCTGCCTTTTAATATGCTGTCTAGGTTGGTCATAACTTTTCTTCCAAGGAGCAAACATCTTACAGTTTCATGGCTGCAGTTACCATCTGCAGTCATTTTGGAGCCCCCCCAAAAATAAAGTCTGTCACTGTTTCCATTGTTTCCCCATCTATTTGCCATGAATTGATGGGACCAGATGCCATGATCTTAGTTTTCTGACTGTTGAGTTTTAAGCCAACTTTTTCACTCTCCTCTTTTCCTTCCATCAAGAGGCTCTTTAGTTCTTCTTTGATTTCTGTCATAAGGGTGATGGCATCTGCATATCTGAAGTTACTGATATTTCCCCTGGCAATCTTGATTCCAGCTTGTGTTTCATCCAGCCCAGTGTTTCTCATGATGTGCTCTTCATGTAAGTTAAATAAGCAGGGTGACAATATACAGTCTTGATGTACTCCTTTCCCAATTTGGAACCAGTCTGTATTTCCATGTCCAGTTCTAAGGGCCTCTTCTAGGCATTTTAGAAAATGCACTGTTTCCATGCATCTACTTCCCTGACGGCAAAGCCACCTTGCCTCTTTCCAGTTGGTGAGTAGGGCCACCTCCCTTCTCTCCTCATCTGTGTCCTTCTAGTAGGTCAGCGAGAAAGAAAAAGCAGACAAATGAGATGGAAATTATGCAAAACAATTTTTCTAAGAGCTAGAATTTACTATTTTAAGGAGACACTATATGAGACACTTTTACTTGGCTTCAACATAAACTTAGAACTTAAATCCTACTTTATTGTGATGATTCTTCTTCAAATGCCAGGAAGATTTAGCAGGACAAGAGAGGCCTTGTTCCAAACAAGGGAGCTGTTGGAACCCAATGAACCTCCTGTTGGCCCACTGCTAACAGTATTTTAGATGTGGACTATCCTTTTCTTAGATAATCGGCGTTCCTTTTGATTCCCCCAGAATAATGCATTTGAAAGTAAAATGTATTCTTCCTGCTGCCTTAAGTTCTAGTGACTCTTCCAATACAGATTTCTGTCATATGGAGGTTTTGATTTAAAGTGATTTCCTACAGTAGCCTAAGGCAAATCACTTAACCACTAATGGGTAAGCCATCACAGCCTTGAAATGATGCCTATTTAAAGGCTCACTGAACTGAGTGGAACTATTTCAGAAGCAAGTGTGAAATTTCAAATGAACTTATCACATTCATTAGCTGCACATTCAAGTATATTTTGTGTTTAGCTTTCTTCTAACTCAAAGTTGGTAGGGGAGTGGAAGTGAAGAGATTGCAAGACCAGTAGGTGTGTGAGGTCATCTCTCAATTAGTAAATCAGACCCCTTGGACCCGAGACCAAAGAGTTATGAGGGGGAGTGCTCTGAAGTTCACATATGACCCAGGAACACACTTCTGCTCTAACCACCTATTTTAGCCCTGTGACTTGAAGACGGTGTGCTGGAGCTGGCTTGCACCAGTTTGTGAGAGCCTATCAAACAATACAGGGGGTCACAAAGAGGCGGACAGGACTGAGTGACTGAACACACACACACACACACACACACACACACACACACACATCAAATTTTTACCTTTTTTTTGAGCTGATTGAAGAAAGAGTGTAGCTTGAAATTGACCATGCTGAGCACACTTAACATTACCAAAACCATCAAATGCTACAAATTATGGTTTTTCAAAATGATGGTTTCATTAGCTCATTCATTTTGGAGACCTTGCTTAACAGCAAATCACTAAGTTGAAACAGTTTTTTGCCTTTAAAAACCCCATTTTCCTTATCTATAAAATGGGATTGATAATAGTTCGGCTTGGGGCTTGGGGCAAGGATACAAATGCAAGCCAATGTATACTTTCTTCTTAAATATTTGTTTTTAAGCAAAAAGGAAATCAGGGGCTTTCCTGGTGGTCCAGGGTTTAATACTCCACAGTTCCACTTCAGGGGACACAGGTTTGATTCCTGATCAGGGAACTAAGATGCTTCACAGTGCAGTCAAAAAAATGTATTAAATAAATAAAAAACAAAACAATATGAATCAACTTGGTGTTGCTGCTGTTTATTTGCTAAGTCATGTCTGACTCTTTGCATCCCCATGGACAGTAGCCCACCAGGCTCCTCTGTCCATGGGATTCTCCAGGAAAGAATACTGGAGTGGGTTGACATTTCCTTCTCTGGGGGATCTTCCCGACCCAGGGATTGAACCCATGTCTCCTGGTAAAGAATCTGCCTGCCAATGCAGGAGACACAAGAGATGGGGGTTCAATCCCTGAGTTGGGAAGATCTTCTGGAGTAGGAAATGGTGCCCCTCTCCAGTATTCTTGCCTGGAAAACCCCATGGACAAAGGAGCCTGGAGGGCTACAATTCCCAGAGTTGCAAAGAGTCAGACATGACTGAGTGACTGAGCAAGCACGCATAGTTCCATAATAACTATATCAAAAGAAAGTATAAAGCTACATTTTTTACATTACAGAAAGTTGTCAAAATATCAAAGGCAACTAAAATATGATTACACAGGTTTGATGTTCTGTGGATTAGCTGGCAATGCTTAGATGAAAAACAAAATAAAGATATACCTAATTCATAAATTATCATACATTTCTTCAACTCTTTGATATCTTTTTCTCACCATTATTTAAGTATAATCTTCTTTTAATTGAAGTATAGTTGATTTATAATATTGTGTTAGCTTCATGTGTACAGCATAGTGATTCAGTATTTTTGCTGATTATATTTCATTATAGATTATTATGAGTTGTGATTCCCTTCACTGTACAGTATATCCTCCTTGCTTATCTATTTTATATATAATAGTTTGTGTCTGTTAATCCCATACCCCTAAAAATCTTTTGTATAATCTTTAATTATGCTTTTATCATCGATTTTTATATAATTTTTATTGAAAGTGAGAAATACAATGTTGCCTGCCCTATCAGTACACAAAGGATGTCAGAGTCATGGATTACAGCCACCACTGGCTGTGAGCCCTGAAGGAACTCAGGAAGGAAACAAAGAATCCCTGCCATCTAGCAGCCATCAGACTCTACCCACTCCCTTGGGTGAGCCCTGAGGGAACTCAATGTGAAAACACAGGATGCTGGCCCCAGATAGCTTAGGTGCATATCAAAGGAATGATTCCATTAAGCCCAGACTCTTGCATATTCCCATACAGAGAAAAGGGCTAAATTCCTTAACTTGAGATATTTAGTTTTCTTTTATTAATAGTAATCTTGTGTTCCTACTACCTGCCCTTTGTTGCAAAACTCTTACATATCCTGGCTCCCCCTCCACCTCCTTGGAGCAGTTCTCTCAGGGTAACCTGAGATGATGCTTCCTGGGCTTAAGTACTAAAAATTCCCACTGAATCTCAAAACAGAACTCTTAACTTTTAGGTTGTGAAAATTTTTTTTTAGTTGACAAAATTAATGTTGTAAAGGATAAAAATATAATTATACTCAAAGTGTGCAAAATGTAATATATGTTTATAACAATGTAAATTATTTTTAAAATAAAGATTTGTTCAGTTCAGTTCAGTTCAGTCGCTCAGTTGTGTCCGACTCTTTGCGACCCCATGAATCTCAGCACGCCAGGCCTGCCTGTCCACCACCAACTCCTGGAGCTTACTGAAACTCATGCCATCGAGTCGGTGATGCCATCCAGCCATCTCATCCTCTGTCATCCCCTTCTCCTTCTGCCCCCAATCTCTCCCAGCATCAGGGACTTTTCCAATGAGTCAACTCTTCGCATCAGGTGGCCAAAATATTGGAGTTTCATCTTCAGCATCAGTCCTTCCAATGAACACCCAGGACTGATTTCCTTTAGGATGGACTGGTTGGATCTCCTTCCAGTCCAAGGGACTCTCAAGAGTCTTTTCCAACACCACAGTTCAAAAGCATCAATTTTTGGAGGCTCAGCTTTCTTCACAGTCCAACTCTCACATCCATACATGACCACTGGAAAAACCCTAGCCTAGACTAGACAGACCTTTTTGGCAATGTAATGTCTCTGCTTTTTAATATGCTATCTAGGTTAACATACTTTAAAAACAGGATTTTTAAAATAGTCAAAATCATCTGTTAAACTAAAGAATGCAAATTATGATTAACAAATGTAAAATGTTTAAATCAAAGTTAGGTAAATAAAGCTTATACTTTTGGGGAAACATTTTTTAACATATTAATTTTAAAAATGTAATCATTATAAGGGAGGAAAGGAACAGGCTGAGCTGACTCCATCTTGAAAAAGAAGAAAACTCCATCTTGCACTTTCAGTGAGCTTTGGACTATGTGCCTGGTAGCCATGGAGATAACATACCTACAGCCAAACTAGGCTCCTGGACTGATAAACACTAGATTCCATACCAAGATTTCCCGTCGCCAAAAAGAATGTAACCATCCCCTATGTAGTCAATCACCTATGTAGTAATCTTTATGGCACCTATTGGTGTAGGCTACAATATATAACCAACTGACCCTTCTGATTATGAATCATGGCTGTAACCTAATTGTATCTCCCTTTAACGCTTTCCAGGCTAGGTTTAAGGAATTTGGGGATGTGGGTTTGAGCAGTACACTTAAGGTATACAAGGTTTTCACAACAGTCAGTCAGGGTCTTTAGCTAAGAGGAGACTGCCTTGGGCCTACCGATATAATAAACTGCACTCCACTATCTGCATTGTCCTTCTGAGTGAGTTTGTTTCCTGGAATGCATGGCTATAACAGTTATACATAGTTTTATAAAAATAACACTATTCACAACTCTAGTCTTCCATATCCTTATCTTTGCTCGTGTAAAAAAATTGACATACTTTATACATATTAGCATGTAAAGAATTTCTATTTTCTGTATATGTATAAGCTCTATACCTATATAAAGGTAAAATTATGAAAGCATGAGTCATTTAATATTGAATGATGTTCTTCAATAGCTATGTGTCTATTAATTTGTAAGTATTTGTAAAACCATAAACATAAGAAAATGAAAGAAAGAAAATCAACAATACCAGGGAATGATACTATGGAAGAATTCAGTACGTTCATGCTATGAAAGAAGACGAAAGGATTTATTTGTCATTTCTGTTACCTAAACACCTCTAGTCAAATGCTCCCTGTACTCTGAAGTCCCTTTCCCCTCTCTGATGTGAGCAGTGGCACCACTGCATTTGCAGTTTCCTCTTCTTTGAGGACCCAGGACAAGACGTGGGGCTTGATCAGTGTTAGTCATGAGTGATAACCTCATAGGATTGGTGAGTTACTCTGGTTCAGCACTCCCTTGACTTGTGCTATGGTGACACTGTGCCAGCACTGAGGAAAAGATTCTGAGTGATTCAGGTACTCGTTTTTTTTGTTTTTTTTTTTTTTAATAAATTAATTGTTGGGTATATGTGATTCTACTATCTAGGACCTTCTAAATCATGGAGTTCAGTCAAGGAAGCTCTGTTCTCCAAATCTAAGAGCATAACCATGGTAAGCTACTGTAAGGTACAGTTCGGGCGAGGCAGAAAAGGAAAGACGACCTCAACAGAAGTAGGTTACCTTTATTCAGGCAAGGAGGGGCAACAGTCAGCCTAATGACCAGGCTAAGCGCTGAGAGGGATCAGGGAGGCTTCATATTTATAGGGAGGTTTGTGGAAGTGATAAGGGAAACGTTAATCAAGCAGGATATTTTGAGTATTCTTTTGGTGAGATGACATTTGTAGTTGGGCAGGGGGTGATAAGTCTTCTGGGCAGGTGTATGGGGTGGAAGGTTTCTGGACAGGGTGTGATAAGTCTCAGATAGATGCAACCGGCCTGGAGCATCAGGGCAGAACTAAAGTTCTGTTTTGTTTTCTCCAAAGTTAGATGATTCAGCAAGGACCTTTGAGACTGTTGTTTTCTTTTCTAGGCCCAAAAGACTCCTTAAGCTACTATGGGTTAAGTGTTCTGTGTACAATGTCACTTTTACAAAATCCCTAATATATATTAATTGATGCTATAGAATTGTTATAGAAACACTCCTATTATTTTATTCTTATTATAATTGTTACTCCTTACAGAAAAAAACACTAGCTCCTTACACAAACTGTCACCTCAGGGATACACTGGCAGGAAGTCGTTAGTAATATATAGAAAAGGAAAGTGTTAGCAGGAATAGAAATGCCAAAAAAAAGAAAAGGAAAGGAAAATGTTAATGGGTCTTGTACTACTTTCCTATTGCTATTGTAACAGAGTACCACAAACTTAGCAGCCTGAATGGAACAAATTTATTATTTTACATTTCCGGAGGTATAAGTCTAACAAAGATTGTAGTTGTTCAGTGGCTAAGTCGTGTCTGACTCTGCAACCTCATGGAATGCAGCATGCCAAGCTTCCCTGTCCTTCACAATCTCCTGGAGTTTGCTCAAACTCACGTCCATCGAGTCAGTGATACCATCCAACCATCTCATCCTCTGTCTCCCACTTCTCCTCCTGCCCTCAATCTTTCCCAGCATCAGGGTCTTTTCCAAAGAGTTGGCTCTTCACATCAGGTGGCCAAAGTATTGGAGCTTCAGCTTCAGCATCAGTTCTTCCAATGAATATTCAGGGTTGATTTCTTTTAGGACTGACTGGTTTGATCTCCTTACAGTCCAAGGGACTCTCAAGAGTCTTCTCTAGTACCACAATTTGAAAGCATCACTTCTTTGGCGCTCAGCCTAACAAAGGTATCACTAGACTAAAATCAAGTTGTCAACAGGGCTGTGTTGTCTTGGAAGCTCTAGGGGGTATCAATTTCCTTGCCTTTTTTCAGCTGCTAGAGGCTGCCCATGTTTCTTGGCTCAGGCTCCTCCCTTCCTCCATTAGCAAACACCACAGTAGAGTCTAGATCTTTCTTTTCATTCTGACTTCTTTCCCTCTCTTCTACTTTAAGGACCCTTATCATTACAGGGGGCCTACCTGAATAATCCAGCATAATCTCCCCATCTCAAAACCCTCAAAACCATTAATTTAATCACATCTGCTAAGTTTGTTTTGCCATTTAAAGGTAGCATAGCCATAGGATCCAGAGATTAAGACATGGACAATCATTGCTCTACCTACCATACAGCATCTTGTATTGAACATCAGCACATCTACTATTCCAGTAACTAACTTCTAACCACATTCCTCCCCTAATTTTCCACTTCATAGG
This sequence comes from Cervus canadensis, assembly GCF_019320065.1. Lineage (NCBI taxonomy): Eukaryota > Metazoa > Chordata > Mammalia > Artiodactyla > Cervidae > Cervus > Cervus canadensis. Next base: position 104,621,164 of record NC_057419.1, read on the forward strand.
AATCTGTCCTTCCCTTTCTTCCCCGTAATGGAAAACTTAAAGTGGACCAGATAATATTCTAGGCACAGGAGTTACAGCTATAAACAAAACAGGGGTGGCCCCTTCTGATGTGGATTATACTGTCTAGTTGGAGAGACAGAGATCAACTAAGGATCACACAAAATAATGTAAAATGCCAATATTGTCATTAGTGTTATGCCCAGGCAGGGGTTGAGAGATAGGAGGAAGGGGCATGCTTTGGAAACCATTAACTAGGAAGATTAGAATTACAGCAGGTGCCATGGACATTTAGATAAGACAGTCTTTCCACATGATTTTCTGTCAATAAACATGTTCATTTCATTTAGCTAACAATGGCCTTTTCCATTTCAACTTCGTATCTTTTATAAATGCTGTCAGTTCATACAGAAAAGCAAGTTTCATGTGTTTAGATAGTCACAAAAATGCTTTGGCTTGAATACCTCAGGAGTGTCATCTCCACTGATGGATACTTCTGTAGCACTCTGAGATAGACATCGGTGCAGATATTGGCCAAGGGTGAAGGCATCTGTAAAATACTTAAAACACATGGTTTTTGCCTCCATATTCAATAACATAAGCTCTGGCTGAGGGAAGCATGGGTGAGAGCAATGGATACATGATCAAAGGGAAACTTAAGACACCTTTGTTGGTATCTGTGCTGGTTTTTCTATTACCACTGGTTTCTGTGCTGGTTTTTGCCATTACTCGAAGCCTTGGGAGAGGAGTACTGAACAAAGGGACTCAAATAGTTTATGACTTTCAGGGCCCTGGGAGGATGATGATAAAGCTTATTTTAACTATAGCTATGCCATATGGTCTCTGCTTTCCTAGATTTCAAGAATAAATGGGAGAATTAAAAATACTTGAGGTTCAACACAATTGAGAATTGTCTAATAGAAGGCAAAACAAAATAATCAACAAAAAGCAAATATTGGTTCAAAACAGCCTGGCTTTCAAGCAACCTATTTCTTTCCCTCTTTTGTTGTTACTATTTTTAAAAAATACCATCAGATTTATTTAGATAAGACATGATTTTTTTCATAATTATCTTACTATGCAGAAACTTAGGGATGGGGGAGGACTATTTTGCCAGGGCTGCTTACTTTAGTGATTTAAAAATTCACAGGGTGGTTCAACACCTATGGTTCCCTCTCATCTTCATGATTTATTTAAAACCACACATCTAGGAGATCAGTTTTCTGTTGACTTTCATTTATTTTCCCCAGGACAGAGATGATTAGTTAATGCAACAAATTTCATATCTGGAAATGTCTGCTGTAAACACTTTGCTAAGCAACATTTGTCAAATTAAGACAGTTGATTTGGCCTTGAGTGTCCTTTAAAATGAGGTTTCTCTATTTGGGATGCATTCTTTCTGGAGGCTAGGTTTGGTAAATAATTTATGGTGTCCAGAATACCCTTGATGAATTTACTACTACTTCTTTATTTAGACCATTTTTGTCTTTATTTAGGCCATTTTCAGGTCTAGGGACTTACTTATTCATTATATTACTGCAGAAAAGATGTGTCAAAGATCTGTAAGGATTGCATATACCAAGCAACTGATTATCAGTATGGATCTAACTACTGTCTGATAGATATTCTGTGAAACAAAGTCAAACAAATTCTGGATATATGAGAGAACAAATTTTCTCACCAAATGGAATGGCTTCTCGAGTTAAAGCAAAGCAAAAATCCTCAGGGTCTGCTAAGAAATCTCTGGTTTAGTGGAATAGTTCAAGAGGGTCAAACAATATTAATTGTTTCAGTGAAAATTCCTATTCTATTTTAAAATATGCATTTACTCTTACATTTGGTTGTTGCTGGGTCTTAGTTGTGGCATGTGGGATCTGGTTCTCTGACTAGGGATGAACCCAGGCCCTCTGCACTGGGAGCACAGAGTCTTAGTCACTGCATCACCAGGGAAGTCCCCAAGGATTCCTATTCATAGGGTCTGCTTACATGGATGTCCACTGCTACAAACATGCCTCTCTCCCCTCAGGTATTTTTACCCTTTGAAGATTCTAGCCTTAGTATGGCTAACCAAAGAGGCCTCAGCAGAACTGATACAAGTTGGGGCAAAGATATGCAAATACCTAGAGGGCAATGAATAAAGGAAAACACAGAGCACTGAAGGGAAGGAAAAAGAATTTTCTCTGTCCCTCTAGGTTCTTGGCTAAGACTTCCCTGTAATAATAAAAAAAGATAGACTGATAGGAGAAAAACAAATTTAATTACTTATGTACAGGAGTCTGACAAATATATGAGACTTGAAGGCAGCCAGACACTTGTGGTTTGTATGTCACCATGAGCTGAAGAAGGGATAGGGGCCCAGGGCTTCAAGGCAAATAAAGCAGTTTATAGGTGGAGAAGATGAAATGTTTGATAAACAAATGTTTGCCCTGCCTGCCATGCAGATAAATCTCTCAGATGAGAGATTATCTTTCAAATTATCTCTGGTAATAGCTGCCTTCCTGATGTTAGGGGAATCACTGATAAAAACCGCCCACCCTGACCAGGCATGATAGTAACCACTTGCATGAGTTATCTTAGAACAGGAGGTCCTGGTAAGAACAATGGAACTGACAAGCTACCTACCAACCAGAGGAATTTGGGAAAGGTCAAAAGGAGATGCCACATGTCTGACCACCTCCCAGAATCCTTCTCAGTGGCATCCATCTTGACTGAGTGACATGTGCATCACCATGAAGGACCCAGAGTCAGAATGACTGGCCAGAGACTACCTGGAAACTAATCCCACACCATAAAACCCAAGACTGAGCTACATGGCAGAGTAGTTCTCCTGGGTTCTCTTATCCTACTGTTCTCCACCCAGGCACCCCTTCCCAATAAAGTCTCTCGCTTTGTCAGCACCAGTTTATTCTCAGAAAATTTATTTCTGAGTGTTAGACAAGAGCCCACTCTTAGGCCCTGGAAGGGGTCCCTGTTTATTGCAACACTGTCAAAGGCCCCCTTTCTAAATTCTTTTAGACAGTTAAGGGCAAGATACAAAGTTCTTCCTGGGCTTACTAGGTCTCCATTGCCTTCAGCTCCTCATGCCAAAATGGCATATTTTAGGGTGAGATAATCTGTTCTCCTTCAGCATAAAACAGTGAAGCTTATAAAGTACAGGTCTCCTATTCAAAAGGAACCTGAACACGGAGTCAGACACAGAACAGGCACTCAAAATATTCATTTGAAAAAATATGTATACTCACATACATATATGCACTGTTATTTATTGTGTATTAAGATTGAAGAAATTAAATGCTACAAAGAATTCAAATTAACCTAAAGAAAAGTAGGTTGGAATTGGAATGAATAGAAAGGCACAAGGGCCTGGGAAGTTTCTTGGCCTTCCCTTTGAGCCTCAACAAGGAAGGTGGCTTTATCTCCTTCCTGTAGATAGAATTGCTTTGAGGGCCTGATATTTGCATGATGAGATGGTTTTGATCCTTTTGTGGGCTGTAAAATTGCTTCAGAGTACTTCTGCCTAGATTTCTCTGTTTCTCACCTCTGGGATTTTCTGGATCTCTGAGGAAAGGTCAGGCCCTCTGATATGGACAATTTAGGCACTTTAGGATATTCAAATATTCTAACTAGAACTTGACACCTCAAAGTATGTGATACTTCAAAATGGGAATAATGTACTGGGGCAGGGTAGGGGCTGTAAACCACAGGATGTGAGAAAGAAGATATTTCCCTGGAAATGGCAAAGAGCAAAACTCTCTCAGCTCCCACTGTTCATTCTGGAGAAAGACCACAAAACTCCCTCCAGAAGTTCTTCTGGGTTCAAAGGGTTAATAAAATCTCCCCAACAGGATGAGTCTTTGTCTTGTCTCAGTTACTCCAGGACTCTAAGGAGACGTGATTGATTTGTGTATGTGTATGTCTTTGCAAAGAAGACCCACACAAGAGGGAGAGGTCAGGAAACAGAATTAGGACTAGCAGCAGGGCCCATTACTAATACAGCAACATGAGCCTAAGTGCACCTGGGCTATAGATAGATCAAGGGCCAGATCAAAAGATAGACTTCATATGTAAATACACTATGTCATATTCATATGACAGATTTCAGCAATTCAATGCCTCAATCCTTAACAATTAATGAATGATCTGATCTTCTAAGATCCTAATGCACAGTCGTATTCCTACCAATAAATATGAAATACTGAGTTTCAGAGTTAAATATTCAACTGTCATTTAGTGTGTGAAGAAAGTTTTTATAAGAGGATGAGATATGTCAAAACCTACAGTGAGGTTTTTCTTTTTTGGTTCTTTTTTCAGGAGTATTATAGTTGCAGATAAAGCTATTTTCAAATAATAAGGATTTTAAAACACAAAGGCTCAACTGTACTATTTCATGAGAAATCCTGAGCAAGGATTCTATTTTGGGAAATGAGAACGGCAGGAAGGATCAAGGACATCTGTGATTACAATTGCTTCATATTGCTTAGAGGGGCTCAAGCGATTAAAATATCTGTTTGAAGAAAAGAAAATGCCATGATGTCTGTCTAAACAAAGAAAAAAGTAACAAAATATGATTTGTTGCTTCCTGAGAGTACAAATCCCTCAAGCTGAAATTCCATAGCTAATGCTTTCTTTGGAGGGTTTTGTGTTCTAAAAGGAACAGAAACAAGGAAGCAATGCTCCCCAGAAAAAGGAAGAGTGACCTGGGCATCCACCCAAAGCTGAGGTCCCTGTTCTAACATTCACCTCTACCCAGCTCTGTAATCCTAGGCAGATTACCTAACCTTTCTGAACATCAGTTTTTCCATTTTTAAAGTAGGGATATAATATTCTCACCTCTAAGATTTGTCATGAGGATCAACTGAAAGAACGACTGCAAAATGCTTTATAAATTCTAAAGTTCCACACCAATAAAACTTATGAACAACTTCATTCACTGAATGAAAACTGAATAGAGGAGAGCTGCTAATATAATAATGATTATACAATTATGGTGGGTAGGATGAGCTGGTAGATTGGGATTGACATATAAACACTACAATGTATAAAATAGATAACTAATGAGAACCTACTATATAGTACAGGGAACTCTACTCAATGCTCTGTGTTGACCTAAGTGGGAAGAAAATCTAAAAAAGAGGGGATATATGTATACATATAACTGATTCATTTTATTGTATAACAGAAAATACCACAGTGTTGTAAAGCAACTATATTCCAATAAAAATTAATTAAAAAATATATACAGTTATCATTTGCTAATCCCTTACTCTTTGCATTCCCTGAATTCTGTAAGCACATTTTTCTCCAGCACAAGGACAAAGAGATGGAAATAATGAGAGAAGATGAGGTATAGGAGAAGAAAAAGGAATGATTCAATTTGTTGGTAACTGGCTATCCTGAGGAAGAAACCAAAATAAATGGAGCTGAAAGAATAATCAAATATATAACAGAAGAAAAATTTCCTGAGCTATAAAGAGTCTGCTGATTGAAAAGGTCCATTGTATTTCAGTTAAAGTTAATGAAAATAGCACAACATCTAGGCTTATCCTGGTGGTATTTTTGAATTACAAGGACAAAGAAAAAAGTATCCTACATACAGTTCAACAGAAAAACCAGGTAACTTACAAAGGAGCAAAATCCAGTCTAGTCTCAGACTTCTGCTCTACAATCTTGAGCACCGGAAGAAAGTGAAGCAATGTCTACAGAATTCTGAGGGGAAAAGGTTGTGACCTAAGTTTTCTTTACGAAGTCAAGATATCATTGATGGATAAAAGTTACATTTCACCATGAAGAAGTAACAGCCATGTACTTTTATGCTCTGAACAACAGAAATGGCAAAATGTTAAAAATACAAGATGATCTAATAGTCTACCTGAAACATACACCAGAAACAATTGAAGGGTAATAAAATGAAATCAAATAATAAGTTTTAGAATTTTCTTAGGTTAATCAGGGCACAAGGCAATAATTATTTAGAATATAAAATGAGAAGATGACTAACTTGAGAATTACATTTATAATAGAAACAAAAGACATGAAATATCTGGAAATTCCCTTGAGGAGATTTATCAGACCTAAATGAAGAAAACTATAAAAGAGATATGAAAGATTTTTTTAGAAAATATTACAACTGTCAATCAATTTACACTTTTAATTCTCTCTTAAAGAAGGATATTAAATGTTATAAATAAATCCATTCTCTAAAATTAGTTCATAGTTTTAAAGCCAATCAAATCAAAATAAAGGAAAAACTGAATTAAAATTATATTCTAATATTCATCTGGAAAAGTGAACAGTCAATATCTATAACAGTTAAAAACATTTTTAAAAAAGGTATCACAGGGAGATTTGTTCAAACAGATATTAAAATTAACTATAAGTCACAGGCATTAAAAATGTTGTTACTGGCACAAGAATCAACAAATAGATCATTTGAATATACTAGATTGCCCTGAAACACACTTTATTATAAAAACAAACTCAACACATTAAAAATGAATAATTACAAGCAATGGAAAAACTTATTCCTTTAAAATATTAAGAAAAGAACTACTTGGAAATCACTTGAGTGTATCCTCACCTCAAATCAAATGCCAAGGTAAATTTCAGATGGATTAAATAAAGAGCTAAATGTAAAATTGCAGAAGCCATGGAAACTCTGAAGATGTAGATGAATGTTTAACTTACCATAATGTTCAAGAATAGGACTTTATTAAGATTGCAGAGGACAAATATTAATCAAGGAGATTTAAAATAGAGAACATTTTTGCATTGATCCTGGACTTCCCTTGTGGCTCAGCTGGTAAAGAATTCGTCTGCAATGCGGGAGACCTGGGTTTGATCCCTTGGTTGGGAAGATCACCTGGAGAAGGGAAAGGCTGCCCATTCCAGTATTCTGGCCTGGAGAATTCCAGGGACTCTATAGTCCATGGGGTTGCAAAGAGTTGGACACATCTGAGTGACTTTCACTTCACTTCACTTCTACCTTCATTATTTCCTCAAGGCAAAATTATTGATACCAACCCCAAATTTGCAAAATGATGTACCTGCTCATTTTATCAGCAAATTATGTTTGATTAAATTTGCTACTTCTAAAATATCTTTGATAGGTGTTATCTTCCTTGATTTATAAATTAAGGTAAGCTGATATTTTCAAGGTATAATGACAATTTGTGTGTAGTAGTGTAAACATTGGTATTTCAAAGGATTAAACAATGTTGGCATGGTAAGACAGAACTCTCTTATTCTGACATTGTTGCCATTGTAATGGGAGTGGATAGCTGCTGGAAAACTGAATAATGTATTGCAGTATTTCAGCTTTAAGTAAACAAAAAATTCTTTGTGAAAAGTGTCTCTCTCTTAACAACTTTCTTCTTTTTAAATTTTTACTGAAATATAGTTTATGTATAATGTGTTAGTTTCAGGTGTGGAGAAGGAAATGGCAACCCACTCCAGTGTTCTTGCCTGGAGAATCCCGGGGACGGAGGAGCCTGGTGGGCTGCCGTCTATGGGATCACACAGAGTCGGACACGACTGAAGCGAGTTAGCAGCAGCAGCAGCAGTTTCAGGTGCACAACAAACAGATTCAGTTATACATGTGTATTTTTTTCAGATTCTTTATCCTAACAAATTATTACAAGATATTGAGTATAGTTCCCCCTTTGCTATACATTAGGTCCTTGGTTATCTATTTTATATGCAATAGTGTGTATGTTTTAATCTCCAACTCCTGATTTTTCCTTCCTTCTCTTTTCCCTTTCATAACCATTGGTTGGTTTTCTATCTCTATGAGTCTACTTCTGTTTTGGACACAAGTTCATTTGTATCATATTTTTAGACTCCACATAAAAGTAATATTACATAATATTTGTCTTTCTCTGTCTGACTTACTCCACTCAGAATGATAATCTCTAGGTCCTTCAGTGTTGCTGTAAATGCCACTATTTCATTCTTCTTATGGCTGAGTAGTATTCCATTGTGTATATATTATATATATTATATATATCATATCTTCTTTATCTATTCATCTGTTGGAGGACACTTAGGGTGCTTCCATGTCTTGACTATTGTAAATAGTGCTGCAATGAACACTGGGGTGCATGTGTCTTTTCAAATTATAGTTTTCTCCAGATATATGCCCAGGAGTGTGTTTACTAGATCAGATGGTGTGTGCATGCTAAATCACTTCAGTTGTGTCTGACTCTTTGCACCCTTATGGACTGAAGCCCATCAGGCTCCTCTGTCCATGGGATTTTCCAGGCAAGAATATTGGAGTGGGTTGCCCTGCCTTCTTCCAGGGAATCTTCCTGACCAAGGGATTGAACATGCATCTCTTATATCTCCTGCTTTGGCAGGCGGGTTCTTTATCATTAGTACCACCTGGGATGCCCAGTTCATATGGCAGTTTTATTTAATTTCTTTGAGGAAACCTCCATACTGCTTTTTCATAGTGGATATCCCAGTAAGCATTCTTAGCGACAGTGTATAAGGGTTCACTTTTCTCTACATCCTCTCAAACATTTATTTGTAGACTTTTTGATGATGGCCATTTTGAGAGGTGTAAGGTGATACCTCAATGTAGTTTTGATTTGCATTTCTCTAATAATTAGCAATGCTGAGCATCTTTTCACATACCTGTTGGCCATCTGTATGTATTCTTTGGAGCGACTTTCAAGTATATAGTCTGGTTTTGTTGACTATGGTCATCACTCTGTACATTAGATCCCCAGAACTTTAATTTACACAGAAATCACCCAGAGATGTTGTTAAAAAGCAGGTTTTGACAGAGTAGATGTGAAGCAGAGCACAAGGTTCTGCCTTCCTAATGCACTCTCGGGTGGTACAGATGCTTCTGGTCTATTGACCATTGGTAGAATAAGGTGGCACCAGTACACTGCATGACTGTCAAAATAGTTTCTTCTTAAAACACACACACTCACCCACACACACCCATATATATTAGTTACTATAATTTGCTAAGTTGTATGAAGAGAAAACAGGAGACTCTATAGTTCAGTTAAGCAAAAAGTCAACACCAATAATATAGAAATGTGTGGAAAGATATTTAAGTATTTAAAATACGCCATCTAAGCAGATAGATATGTAAAACTAATTCCCATGCCATAAATTCTCTAAATGTTATATTTTGTAAACTGTGTCAAGGGTCTGCTTTACCTACTGAGAGTATGAGTGACAGGAAAAGCATGGCTTTTCTACGTTAGTGGAAATCATGGACAAGCACTGTTAAATGATGTCCAGTGGGACCCCGATGTTCAGATTGGATACTTGACACTATTACTGGCTTCAGTTTAGTATGATTCCTTAAGAGGACAAGAGGGCGTATTACTGAAATTAATCACATTTCCAATAGATTAATAAAACTGACTTAACTGAATCTATAAAGAGACTCTCCCAATCAAAGCTGGATAGAAAGCACAGTTTTTTTTAAAAGGAACTACGCATGTATATTTGATGATTCTATGAGCTCTTAAAGTCATGAAATTGTGACTATTATTATTCATTGAATCTACATTCTGAGAGCTATGCCACGTTTCAGTGTAATTTCCATTGCCTTTCTGCTAAACTTACCATTTCCAGTCAGCCCAATTTTAAATTAACTACAATCAAGATTCTATTCTCTTCTTTCACGTGACTACCTTTTAAGCTTGCTTGGCTCACCATTCTTGCTGTGATAAAGATGTGAGACTCCAGTCTTCATTTTGAGATCTAATCTCAAATTCGCTCTTTGATTTGCAAAATCACTTTTGAACTTTTCTTTCTGCAAATTAGAGAATCTTTTATTGGTCTCATTTTTCAAATGCTCTTACTTTATCATTTTATGCTGTTCAGATATGGGGGGAAAAGAGATAGCTCCTCATTTAACTATATTTGGAGACTGACATACTTTATCATATTTATTCTCAAGTCTAGTAATTTTGTCCTGAATGAAGTATTATATTGTACATGTCATGGGATACTTCAGGCTGGATTTTAGTGTTAGGTAAGTTATAAATTCTTTACTCTTCCCTCAGTTTGTATATGCCTAAGAAAGGCAAGCAAAATTCTGTCTCCATCAAAGAACATAACATTATCCTTGTCTTCCCCTAATGATCATTTAATGGCACCTATCCAAGACTTCCAGTAATATAGAAAGGTAATGTTTTCCTACTACTCATATACTCAGTGGGCAAAATAAACTTTGGACACAGTTTGAGAGACATAGCTTTTTTGGAGAATTAGCTTTACTTAATTGCCTACTTAGATAGTATATTTTAAATATATCTTGAAATTCTTCATTTTTAGTAATGTTCCCTCATGTGATGGTTTGAACTATGGTGTTGGAGAAGACTTTTGAGAGTCCCTTGGACTGTAAGGAGATCCAACCAGTCCATCCTAAGGAAATTAGTTCTGAATATTCATTGGAAGGACTGATGCTGAAGCTGAAACTCCTATACTTTGGCCACCTGATGTGAAGAACTGACTCATTGGAAAAGACCCTGATGCTGGGAGAGACTGAGGTCAGGAGGAGAAGGGGATGACAGAGGATGAGATGGTTGGATGGCTTCACCGACTCAATGGACATGAGTGTGAATAAACTCCAGGAGTTGGTGATGGACAGGGAAGCCTGGCGTGCTGCAGTCCATGGAGTCGCAAAGAGTCTGACACAACTGAATGACTGAACTGAACTGATCATTCCAATGTTGTCCAAATTCTAATGCGAATGCTGGACCAGCTACATAATTTATGGGGCCAAGTACAAAATAAAATTGTGGGGCCTCTTGTTCAAAACTTATTAATACTTTCATGAAGGTGACAGCAGAGCATTACCTCAAGCACAGAGCCCTTTCAATTGTGGGGGCCTGTGCAACTACCCAGGCTGCACACCCATGAAGCCAGTCCTATGTGGGTATGTGTGTGTATACACACATTTGCACGTTACATAGGCTAGGATGATACAAACCATAATGTCAATGGGCATCTTTGAACGGTGAGGTAATGGGTGATTTTCGTTTTCTTCTTTTGTTTTCCTCTGAGTTTTATGTTTCCTCAACAGTAAAATCAGAGTGATTAGGAAAAATACCAATTAATATTGTCATCAAAAGATGATGTGTGCATGAATGCTAAGTTGCTTCAGTCCTGTCTGACTCTTTGTGACCCTATGGACTGTAGCCTGCCAGGCTCCTCTGTCCACTGGATTCCCCAGGCAAGAAAATGAGAGTTGGTTGCTGTGCCCTCCTCCAGGAGATCTTCCTGACCCAGGGGTCAAACCCACATCTCTTATGTCTCCTGCATTGGCAGGCAGGTTCTTTACCACTAGCACCACTGGGAAGCCTAACATATACACACTCAGTTAAATTCAGTTCAGTTGCTCAGTTGTGTCCAACTCTTTGTGACTCCATGGACTGCAGCAGGCCAGACTTCCCTGTCCGTCAACAATTCCAGAGCTTACTCAAGCGCATGTCCATTGATTCGGTGATGCCATCCAAACATCTCATCCTCTGTCGTCCCTTCTCCTCCTGCCTTCAATCATTCCCAGAATCAAGGTCTTTTCCAATGAGTCAGTTCTTTGCATCCGGTGGCCAAATTTTAGGAATTTCAGCTTCAGCATCAGTCTTTCCAATGAATATTCAAGACTGATTTCCTTTAGGATGGACTGGTTGGATTGCCTTTCAGTCCAAGGGACTCTCAAGAGTCTTCTCCAACACCACAGTTCAAAAGCATCAGTTCTTCAGTGCTCAGCTTTCTTTACAGTTCAACTCTCACATCCATACATGACTACTGGAAAAACCATAGCCTTGACTAGACGGACCTTTGTTGGCAAAGTAATGTCTCTGCTTTTAATATGCTGTGTAGGTAGGTTATAACTTTTCTTCCAAGGAGCAAGCATGTTTTAATTTCATGGCTGCAGTCACCATCTGCAGTCATTTTGGAGCCCCCCCCCCCAAAAAAAATAAGGTCTGTCACTGTTTCCACTGTTTACCCAGCTATTTGCCATGAGGTGATGGGTCCAGATGTCATGATATTAGTTTTCTGAATATTGAGTTTTAAGCCAACATTTTGACTCTCTCACTTTCATCAAGAGTCTCTTTAGTTCTAATTCACTTTCTGCCATAAGGGTGGTGTCATCTGAATATTTGAGGTTATTGATATTTCTCCCAGCAACCTTGATTCCAGCTTGTGCTTCATCCAGTCCAGCATTTCTCATGACATATTCTGCATATGAGTTAAATAAGCAGGGAGCCAGTATACAGCCTTGACATACTCCTTTTCCTATTTGGAACCAGTCTGTTATTCCATGTCATGTTCTAACTGTTGCTTCTTGACCTGTGTACAGATATTTCAGGAGGCAGGTCAGGTGGTCTGGTATTCCAATCTCTTTCAGAATTTTCCACAGTTTGTTGTGATCCACACTGTCAAAGGCTTTGACATAGTCAATAAAGCAGAAGTAGATATTTTTGTGAAGCTCTCTTGCTTATTCTGTGATCCAACAGATATTGGCAATTTTATCTTTTTTCTCTGCCTTTTCTAAATCCAGGTTGAACATCTGGAAGTTCAAGATTCAGATACTGTTGAAGCCTGGCCTTAAGAATTTTGAGCATAATGTTGCTAGCGTGTGAGATGAGTGCAATTGTGTTGTAGTTTGAACATTCTTTGGCATTGCCTTTCTTTGGGATTGGAATGAAAACTGACTTTTTTCAGTCCTGTGGCCACTGTTGAGTTTTCCAAATTTGCTGGCGTATTTAGTGTAGCACTTTCACAGCATCATCTTTTAGGATTTGAAATAGCTCAGCTGGAATCCCATCACCTCCACTAGCTTTGTTCATAGTGATGCTTCCTAAGGCCCACCTGACTTCACATTCCAGCATGTCTGGCTCTAGGTGAGCGATCACACCATCGTGATTATCTGGGTCATGAAGATCTTTTTTGTACAGTTCTTCTGTGTATTCTTGCCACCTCTTCTTAATATCTTCTGCTTCTGTTAGGTCCA
>NC_057419.1:104634245-104637059 GCF_019320065.1 Cervus canadensis
TCTACCTGTACCAAAGCTACAGGCACTGCTTGACCAGACCCCATGTGTCTCTTTTACCTATTCATCACCTTTTTGTGTTAATTTGATTGTTTGGCATCTGCAATTTTTCTTTTTTACATCTTTTTCCTTTTCTCTCTCACAAGAAACATACTCACCTGCTTGGTTCTTTCGATTTCAGGATTTCTCTGCTTTTTTTTTTTTTTTTTTTACTGTCTCCAGTTTCTTTTCATTTGTTGTTGCTGTTGTTCAGTCACTAAGTCATGTCCAATTCTTTGCAACCCTATGGACTGCAGCACACCAGGCTTCCCTGTCTCTCACTATCTCCTAGAGTTTGCTCAAACTCATCTCCGTTCAGTCAGTAATGCCATCCAACCATCTCACCCTCTGTCATCCCCTTCTCTTCCTGCCCTCAATCCTTCCCAGCATCAGGGTCTTTTCCAATGAATCAGCTCTTCACATCAAGTGGCCAAAGTATTGGAGTTTCAGCTCCAGTATCAGTTGTTCCAATGAATATTCAGGCTTGATTTCCTTTAGGATTGACTGGTTTGATCTCCTGGCAATCCAAGGGACTCTCAAGAATCTTTTTCCAGCACTGCAGTTTGAAAGCATCAATTCTTCAGCACTCAACCTCCTTTATGGTCCAACTCTCACATCCATACATGACTACTGAAAACCATAGCCTTGACTATATGGACCTTTGTTGGCAAAGTGATTTTCTATTAGCTAACAAACATAAGTTTGCTATCATTGCAGCTTAGAAACAAAGCTATGGTTTAAAAAAAGATGGCTTTCCTAAAATGTTGTTTGCTTCCTAGCCTTTCTAATTTAGAAAGCACATTAAATGTGATAATTAGGCATAATAAAGTTATCAAAACTAAAAATAAAAGTGGGAGGTTTAAACAGTGATGAACTATTGCATGCATGTTCCACGTCTCTGCTCCATTCTTGTTTGGCAGCTTAAGGATAAGATACTGAAAACTAGAAGTCCCGAGGGGGTTTGTTAAGAGAATCAGTGGCTTAGAGACAACTAGATCCCCCTGTGCCTGACATACCTCTATTTCATCAGTGATACAAAGTATTGTTCTATAGGAAGCACCTTAAGAAAAACACTGCTTTTTCTAGTCCTAGTTGGTCGTCGGGTAAGAATGTGCCCACTAGTGCCAGGGGCCATCTATTATGGTGTTAGATTATACTCTGAATTTGGAGGAGAGAATTAAAATAAGAGAGGGACTACTTTAGCAAAATACACATGTGATAATTAAGTGCAAGTGTAAAACTCCAAATAGAGCGAGTCCACTCAGCACACGATCATTTGTCAATGCCATTGCATCTACATTGCCACGTATTTGTTTCAAGGGTGTGATATTGACATGTTACAGGTTTAGGGTGCTTCCTTGTCCAACCCTTGACAGAAAAACTACATCCCATAGTATTTTCATATTGCCAGGTGGAGAAGTCAGCACTTATATAAGTCCACTTGGTTTCTCAGGCTGCAAAGGGTAGATTTATAAACACATTTCTTGTATTCAATAAGAAAATAGTAAACAAATATTTAGTGGGTGCTTTCACCATGTCAAGAGTGGTAACAAAAATGTTTGGGAATTTATGGTGTGATTGTTTCCAAGCGAGGACATAAGGTGTTTACAGTCTTGTATAAGATTATGTTCAGGACACAATTAGAGAAAGAGAAGAGGGGGTTGGCTCCGTTTTCTGACAGAGGATGAAAAAAACTGACAGGGGCTCTCCAGAGAGATGACAGGTAAAGGAAATGCCAGAAACCATTACTGAGGGAATGGAAATCGCTAGACTTGAGGTTGATTGGAAAGGAAAGGAAATTATACATAACCTAATTATTGTACTGCATCCTTAATTAGGTTAAGGGAATGTCTACATTTTAAAGGTTCAGAGATATTTATACTTCTGCCAGAATCACCAGGGAGAAAGAAATGGGGCTTTGTTTATACATAAAGTGATAAGGAGCAACAGCCTTTCCCACTATTTTAAAGGGAACAAAGAAAAAACAATAGGATGTTAGTTTACTATTATTTTGTATATTTGGTGATCTCATGTTGAAACAGGTCGACAAGGTTCTTCTTACTCATAAGGCTTTTCAAAAATTAATTTGTGTATTATTGAAGCCATTCTTCAGTCTAAATACATTTGGAGTTTATAAATAGTTCAATTTTTGCTCTAAATTGACAGTCTCCTGTCACATGTGAATTCCTTCAGAAACTAGGTTTTGTGTGAATTCTGCAAGTGCCCAGACTCTGTCAGAGCTAGTAAGGCTTGAGACACTTTTGGACTCCTGGTGGCAGTGCTGCCAGAGACCCTGAGGTTAGCATTCAGAGTTAAATGAAAGTTATGACCAACCTAGACAGCATATTAAAGAGCAGAGACATTATTTTGCCAAAAAGGCCCACCTAGTCAAGGCTATGGTTTTTCCAGTACTCATGTATGGATGTGAGAGACCATAAAGAAAGCTGAGCACTGAAGAATTGATGCTTTTGAACTGTGCTGTTGGAGAAGACTCTTTAGAGTCCCTTGCACTGCAAGGAGATCCAACCAGTTCATCCTAAAGGAAATCAGTCTTGGGTGTTCATTGGAAGGATTGATGTTGAAGCTGAAACTCCAATCCTTTGGCCACCTGATGCGAAGAGCTGACTCATTTGAAAAGACCCTGATGCTGGGAAAGATTGAGGACAGGAGGAGAAGGGGACAACAGAGGATGAGATGGTTGGATGGCATCACCAATTCAATGGACATGAGTTAGGGTAGGCTCCAGGAGTTGGTGATGGACAGGATGGCCTGGCGTGC
>NC_057419.1:104637069-104640866 GCF_019320065.1 Cervus canadensis
CCTAAGGCCCACCTGACTTCACATTCCAGCATGTCTGGCTCTAGGTGAGCGATCACACCATCGTGATTATCTGGGTCATGAAGATCTTTTTTGTACAGTTCTTCTGTGTATTCTTGCCACCTCTTCTTAATATCTTCTGCTTCTGTTAGGTCCATACCATTTCTGTCCTTTATCGAAACCATCTTTGCATGAAATGTTCCCTTGTTATTCCTAATTTTCTTGAAGAGATCTCTAGTCTTTCCCATTGTATTGTTTTCCTCTGTTTCTTTGCATTGATCACTGAGGAAGGCTTTCTTATCTCACCATGCTATTCTTTGGAACTCTGCATTCAAATGGGTATATCTTTCCTTTTCTCCTTTGCTTTTTGCTTCTCTTCTTTTCACAGCTATTTGTAAGGCCTCCTCAGACAGCCATTTTGTTTTTTTGCATTTCTTTTTCTTGGGAATGGTCTTGATACCTGTCTCCTGTACAATGTCACGAACCTCTGTCCATAGTTCATCAGGCACTCTGTCTATCAGATCTAGTCCCTTAATTCTATTTCTCACTTCCTCTGTATAATCATTAGGTATTTGATTTAGGTCATACCTGAATGGTCTAGTGATTTTCCCTACTTTCTGCAATTTACGTGTGAATTTGGCAAAAAGGATTTCATGATCTAAGCCACAGTCAGCTCCTGGTCTTGTTTTTGCTGACTGTATAGAGCTTCTCCATCTTTGGCTGCAAAGAATATAATCAACCTGATTTCGGTGTTGACCCTCTGGTGATGTCCATGTGTAGAGTCTTCTCTTGTGTTGTTGGAAGAGGGTGTTTGCCATGACCAGTGCATTCTCTCGGCAAAACTTTATTAGCCTTTTCCCTGCTTCATTCTGTACTCCAAGGCCAAATTGGCCTGTTATTCCAGGTGTTTCTTGACTTCCTACTTTTCCGTTCCAGTCCCCTATAATGAAAAAGGACATCTTTTTTGGGTGTTAATTCTAGGTCTTGTAGGTCTTCATAGAACCATTCAACTTCACCTTTTTCAGCATTACTGGTCAAGGCATAAACTTGGATTACCGTGATATTGTGATTTGCCTTGGAAATGAACAGAGATCATTCTGTCATTTTTGAGACCGCATCCAATTACTGCATTTTGGGCTCTTTTGTTGACTATGATGGCTACTCTATTTCTTCTAAGGGATTTTTGCCCACAGTAGTAGGTATAATGGTCATCTGAGTTAAATCCACCCTTTCCAGTCCATTTCCATCCCAAGACAGATGGGTCATGGTGGACACCTCTGACAAAATGTGGTCCACTGGAGAAAGGAATGGCATCTACTTCAGTATTCCTGCCTTGAGAACACCATGAACAGTATGAAAATGCAAAAAGATAGGACACTGAAAGTGAACTCCCCAGGTCAGTGGGTGCCCAATATGCTACTAGAGATCAGTGGAGAAATAAATCCAGAAAGAATGAAGAGACGGAGCCAAAGCAAAAACAAAATCCGGTTTTGAATGTGACTGGTGATGGAAGCAAGTTCCAATGTTGTAAAGAGCAATATTGCATAGGAACCTGGAATGTTAGGTCCATGAATCAAGGCAAATTGGAAGTTATCAAACAGGAGATGGCAAGAGTGAATGTCGACATTTTAGGAATCAAGGAACTAAGATGGACTGGAATGGGTGAATTTAACTTAGATTGGTTAGTTTTCTGTTATTGTGATTTTCAATCTATCTGCCCTCTGATGGTGAAGGATAAGAGGCTTATGGAAGCTTCCTGATAGGAGAGACTGACTGAGTGGGAAACTGGGTCTTGTTCTAATGGGTGGGGCCATGCTCAGTAAATCTGTAATCCAATTTTCTGTTAATGGACAGGACTGTGTTCCCTCCCTGTTAGTTGACCTGAGGCCAAACTATGGTGGAGGTAACGAAAATAATGGTGACCTCCTTCAAAAGGTCCCATGCTCACAGTGCTGTACACAGTGCCCCCAACCCTGCAGCAGGCCACTGCCGACCTCTACCTCCACCAGAGACTCCTGGACACTCACGGGCAAGTCTGGGTCAGTCTCTTGTGGGGTCAATGCTCCTTTCTCCTGGGTCTTGGTGCACACAAGGTTTTGTTTGTGCCCTCCCAGACTCTGTTCCCCAGTCCTGTGTGAGTTCTGGCGGCTCTATGGTGTTATGGGGTTAGTGGCGAACTCCTCCAAGAGGGCTTATGTCACACCCAGGTCTGCTGCACCCAGAGCCCCTGTCCCTGCGGCAGGCTACTGCTGACCTGTACCTCCACAGGAGACACTCAAACGCAGTTCTGGCTCAGTCTCTGTGGGGTCTCTGGGTTCTGGTGGGCACAAGGTTTGTTTGAACCCTCTGAACGTCTCTGGTGGGTATGGGGTTTGATTCTAAACATGATTTCACCCCTCCTACCATCTTGTTGGGGCTTCTCCTTTGCCCTTGGTCATGGGGTTTCTCCTCAAGGTCGCTTCAGTGCCACGCAGCCACCACTCCAGCACCTACTGTCTTGCTGGGGCTCTAGATATGAAATAGAAAATCAACAAGGACCTACTGTATAGCACAGGGAAGTATACTCAATACTCTGTAATAACCTATAAGGGAAAAATGAAAGAGAATAGATACATAGATAATGCATAACTGAATCACTTTGCTGTACACCTGAAACTAACATGACATTGCAAATTACGTACACTTCAGTTTAAAAAGAAAACCTAAATGAATAGTACTATCTTTCAGCTTTTTTAATCCATAAAGTAGATAGCATGGATACAAACCATTGTCCTGATTAGTGGACAGTGTGGTCACAAGAATCATAAAACAATAAATATATGTTAAGAACTCTAAAACCACTATGTTCCTGTGCTCACAAAGTCATTTAGGCCTGTGCCTGTGTTTGTGTAATAAAATCTGAGGGGAACAGGCTAGCCATATATATCACTGGTAGGCCTGTGGTTTGGAAGCATACACACAGGGTAATATGATATATCCATGATGGCCAACATGTGCAAATATTTGAAGTATGTTCTTCTCATTCCCACTTTGTGAAGTTACTCATCCAAGAAATCAACAGTGAAACTGAAAATCCAAGCCAGGCAATTTGACCCCAGGTTGTGGCATTCAGTTATAACACTGTAACTTGATTCAAATAAAACAATGCTCTTTCTAGACACTAACCCAATTATTTCAATCCAGGAATGCCTCACCAGGGAGAGAGAGACCTCACTAAGTCCTTAATATGATTATGGCTTTAATAAAGCTTTGATTATCAGCAGCTGGAAGTTAAAACATCAAAAATTCATAAAAAGAGTGTGCATGGATTTTAAGTCTTTCTACAAAACACCTTCCTTAAATATGTCATGTTTGGATTTGAAGTTTGATAAGCCTATAAGAAACAATTTTCCACCACAATTGATGGCTACTGAATCGTCCTCACAAATGAAATGGCTCAAAACAGAATTAGGTGTGATAAAGCCTTCCAAATAGTAGGTACAGAAATTTTCTCTGATTGAAATGGCAGTCAACATCCAACTTTGCTAATTAAATACTAATGAAGAGCTGTTAAATTGGACTTTAAACATTTGTTTACAACCTACATTGACTGGTTGGTGCCACCAAGTGCCACCAAGGTCTGATGGGTCCTTGTGTAGGTTTCCAAAACCTTTCCCTGTTTTTCTACCTGTACCAAAGCTACAGGCACTGCTTGACCAGACCCCATGTGTCTCTTTTACCTATTCATCACCTTTTTGTGTTAATTTGATTGTTTGGCATCTGCAATTTTTCTTTTTTACATCTTTTTCCTTTTCTCTCTC
>NC_057419.1:104642059-104889289 GCF_019320065.1 Cervus canadensis
ATCCTTTGGCCACCTGATGCGAAGAGCTGACTCATTTGAAAAGACCCTGATGCTGGGAAAGATTGAGGACAGGAGGAGAAGGGGACAACAGAGGATGAGATGGTTGGATGGCATCACCAATTCAATGGACATGAGTTAGGGTAGGCTCCAGGAGTTGGTGATGGACAGGATGGCCTGGCGTGCTGCAGTTCATGGGGTCACAAAGAGTCGGACACAACTGAGCGACTGAACTGAACTGAACAGTTTTAAATTGATGCACAACCCCCTAATAGAGAAAGTGTGTTTGGGCTATGACCTTTATGTCAGGAATCTCAAACTGTATGCACCGTGACATTTTTTAGTTCTGCACCCTTTTAGAGCTTCCCTAGTGGCTCAGATGGTTAAGAACCTGCCTGCAATGCAGGAGACCAGAATTTGATCCCTGGGTCTGGAAGATCCCCTGGAGAAGGGCATGGAAACCCACTCTAGTATTCTTGTCTGGAGAATCCCATAGACAGAAGAGCCTGGCGGACTAGAATACATAGGACAGTACAGTCAGACTCAAATGAAGTGACTTGGCACGTACGCACCCTTTTAGTTTTCTAACCATAGATACGAGTAGACAATAAGTAGCTATGCAAATACATGCAAACCTCGGAGATACTGCAGGCTTGGTTGCAGACCACCACAACAAAGCACACATTGCAATAAAGCAAATCATGCAATTTTTTGGTTTCCCAATGCACATGAAAGTTATGTTTATACTATATTGTAGTCTATTAAGAGTTCAATGTGTGCTCAGTGGCTTAGTCATGTCCTACTCTTTGTGACCCCATGGATTGTAGCCCACCAGGCTTCTCTGTCCGTGGAATTTCCTGGCAAGAATACTGGAATGGGATCTTCCCAACCCAGGGATCAAATCCATGTCTCCTGTGTCTCCTGCATTAGCAGGAAGGTTCTTTACCACTGTACCACCTGGGAAGCCCCATTAAGTTTGCAATAGCATTATGTCTAAAAATAATGTACACACCTTAATTAAAAATACTTTATACTAAAAACTACTAACCATCTCCTGAGCCTTCAGTGAATCATGATCTTTTTGCTGATGGAGGATCTTGCCTTGATGTTGATGACTGCTGACTGGTCACAGTATTGGTTGCTGAAGGCTAGGATGGCTGTGACATTTTCTTAAAATAAGATAGCAGGTAATTTTGCCACATTGATTGGCTCTTTCTTTTATAAATGATTTGTCTGTAGCATACAATGCTGTTTGATGGCATTTTACACACAGTAGAACCTCTTTCCAAATTGGAATCAATCTTCTCAAACCCTACCACTGCTTTATCAACTAAGTTGATGTCATATTCTAAATCCTTGGTTGCCTTTTCAACAGTCTTCACAGCATCCTCACCAGGAGTAGATTCTATCTCCAGAAACCACTTACTTTGCTCGTCCATAAGAAGCAACTTCTCATCCATTAAATTTTTCTCATGAGACTACAGCCATTCAGTTACATCTTCAGGCTCCACTTCTAATTCTAGTTCTCTTACTATTTCCACCATATCTGCAGTTATTTTCTCCACTGAACCCCACAGAATCATCCATGAGGGTTGACATCAGTGTCTAAATTCCTATGAATGCTTATATTTTGACCCTTTCCCATGAATTGCAAATGTTTTTAATGACATCTAGAATAGTGAATCATTTCCAGAAGGTTCTCAAATATACTCTTTTCAGACTCTTTTCTTTAATAGATTATTACAAGATATTGAGTAGAGGTCCCTGTGCTATATAGTAGTCCTTGTTGACTATCTATTTTATCTATGGCAATGTGTATATGTTAATGCCAACCTCCTAATTTGTCACTACCCCCCCACTTTCCCATTGGTAACAATAGTTTGTTTTCTATGTCTGTGAGTCTCTGTTTTGGAAACAGGTTCATTTGTATCATGATTTTAGATTCCACATATGAGTGATATCATACAGTATTCATCTTTTTCCGTCTGACTTACCTCACTTAGTTTGATAATCTAGGTCAATTCATGTTGCTGCAAATGGCAATATTTTATTATTTTTCCCCCTACATTTCATTCTTTTTATGGCTGAGTATATACCACATTGTGTATAGATACCACATCTTTTTTATCCATTCATCTGTTGATGGACATATTATCTTATTCTTATAATTTAAAATAAAATCATAAGTCAAAGTCAGATTCTACATGCTATAAATGTTAATGTTTTAATTGAATATATTTTCAAACCACATCTTTTTGTCTAAAATTGATTCTAAGTTTTGTTTTTCCAGTGCAGCAAATTGTTGTTGTTCAGTGGCTCAGTCATCTCCTACTCTTTGCAATCTTTTTTTTTCATTCATTTTATTTTTTCCATTTATTTTTTATTAATTGGAGGCTAATTACTTTACAATATTTTAGTGGTTTTTGCCATACATTGACATGAATCAGCCATTATACAGAGTGAGGTAAGCCAGAAAGATAAAGACCAATACAGTATACTAACGCATATATATGGAATTTAAAAAGATGGTAACGATAACCCTATACTCTTTGCAATCTTATGTGCTGCAGCACTCATGCTTCCCTGTCCTTCACTATATCCTGGAGTTTGCTCAAACTCACGTATATTGAGTTGGTTATGCTTCACAATGCAGCATATTAATTCCCACCAAATATAAACTTAAAACATGAATTTCATGGAGAGAATGATTGGAAACTTCTTCTGTTTACATGTACAAACATCCCCTACAAACCATACTCTTCTAGGGGCAATTTCCTCATCACCTTGGGCCTCAGATATCAAACTCACTTAATGGCATTCATACTGCTTACCTCATATAGGCTGACCACATCTCCTGGTTTTAGCCCAGAAAGTACTACATATCCTCAGTCCCAGGAAGAAGAGGACTATGTAGAGATGCTGAGAGGCTGACATCAAATGACCAGCAGCTAGCATGGCATCTGATACTGTAAGTTCGAAATAGATAGCTCTCTTCTCTGCCTCTTCTACTCATGCCTCTGTTTCTATAAAGAACACATTATTTTAAATCAGGGAAGATGTAGAACTGAAAAAAATACTGTTTTGAATCTCTTTGAGGAGATCAGCCTATTCTAGAGTCTGGTATAAAATTAAACACTTCATCTTACCAATGGGAATTCACTAGAATTAATTCCCTTTTTTGGTCACCTATCCTACCTTATGCTATTATGTCTCTTAGTCTGATTTGGTCACTGGCTCATAATATTTTTTTTAATTAATTAATTTTTTATTGAAGAATAATTACTTTACAGAATTTTGTTGTTTTCTGTCAAACCTCAACATGAATCAGCCATAAGTATACATATATCCCCTCCCTCTTGAACCTCCCTCCCATCTCCCTCCCCATCCCACCCCTCTAGGTTGATACAGAGCCCCTGTTTGAGTTTCCTGTGACTCATAATATTTTAATGTTCATAATAAGACAAGAATTCACACACCAAGCACACACACACACACACACACACACACACACAAGAATGATTTATTTAAGCGAAAGTCAGCAAGGTAATACTATGAAATGACAGATCTGGATTTTTATCTGGGTTCCACTAAAGACAAGCTGAGTGACTTTGGGCAAGTCATCGCCACTCTGTGCCTCAGTTACCTCATGGGGACAGTAGTGACGATCATAATTGTTCTTACAGTTGTTACTATGATCAAATTAGATAGTGATTAAAAAAGCACCCTTTAGGCTAAAAAGCATAGTAAATATGAGTGCCACAGTGATAGGCTTTCCAAATACTGTGATATTTGATGTGACTTGTGACTTGTGTGTATCTTTATTCCTGGGTCTGATTTCAGGAAGCTGATGGAGTATCAGCCATGTTCACCTCTTCACCTTGAGTTAGGAAGTCTGCAAAAAGAAATAACACTCTGTTCTTTGATTCCTAAGTGGTACCAATATTCCTCGCATATTCTGAGAGCATCTATACAGATTCTGAGGCTCAGTTCACCATATTCTCCCAGATTCTAAAACCCCCACACTCGGCCACATTGTATGTCTTCCATTTGTTTTATAGCCTGGACAGCTTTTCACTATTTCAGGAAATATGCAAGCATATAATCATCAGAGTGGCAGTAAATTGGAACTCTCTGCCACAGCTGGGGTTTCATCCACTCCCTTCCCTGAGGCTATGCAAGGTCATTCAGGGTTTTTCTCCTTGCCTGGAAAGGAAAGTAAATATATGGATGTATTTCCACTGGTCATAGAAAGGGATATATGTCACCACTAGTAAAAAAATTCAAAATTATGTTTCAATCTTGATTAATCACGTGGCCTAATAGGGTGAGACAGACACAGATATTAAAAAAAAAATACAAGAGGGGGCTAGCATTAGGACTGTATTCCATAATGCTACCAAGAGATATCAGAAAACTCTAGTTACAACTCAAGTTACATTAAAAAACTAGTTACAACACAAGTGAAGCAGACATTGTATTTTTTTAAGGGCTTTCATAACAGATGCCCATTCCAAGATAATTTTGTCATTAATGCCTGACATAGCATCTGGCACTTAGAATGTAACATAATGTAGTGAAAAGAACACAGGACTGGAAAGGCAAAGAGAAGCAACATTTTTCCTCCTGGATCTGTTCTAGGAGAACTGTGTGACCTGGGTCATGGAGGCACTTGATAGCTATTTGTTGGCTAATGAATGCATTATACAAAATACCAGAAATAGATGTCCCTGTGAATCAAAAGGGAAAGAAAACCGCACCACTTCTCAGTTCTCTCAAGTCTGATCATACAAACATACACATAAAGAAAAAAAGGCAGAATGATGATCTCAGCTGAGGGAACAACATGTGCAGATTCAGTGAAACTTGGAATAGGACAGTGTGTCCTCACTAGTTAGTACCCTGAGTGAATGGCAGGGGCAGGGCGTGGGATTGGAGAACTGGAGGAGAGGAAGATTGTGCTTCACTTTATACATTGTTTTAAGGGCTCTAGCTTTAACCCTATGGTCTGTGGGGAAACTGGGCTGGAGGGAGCAGAGAAAGATTCCTATCATGCGAGCTGGTGTGTAGGAGAACAATTCCTCCGAGAGCAATACGAAAGATGGACTGGTCAAGGTGGCCAGATCGGGGCATGGAGAGACTAGAGGAAGGGAGATGGAAATCAGGCTAAGTAGTTGCAATAGACAAGGCAAAAGATGTCTTGAATGATAACATTTGTGACAGGATAAACACTGTGGACATAAAATTTTATAGGCATCACCCCCTCCAAGAAAAAGAGAATCCTGTATTTATTCTCTTGGTTTCTTCTCCCTCTCCCTTCCTCCACTGTCACTTGCTCTCCTCGTTTCCCCTCCTGATGCCTAAGGGGTTTTGCTTACTGGGAGGAAAGGACTAGTATACCTGTATTATAAGATGCAGATGAGGTGATAGTGGAATAAAGACTTTTTTTTTTGATTGGTTGGTTGGTTTTTAAGCCTTGTGAGTCAGTATTTTAGTCAGGTTTGGAGTTGGAAAGAGAATGCTGACAAAGGGGAAGACTGTGGGGCAGATAGTGGTACAAGGGAATGAAGAAAGATGAAAAGGAGACTTTGAGGCCTAACGATGGATTGCAAGTTAGATCTTACATTAACACTCTGCAAGAGATGCTGATAAAGGATAGAGTTATTTGAATATCTCTTTTGGGCTGCTTAATAATGCTACTTGGCAGATCAGATGATTTCATCAACAATTTCAAAAGGAGTCTTCCATTCCTTGAATGTCTTCTGTCTCCATTATACCATGTGTTACATGAAGAATAGGTTTTAGGATTACCATTTAACAGATGAAACAACCAAGAACCAAAGGTCCAGTCCCTTCACCAAGGCAACACAAGTCAGTGGCAGAGCTACAGTCTGGTCCTGTGGCTTTGCACTCTTTTCATTTTGTTTCTCAGGCTGCGACAGTTAATACGATGATTCTACAAGTGATGAGATAAGTAACTTGTCACTCTCCTCTCTGCCATGCTGCTTTACAAGCCTGGGGTAAGGTAGTCTCAATAAGACTAGAGAGGAGAAAATAGATATCAAAGATATTTGGAAGCAAAATAAAACCAATTAGTCCAATGGCTTGTCAGAGGTGTGGGTGAATAGGGAAATACTTTGTTTTGTCTTTTGTTCCTTTGGTTTTTCTTTCTGCTTGTTTTTGAAGTAGACGGTAAGGCTGTAATACAGTGTTGCAAAGAGAAGGGGAGTAGAAACTGGAGTATGACAGAGAAAATGTTAGTTTCATCATGATGAACTGGAGGGTCCAATGGGATGTCCAGGCTTCCCTAGTGGCTCAGTGGTAAACAACCCTCCTACCAGTGTGGGAGATGTGGGTTGGATCCCAGGGTTTGGAGGATCCCAGGGTTTGGAAGATCCCATGGAGAAGGAAGAGGCAATCCACTCCAGCATTCTTGCCTGGGAAATCTCATGGACAGAGGAGCCTAGCGGGTTAAAGTCCATGGGGTTGCAAAAGCTGGAGACAACTTAGCGACTAAACAACAACGTGGGATGTCCAGTTGGAGATTACCCAAAGGAACTTGTAAGTATGGAATTTGAATTTAAGAGAGGGTCAAGGCCATAGATACTAATTCAGAATCATCTACATACAAGTGGATGTATGTAGAATTATTTTTACTGGAGTAATGAGATCACCCAGGAATAGTATTATAGTCTTCCTGGACTGGGGGCCCTCAGATCTCTAGTAAAGATAAACCTAGAGGTTTATCATCCTCACTGAACCTCTCAGCTATAGCTTTCACCTAACAGAGAATAGTTATAATAATACTTGATAGGGGAAGCATTTATTATTTTTGTGGTAGAAATTAATGTTAGCCCTGTCTTGAACATAAGAAAACTGGGTACAATGGAGACAAAAGGCATTCAAGAAATGGGACGTTCCTTTTGAATTTGTTGATGCACATCATCTGATCTTGCAAATTAATGCTAGTACTGTTTTTAACACAAGTAAACTAGGGAACAGAGAGGGGTAGTAATTTAGGACAAGTCACAGAGCTACTTAGATGAACTTGGAACTGAAATCAGTTTGCCTACAGAGCCTATACTTTTAATCACTATAAGACAGTTCCTCCCAAACACTGCCATCTGTTGAAATGAAATGAAATGGACTCATATGAATATCATTGTTCCTTTCTTGGCAATTTGGAGAGCAAATGAGGAAATTCCTGAGTTCTTTATTTTCATCTTAGTCTCTGGTCATTCTTATCACATAGGCTACAGCACAACCCATTAAAAGTCCCAAGAAAGGATACAATGTATGGGAGTTAGTTAGAGACATTCTCCAAGGAGACTTAGTAACTAGAAATGTCATTGTGTAACAAACACTATGGCTATGCTATACAGACAAATCATGCCTATATATAGATACCCTTTAGCTATGTGACTCTTAGATGCTGAAGTCTAGCTCCACAGCACCACTTCTCAACTCTGGCAGAATTCACTGGGGAAATTTTTTTTTTCTTTTTAAAATTCTGATGCCCAGACGCCACCCCACTAATTATATAAAAATCTCTGGGTGCCAGGCACAGGCATAAGTACTTTTAAAAAAGTTTCCTGGTGACTTTAAGGTGAAAACAGGTGCACATCAGTCACTGGGATAAACCCACATATTGTTTGACTTGCCTTATGGAGATTTACCATAGAAACCTAAGAGATTCATAGAAAAATCATATTTATAGAACTTTACATGGCAACCTTGATAAACCCCAGAAAAGAATAGTCACAACTTTATTTGCTCTAGAAGAAAGAGAAACAAATAAATACAGCATTTGATATTGAAACATTAAACACAGCTACATGATTTCATAAAAGAACCTTGTGTAGCTATGAAATTACCAACTATAAAATCATAATCCTCCATCCTCAGAGCAAATGGAATCGTAATCCTTAAGTGCAACAGTGTTGGTCCATAATGACTGTTATTAGTTTCATCTCTATACTACAAAATATTTCACTTGCACTAGTTATTAGGTCTTAGCAATGCATTCTGTCTCCATAGCTCTTTTTAACTCCATGTAATATTTATTTTATAGCCATCATCTGTGATATGACTGTGACAGGTGGTACTTATGGAAACACGATAAGCGTGTTTGCCATTTCTGTGTCTAGTGACTGATTTATTCGGAAGTCTCTTTCTGAACCTAAATTCCTTTGAAATTGCTATAAAATCAGATTTACTTCATTGCCAATTGAATAAAGATGCCTGCCCCAGTTTAAATCACTCCTCAAATTAGCAAAATCCTTATCTTGAATATGTAAATATCCCAGGATGTCAAGGGGACTTGGTCAGCCCAGGTTCTTCCTCTAATAATCTCTCCCACTCTTTATGTCTTTATCCTAAAGCCTACAATGCTCACCAGTGCCCTGAATTTCTGTGTGCCTCTTCTGATCTTGGGTAAGTTACATAAGTTCTCTGAACTTCAGCTCCTTGCTCTGTAAACTGTAAAATGGGCCTAGTGATGTCTAAATTACAAGGTTGTTGTGCAAATTAAGGATGATGATACAAAAGTACAGTGTCTATGGAGAACAGACTTGTGGCTGCCAAGGGGGAGGGGGAGGGGAGGGATGAACTGGAAGTTTGGGATTAACAGAAGTAAGTGATTATATAGAGGATAAATAAACAACAAAGTCCTACCATATAGCACAAGGAACTGTATTCAATATCCTGGGATAAACCATAACGGGAAAGAATATGAAAAAGTATAATTGAACAACTTTGCTATGTGGCAGAAATTAACACAACATTGTAAATCAACTATACTTCATTAAATAATTTTCTAAAGTGCAGTGTCTAACTTATAGTAAGTATGCAATAATTTAGAGTATTTTTATCAGTCATCAATCCCTTTATTCGTTTATTCAACATTTAATGAACACATTCTATGTGGTAGGCCAAGTGTTAACAAAAGAGGAAAATCTCTCCCCCTCATGAGACAAAAAAGAAACAAAACAAAAAAAAAGAAACAAAATATATGAGTATATATAGAGAAGATGTGAGCTGGTGATTAAATGCAATGGAACAAAACAAATCAGGAAGAGGTGACAGTGATTGCCAAGAGAGGGTGAAAGAACAGTTTCAAGTTTAGGGTCCCCAGGAAAGCTCAGTGATAAAGTTATATTTGAATAGAGACCTAAAGAAACTGAGGAGAGAGTTAGCCATGCTGATAGGTGGAAGGAAAACAATGCAGGCAGAGGAACAGCAAGTGCAGAAGCATGCCTTGCATTTGCAAGGAATACAGGTATGTGTGGCTAGTTGTTATGCAAAAGTATCAGCAGACAAATGGATAAGAAAGCTGTGGTACATATACACAATGGAATATTACTCAGCTATTAAAAAGAATTCATTTGAATCACTTCTAATGAGGTGGATGAAACTGGAGCCTATTATACAGAGTGAAGTAAGTCAGAAAGAAAAATACCAATAAAATATATTAACACATATATATGGAATTTAGAAACATGGTAACGATGATCCTATATGCGAGACAGCAAGAGACACAGATGTAAAGAACAGACTTTTGAACTCTGTGGGAGAAGGCGAGGGTGGGATGATTTGAGAGAATAACATTGAAACATGTATATTATCATATGTGAAATAGATCGCCAGTCCAAGTTTGATGCATGAGACAGGGTGCTCAGGGCTGGTGCCGTGGGATGACCCTGAGGGATGGGATGAGGAGGGAGGTGGGAGGGAGGTTCAGGATGGGGAACACATGTACACCCATGGCTGATTCATGTGAATGTATGGCAAAAACCACCACAAGGTAAGGTAATTAGCCTCCAATTAAAATTTTTAAAAAAGCATCCACAATTTATAAACAACAGGTGTAGCCTTGTTCCAAAAGATGCTGAAATGTGTGTTTCATGTGATTTTCATACAATGAAGTTTTCTTTTTATTGTATTATTTTTCAAGCATTAAAATATATAAAATACTATGCAAAATGTGTTTACAAATATTAGCTCATGAGCCACATAAAAATGGATAGCAGGCTGGAATTGGTCCATGGGCCACAATTGGCTGACTATGATCTAGGGTCTTGAAGATCACTGTGAGGCTTTCACTGGCTGAGATAGGGAATCATTGGAGAGTATTGAGTAATTGAGGTACATGGCCTGGTTTGCATGTTTAAAGGATCCATTTGGTTGCCATGTTGAATGAGGGCAAAAGAAGTGGCAAGGATTTTATTATATTAACTCAGGCAAAAGGTGATGGTGCTTTGTCTGAGGATGGTGGTGGAAGAAATAGTGGGAAGTGGCCAGTTAGTGAACATATTTAAAATCTACTTTTAATATTTTAAGATTTTTGTATCTATGTTCATAAGTGGGATTGGCCTCTACTTACTATTATTTTCATATTACTCTTGGTTTGCTTTGTGATTATGGTCTAGTAGCCTTATGAAATGAATGTGTAAGTGAGGTGTTTGTTATTTTTGTTTGTTTGCATTTACTGAAGAATTTTGCAAAACATTGGGTGTACCTCTTCCTTGAATGACTGATAAAAATTAATTAGAAAACCATCTGGACCTGAGGTAAGTTTTTATTTTTGTGGAAAGACATTCACTTACAGATTCCATTTCCTTAATGCTTATGAGACAAATCAGGTCTATTTTCTATTTATTCTTGAGTAAATTTGATAATGCTTCTTTTCTAGGAATTTGTCCATATGCCACTAATTTTCAAATATTTTGTTATAAAATTGTTCATAAGATCCTATTATCATTTTAATCTCTACTTTATGTGTTATGATGTCCCTTTTTATTTTTATTATTTATGCTTTCTTTCTTCTTATTTAATTTTACCAGAAGTTTATTGATTTTAACTGTCTTCATGGAGTAAACATTTATTTTTGTTGATATAAAGTTACTATTTAATGCATTCTTATTTTATTCTTATTATTTCCTTCCTTCTCCTTTTTTGGGTTTCTTCTTTTTTTTTGGTCTAACTCCTTGTTTAGGACTCTTAGCTCATTAATTTTAGGAATGTTCTTCTCACAGAAGTTTTAAGACCATCCTTGTTCCTCTCTATACTGCTTGAACTGTGTCCAGTGAGTTTTGATGTGTGATATTTTCTTCATTGTCCATAGGCATTTGCTAATTAATATTATGATTTATTCTCTAACCATGAACAATATATTTTAAAATATCTAAACCTATGACACTTAGTCACCTACATTTGTATTGATTGCATGTGTAGTCTATATGATATCACTTCTTGAAAAATTTAAGCCTGATTTATAGACTTTGTCATCATTAATAACTGAACTGATCTGAAATCTCATTTTCAGTCACCCCATTAATGAACCATCTTTTACCTTTCCAGCTTACTTAAATGATGACACCCATTCCAACAATTCTGGGACCACATCAAGACCTCTAACCCAATTACCCTACCACTTTTTAAATTGTCATCTCTCAATATCAGGCCTTCTCTTGTTTACCCATAGTGGCTTCCACAGCCTAGCATTATGGCCTTTAACATACTCACCTTGAACTCACACATCTTTTTCTCTCTCTGACAAAACCTGAACACTGCTAAAACACAGATCTCTGGAGCTTTCACTTATGCAGCTAAAAGTGACTGGAGAAAAATAGCAATGATACTGACTACTCTTACATGAAATTTAAGGTCATAAATCTCAAATGTATACTGAATACTGCCCAAGAATAGAATTCTTCTCTATAAACCTTCTCTTCCCTACTTCAATGGGTGATCAATCCTGGTGTTTATATATTGAAATTAACACTTTAGAATTAATTTATTCTTTAGAGTAACATTTTAGAGTGTTACTGGAATCCCATACCCTCTTACCTACTCAAGGACTTTTCTCTTATAATTAACCCCAGTGAGTGTCAGGGACTTTTCTCTTATAATTAACCCCAGTGAGTGTCAGGGGAAAAAAGAACCCAAAGAGAACAAGAAACCATTTTGCCAGCATTGCCTAGAGAAGAGCCAATCAAATCTTCAAACATGGCAGAATACATAGAGAAGGGAGAGCATAAGAGAGACAGGCCAGGGCCTCTAGAATTTGGGGGAACTGGTCCTAGGCTTCTCTCTGTTTCAGTGGCCTCATAAATAGAAGAAGAAAGAATAGAAGGAAGATGACCTCAGCCTTTTAACCTCATCCTCATCATCTAATCATATGAAAGATGTTAAAGTCAAGTTCCCTAGGTCTTTAAACAAGGCATATTGTCTCCAGCCACCATCACAAGGAACCAAATTAGTACCTTTGACTTTTATGAACTTAGATCAACACCCTTCTTCCTTGTGGGCAGAAGTAGAGGATCTCCATACACCTGGAGCAGCGGTCCTTAAACAGGAACACTTGTTAATTGTACAACTCCTAGATCCAGAACCTGACAGGGGTGGGATCTAAGTAAATGCATTTTTTAATATACACTAATGTTTCTGATAGAGACAGTTATGGTTCAGGAAATCACACTTTGAAAAAAATTATTAGACAGTATTAATATAACTGGGCAGGGAATGGCCTGTTAGGAAATGAGTTAAATTGTTTGAAAATTGTACAAGTGTGAGCATTTCAACTGCATAGGAAATGTTTGTCTAGAAATGATAAACATGCAATTCTTGTTAGACACAGAGGTAGAAGCACACTGGGTTTAAAAGCAATAAAATATAAAGACATTTATAGAGTTACAAAACAATCATTTTAATTTTTAAAGCTTGAGTTTAAAATTCGTGATGTGTTCATTTAATTATTCATAATTCACTGTGTAGGATATTATAGAAATATAGAGACTTCCCACTCCCTCAGTAAACACCAGGAAATTCAACATCTTTGGTAAATATGGGAAAGTGAAGAATGTTCTGACCCTGAAATGTTGAATTAAAACCATATTTTCTTATCATTCCCATGTCACAGTTGCTATTAGTGTTTCATGATGTTTTCTAGTATGTTAAGATCTTATTATCCTGCCAGTTTGAAGTCTACTCCTGGTTCTATTGTAACATAGAATAATTTTCTCATGCTCACCATAGTCCATTAGTTGGTTTTTAGCTTTTGCTCTTAGTGCTTTTATATTTCTAATTACTTCTTAATGGTTTAAGATCTTATTAATTTAGTTTTACTCCAGCTTTAGAAACATATTAACTTGTGCAATTTCTGAATATTACCATGATAGTCTCAGTTAGAAAGAAAAAGCCCATACCCATTGAAATAATTATCATCCTGAAAACACAAAAGACCTGCGTTTAAGCAATGCTTTCTTCAGGTAGCAAAAAATGGCTGTAGTGATGTCTTGACAATCCAGAAGACAGATATTCTCTCAAACCATGTCTCTATGGGCTATTGGTGTTCTGTGACCTGAAACAGGGGTTTATTCACTTCAGTGGAATCATGGTGATCATGCTAATTTGCATAAAATTTGTTAGATATAATTTTCTCATTTACACAGTTTTGGGAAAGTAACAGTTATTCTTTTCATTATGAAAGTTGTACATGCTTATTGTGAAGAAGAGAAAGGTGTAATGGCAAAACTAAAAACTGAAAATCACTCTTACTAGCCATGCTCCCGTTGAGACAATCAGTGTTAATATATTTGTGTTTTTCTATACAGTTATTTTTCTACCCATATTTATAAAGCTTAAAAAAATGGGACTACACTACATATTTTGGTGCATATCCTACTCTCCTTTTAATATCACCTGAGATTTAAATTTTTCATTATTTTAAACTTAGGGCTAAAGACTTGAGTTAATCATATTCCTCAGTTCACTGAGTATTTTCATCATTATGATAGATTCAAGATCCTTGTGTTATTTTATTTTTCCAATTATCATTCCTAACAGCTATTGACTTTTCTTTTGGAGGTATATATATATTCTTATGAAATATATACTATGGATGAGTGTGTATATATGGCTTTAATTCATGTAACTTGCCTTCTACTATAGAATTAATTTTCTTTCTCTTCCTTTCACTCAGTGATGTGTTTCAAAGATGCACCTGTGTTGCTATATATAAACCTAGTTCATGGTTTCTAGTATCTGCGGAGCATTTTCCGGTGTGCCCCCACTGCATTACATTTCCTTACTCCATGAGTGATAGACATCTAGCTATCTTGCTACCATTTGGAAGTTTGTAATTGGACTTGTATAAGAGTTTCTCTAAGGCAAAAAGCAAGAAATATTTATAAAATATATCTAATACTGATGTCTTGAAAACTACAAAACATTGATGAAATTTGTAAGAAATAAATTTGAGACATGCCATGTTCATGGGTCAGAAAACTCAATTGTTAAGATTTAAGTTAACCCCCAACTGGTCTCTCAATTCAATACAACCTTAATCAAAATGTATGATGTATTTTGTATAAATCTTTAAGCAAATTCTGAAATTTGTACTGAGACACAAAGAACCAAAAATGGCCAAAATAATTTTGAAAAAGAAAAAAAAGTTGGTATTGAAAGCTATGATAATCAAGATAGCATAGTATTGGTGAAAGGAAGTGACATGTAAACCAATGAAACAGACTAGAAGTTCCAGAAATAAACCCAGACATCATGATTCTTTATGAAGTTGCCTAGGTAACTCAAGGAGGAAAACACTCTTTTGAAAAAACCATGCTGAAACAATTGGATACCCACTTAGAAAAACAATTAACTTTTACCTCACAATGTGTGTGTGTGTGTGTGTGTGTATGTGCTTAGTCACGCAGTTGTGTCTGACTCTTTGCAATCTCATGGACTGTAGCCCACCAGTATCCTCTGTTCATAGGATTCCCCCAGCAAGAATATTAGAGTAGGTAGCCATTCCCTTCTCCAGGGGATTTTCCAGACCCAGAGATCTCACCCGGGTCTCATGCATTGCAGGCAGATTCTTTACTGTCTGAGACACCAGGGAAGGAAACCCTTACCTCACAATATACATAATTAAGTGAAACAGATGACAGACCTAAAAGTGAAAGCCAGAACAAAAATTTCTTGTTGAATTCTGAGAAGAAAATTTTCATAGGCAACACTAAGAGTATTCCTTGGAAAGAGCACAACAAGAAAAAAAAAAATGGACAGATTGAACTTTACCATTAAAACCATCTGGTATTGGAAAGACAGTTGAGAAAGTGAAAAGGCAAGTCACACACTGGGAGAAAATATTCATAATACACATTTCTGACAGATAATTAGTAACTGTACTACATAAAGAAGCTCTATATATCAATAAGAAGACAAACAAGTTACTAAAAATAGATAAATTATTTGTAAACCTCAAAGAAAATATGCTGTGTTGTGCTTAGTCACTCAGTCATTATTTAGTCTTTGTCCCTGTCCCTGAGGATTCTCGAGAATCAGCTGGACATGACTGAAGTGACTTAGCACAGCACAGTAAAGAGTTAGGCAGTTTAACATAAAATTAAAAATGTACTTACTATACTGCCTAATAATTTCACCCCCATATATTCATACAAGAAAAAAGAATATATATGTCCAAAGACTTGTTCATGAGTGTTCAGAGCAGTCTTATTCAAGCTGAGAAAATGGAAACAAACCAAATGTCCACCAACAGGTAAATAAATCAATTGTGGTGCACATGTACAATGAAATACTACTCAAAAATAGAGAGGAAAAACTGACACTTGTAACAATATGATTGAATTTCAAAAGAATTTGGATGAATGAAATAAGCCAGAAAAAATTAACCAACCATTTGATTCCATTTATATGAAATCCGTAACCAGTCTAAACTATGGTGAGAGAAAGTAGATAAGCAGTTGCATGGGGCATTGGTTTGCAAAGTTCATTGACTTGCAAAGGAGAACCAAGCAACTTTTTTGTTCACTGGTGGTGGTTCTTGTTGAGTCTTTAAGTCATGTATGACTCTTTGCGACCCCATTGACTGCAGCATGCCAGGCTACCCTGTAATTCATTATCTCCCAGAGTTTGTTCAAATGCATGTCCATTGAGTTGGTGATGTCATCCAACCATCTCATCCTTGGCCGTCACCTTCTCCTCCTGCCTTCAATCTTTCCCAGCATCAGTCTTTTCCAAAAAGTCATCTCTTTGCATCAGCTGGCCAACGTATTGGATCTTCAGCTTCAGTATCAGTCCTTCCAATGAATATTCAGGTTTTGCTTCCTTTAGGATGGACTGGTTTGATCTCCTTGCAGTCCAAGGGACTCTCAAGAGTCTTCTCTAGCACCACATATCAAAACCATCCATTCTTCGGTGCTCAGCTATCTTCATGGTCCAACTCTCACATCCATACATGATAACTGGAAAAACCATAGCTTTGACTTTATGTACCATTATTGGAAAAGTGGTGCCTCTGCTTTTTAATATGTTGTCTAGGTTTGTCATAGCTTTTCTTCCAAGGAGCAAGTGTCTTTTAATTTCATGGCTGCAGTCACTGTCCACAATGATTTTGGAGCCCAGGAAAATAAAATCTGTCACCGTTTCAACTTTTTCTGCATCTATTTGTCAATAAGTCATGGGAACAGGTGCCATGACCTTAATTTTTTGAATGTCAAATTTTGAGCCTGCTTTTTCTCCTCTTTCATCTTCATCAAGAGGCTCTTTAGTTCCTCTTCCCTTTCTTCCATTAAGGTGGTGTCATCTGCATATCTGAGGTTATTGATATTTCTCCCAGTGATCTTGATTCCAGCTGGATCTTCATCCAGCCCAGCATTTCACAGAGGTACTCTGCATAGAGGGCTTCCCTGGTGGCTCAGAGGTAAAAAAATGCAGGAGCTGCAAGAAAGGTGGGTTTGATCCCTGGATTAGGAAGATCCCCTGGAGGAGGGCATGGCAACCCACTCCAGTATTCTTGTCTGGAGAATCCCATGGACGGAGGAGCCTAGCAGGCTACAGTACAGGGTCAGAAACAGTTAGACATGACTAAAGCAATTTAGCATGCACATACTCTGCATGGAAGTTAAATAAGCAAGGTGACAAATGTACTTCTTTACCAGTGGACTTCTTTACCAATTATGTACTTCTGTACCAATTTTGAGCCAGTTCATTGTTCCATGTCTGGTTCTAACTGTTGCTTCTTGATCTGTATACAGGTTTCTTGGGAGACAGGTAAGGTGGACTGGTATTCCCATCTCTTTAAGGATTTTCCACATAGTCAAAGGCTTTACTTTGTTGTGATCCACATAGTCAAGGACTTCAGTGTAGTCAATGAAGCAGAAGTTGATATTTTTCTGGAATTCTCTTGCTTTTTCTACGATCCAAAGGATGTTGGAAATTTGATCTCTGGTTCCTCTGGCTTTTCTAAATCCAGCTTGTGCATCTGGAAATTCTCAGTTCATGTACTGTTGAAGCCTAGCTTGAAGGATTTTGAGCATTACCTTTCTGCTCAGTGTGAAATGAGTGCAGTTGTATGGTAGTTTGAACATTCTTTGGAATTACCCTTGTTTGGGATTGGAATGAAAATTGACATTTTCCAGTCCTATATCCCTTGCTGACTTTTCCAAATTTGCTGATTCATTGAGTATAGCACTTTAACAGCATCACTTTTTTGGATTTGAAATAGCTCAGCTGGAATTATATCACCTCCACTACCTTTGTTTGTAGTAATGTTTCCTAAGGCCTACTTGACTTCACACTCCAGGATGTCTGGCTCTAGGTGAGTGATCACACCATCATGGTTATCCAGGTCATTAAGACCTTTTTTGTATAGTTCATCTCTGTATTCTTACCACCTCTTCTTAATCTCTTCTGTTTCTGTTAGGTCCTTGCTGTTTCTGTCCTTTATTGTGCCCATCTTTGCATGCAATGTTCCCTTATTATCTCTAATTTTCTTGAAGAGATCTCTACTCTTCCCCATTCTATTGTTTTCCTCTATTTCTTTGTATTGTTCACTTAAGAATTCTTTCTTATCTCTCCTTGCTAGTCTATGGAACTCTGCATTCAGTTGGGTATATCTTTCCTTTTCTCCTTTGCCTTTTGCTTCTCTTCTTTTCTCAGCTATTTGTAAGGCCTCCTCAGACAACCCGGGCTTTCAGGTAGCATAGTAGTAAAGAATCCACTTCCTAATGCAGAAGACATAAGAAATTTGGGTTCGATCCCTAGGTTGGAGAGATCCCCTGGAGGAGGGCATGGTAATCCACTCCAGTTTTCTTGTCTGGAGATTCCCATGGACAGAAGAGCCTGGAAGACTATAGGGTCCTGGAAGTCCATGGGGTCGCAGAGTCAGACACGACCGAAGTGACTTAGCAAGCAGGCAGGCACTCAGACAACCACTTTGCCTTCTTGCATTTCTTTTTCTTGGGGATAGTTTTGGTCATCACCTCCTGTACATTGTTACGAACCTCCATCCATAGTTCTTCAGGCACTCTGTCTATTAAATCTAATCCCTTTAATCTATTCATCACTTCTACTGTATAATCATAAGAGATTTGATTTAGGTCATACCTGAGTGGTCTAGTGGTTTTCTCTACTTTTTCAATTGAAGCCTGAATTTTGCAAAAAGAGCTTATGATCTGAGCCACAGTCAGCTCCATGTATTGTTTTTGCTGCCTGTATAGAGGTTCTGCATCTTCAACTGCAAATAATATAAACAATCACTGGTGGTAATATGTATCTAAATTGTGATGATAGTTACTCAAATAAATAAATTATACCTTGATAAAATTGACAAAAATATAATGTGAATTAGTTTGGCTATAGAACAGTATGAAAGGAAAATTATCACTACAACAAGATTCTGAGGTGGGGAAAAGATGTCTTATGTACAGCCCAAAGGTCCAGAATTATTTAAAATATTTTATCAGATTGATGAATGAGGTAAACTAGACATTTTATAGGATAGAAGCACAGTAGATTTTTGTTGTTGTTCAGTCACTAAGTTTTGTTTGACTCTTTGCGACCCCAAGGATTGCATACACCAGGTTTCCTGTTATTCACTGTCTCCTGGATTTCCCTCAAATTCTTGTTGCTCAGTGGTAAAGAATCCACCTGCAATGCAGGAGACACGGGAGACAGAAGTTTGATCCCTGGGTCAGGAAGATCCTTGAGGAGGAAATGGCAACCCATTCCAGTATTCTTGCCTGAAAAACCCCATGGACAGAGGATCCTGGTAGGCTGCAGTTCAAAGAGTTGCAAAGAGTCAGACAGGACTGAGCATACAGTAGATTTTAGGGAAGAAAGAAATCTTAAATGCAAAGGAAGTTTAAAATTGTGTATGTGTGTGCACATATGTATGTGCATAGTTGTGTATATTTCCAGGAGTAGAGTGGAGTTGTAAATTACTGATGTGGTTATTAAATTAGGTAAAGGATGTTTCAGTGATTATACTGTAAGCTGAGTGAAAGAAATATATGACAACAGCTACAACCGATGAATAATATTGGGACTTCTTGATAAGCAGTGGTGAAATATATGCATATTAGAAATAACAGAGAGAAAAACACGTTCTAATGTCTGAAAGCAAAATAACCAGGCTTGATCTCTGCAACAGTGTAATTTTTCTATATAATCAAGAGAGCAAAAATATGATTCATGTCAGAGACTGAAAAGTTCAAACATGGTGTCTGTCATCAATGATGCCAAATAGTGTAAATATACTATTAAGTAGGGCAATCCACAAATGTCTCTATGTTTAACAATTCTCTTTTCCTGTTAAGGGGCTTAAGATAAGATCCTGAAATAGGCTTTTGTAAAGAATATGACCAGTAAGTTGAGAGAGGGTAAGAGCCCTGCCACCTGTAAGCAGAAAAATACATTGTGAGGATTCTCTCCTCAAAGAGAGAACATGATTTGGTAATCAAACAAAAGAAAAGAAAACAACAGCACATTGACCATTAATGTATATAATACAATTTATACTTAGGATGCCTTTGTAAATAGCATAACATGAAATCTATGGTCATGAATATTTCTTGTACTTAAATGAAACTTCCTTGTTTTATTAATGCACTCTTTATTGGCTAGCTGTTTTATGTTTTTAATTTTGGGATCATTTTTCTTGATTCCTTCTTCTCTTGTCCTGTCTCTACCACCCCGAGTAGCCAAGATTAAACCCCAGCGCATATCCTACTTTTTTCTCCAAGTTTATATAACAAGGTATCATTGTTAATTATACAGAGAGGGAGGTGGTTGTTAATAATCTTCTTATAAAAATTGATTGTACACAACTTGAGACTTTTCTTTTTGCTTAAAAGGACACCATGCAGTCTTCCCAATTCACCACTCAATAAAGCCCTAATTTGGTTATTTTTATGGTTTTATGATAATCTATAGGGTGGATGGAACTTTCCTGGTGGCTCAGTGGTGAAGAATTTGCCTGCCAATGCAGGAGATGAGGGTTCAATCCCTGGGTTGGGAAGATCCCTTGGAGAAGGAAATGGCTACCCATTCCAGTATTCTTACCTGGGAAATCCCATTGACAGAGAAGACTGGAGGGCTACAGTCCACAGGGTTTCAAAGAGTTGGACATGATTTAGAGACTCAACAACAACAACAACATAGGGTGAATGAATCCTAATTTAATGAACCATTTTCTTATTGCTGGGGATTTACTTTTACTAAGCACACACATGTACACATCCTTATAAACTGGGAGTTTTCTGTCTGTGGTGCAGAATTGCCATGGGTGGAATTAATGATTCAAAGGGAATATACAAAAAAACAAACAAGCAAATACACCAAAAAAAAAAAAAAATAGCCAAACCAAACCAAACAAAAACAAACAGATAGATATGGAGAACAGAGTAGTGGTTATGAGAGGGGAAGGGGCAAAGGGTAGGTGAAATGGGTAAAGAGAAATCAACTGTGTAGTGATGGATGGAAACTAAATTTTTGGTGGTGAGCACTCTGTTGGGTATACAGAAGTAGAAATATAAGTTTGTACACATGAAACATATGTTTTTATAAACCAATGTTAAATAAATAAAAAATAAATTTGAAAAACTTGAGAGACATGAAATTTATTTCCCAGAAGACTATAATAATCCACAGGTTAACAGCAATGTCTGAGAGTACTGCTTTTCTTGAAGCCCACAATCAATAGATATTAGTGTCATTTAAATTTTTGCCAGTCTGATCTGAATAAGTGATATCTCATTGTTATTATTATTATTTTGCCTTTTCCTAACTGAGTTTGAACACTATTTAATCCATTTTCAGCAATTTGGGTTTCCTCTTTTCTAAATGGCCTATTTATTTCTTTGCATATTTTTTAGCTGGATTCTTTATCTCCTTGTTAATTTGTAAGAACTCTTTATATATTATAGCTATAAGCCCTCTTTCTGATCTCTGTGTGGCAATCCTCTGTTTTGCAAGTCAATTGCTTATCTATTGACTTTCATAATTTCACATTACATTTATGAAATGTATATAACATATAAGCCTTCTTTTCCTTTGATGGCTTCTGAGTTTATAGTTGTACTTTTCTCCTCTCCCAGGCCCAAAGCAGGAGTAATCAGGCCATTGTTGATCTTCTTTGGGGACTGTTGAGGACCAGGTAGAT
This sequence comes from Cervus canadensis, assembly GCF_019320065.1. Classification (NCBI taxonomy): domain Eukaryota; kingdom Metazoa; phylum Chordata; class Mammalia; order Artiodactyla; family Cervidae; genus Cervus; species Cervus canadensis. The sequence goes on from NC_057419.1 coordinate 104,663,517, forward strand.
GAAGCATACTACTGTGGGGGTGGCAAGTGACATTAGCCTTCTCCAGGCATTTCATAGAGCTCTGCAGTATACACTCACCCCCCAAATCCCTCTGCATTATAACTTTCATCCCAAATCTCATATACTTGTCTTTGGGATCTTTCCCAGTCCCAGAAGAAGAAAGTCCTGCATTAGTTCTCTCATCCCACATTACTCAAAAACATTTGACCCTAGAGGCCAATATTGACTTAGGAGAGGCAGATACAATTACCAGGCTCCTTTCTTCTCTAGCATTTTCTAGTTCTGCTTTCCATATGACTGGATACTATTTTTAAAAATATTAACCAATGTGGGGGTTTCCCTTGTAACCAATGTGGTGACCTGAGTAGGAGGGAAATCCAAAAAAGAGGGGATATATGTATACATACAGCTGATTCACTTTGTTATGCAGCTGAAACTAACACAACCTTGTAAAGCAACTATACTCCAATAAAAATTAATTAACAAATAAAAAATAGTAACCAATGTGAATTCTTGCTTTTCCCACTCTCATGCTTTATTCTACCAATTTGAAACACTAGGTAATTTCTTTATCATTCAGAGAAGGGATGTGACAGCATAAATGCAAAGAATTATTTTCTAAGCTTTTGAAACTCAAAACCCTCTACCCTTTGGATAATGAATTTTGAAGAAAGAAAAAAGCTCATAAGAGAATTACAGCATTACTCTCTAGGATAAAATAATAGATTGAAGGCTAGGGGAAAGGGGAGAATCATGTGGGCAAGAAGAAAGAGTGGATGCTGTTGGGTCCCCAGGAGAGGGGCCAGTACCAATAGTAGGCAAGTTGCCCTAGAACAGGTTTGTGAGATATGAGGACAGGATCAACTCTGGCCCTGAGGCCAGGGGGTAAAACAGAGAAGTGGCAGACTGAAGTAGAACTGGCTATGTGCCTTGCTTGGAAAATTAAGCCTTAGATGCATGGATTTTCCTTCTCTCAAGTGTGATGCAAAGGCAACCCAGTACTTTCTATATACCCCTACATGGGAGGAATGTAGAAGACAGTGAGATCCAAGGGGAACACTAGGTAATGAATGGTGAATATGGCCCTGGTGACCTGCAGGCTCCCTTCAACTGCAGACAGGATGGGCTGATGAGGCAAACGTCATGGTGGGCATATGAAATAGAAGACAAAATGAGTCTCAGACACTTTGACACATGTAACTTCCTTCAGAATTCAGGAACAGCTGCAAGGAAGGAAAGGAATCCTGAATTGACTCACAGTAACTTTTGCTATTGTGGAGATTGAAATTTTGAAATTAAAAATTGTCTTTTTAGAAAATGCGGTTAAAGCCTTGTTTGTGGACTGAAGTGAATTTGCATCTAGAATGTCATACTTTGACTTTGTGTCATTACATCTACACCTTACAGGTTTTCAGATATTAGATATATATGGTGACACCTTTGGCTCCTCAATTTTCTCATCCTTATCAATTTATGCGACCCTTTTTCATAGTATCTGCATACTATATGCAGGCTTTCTAGTATTTTTATCTTTTCAATGCATTCTTTCCATGTATCATTAAATTATTCAGGAAAATTTCCTCTGGGATAAATGTCTTACTTGAATCCAATCAATTGTTCTAAGTATGTGCAACCTTGGAAGGGGTAATATAAAAATCATGAAAAATAATGCAAATCTACTAGGAGAGAAAATCTGATAATTAATAGCAGGCCTCTTTAAAGGGCATTCAGAGAATCTGGTTATATATCACTAACTGCATGGAGAGATCAGTGCAAAGGAAACTTCTAAATGTTGTGTTATAGTCCCTTTTCTTAAGGACAGAGCTTAAGGAAAAAAAAAAACTCAGTCAAGCCTGTCAAAACCAGAGAAAGTTATTAGTCACTTATAACAGTAATGATTTTCCTATTCTATGAACTCCCGAATTTCACCTATAAAACCTCTACTGTGGGGACTTCTCTGCTGGTCCAGTGGCTAAGACTCCAAGCTCCCAATGCAGGGGCCTGGGTTCAACCCCTGATCAGGGAACTAGATTCCACATGGAACAACTAAAACTCCTGTATGCCACAACAAAGATCAAAGATCCCACATGCTGCAAATAAGACCTGGTATGGTCAAATAAAATCAATTAATTAAATATTAAAACAAACCTCTATTGTGTATTTTTTTCACAGTCCTTCTTAAAATAATTTAGTGTTAATTTTTTATTTTTTTGACTGTGCTGAGTCTTCACTGCTGTGTTGGCTTTCCTCTAGTTGTGGTAAGGAGGGGCTACTCTCTAGTTGTGGTGTGCAGGCTTCTCATTGTGATGGCTTCTCTTGTTGTGGAGCACAGGCTCTAGGGCATGTGGGCTTCAGTAGTTGCAGCTCCCTGGTTCTAGACCACAGGCTCAGTAGTTGTGGTGCATTGGCTTAGTTGCTTCACAGCCTGTGGAATCTTTCCCACTCAGGGATTGAACCCGTGTCTCCTGCATTGGTAGGTGGATTCTTTACCACTGAGCCACCAGAGAAGCCCTTTTCACAGTCCTTAAAGTTATTAAATTGGTGGGTGTCTCATCTCAGGCCACATGTATTTTCACTGGACATGGTTAATATAATATAATATCAGCTTCATGATGCCCTCAGAGCGATATTTCAATACAGCACAAACTGAAATGAAAACAGAACTAAAGTATAAATGAAATAATATGTGAAATTTTGAGGTTAACTGAAAAACGGTACAGAGGGATAAGTACCACTACATCATGTATAAAGATGAAAAGTCCCACAAAATAACACAGAAGCAAAAAGTTTTAACCAAACGATCCCTGTGTTTTTCAAACAAAGGACTCAAAAATTTATGTTTCTATATTATCAAAATTAAGCTTAATTAAATGTCTTTGGGGGAAAAAAAGAAATAAGAACTAACTGATTGGATTCATTTTCAAAAGCATTTGATTCACCTATATCCCTACTCACACACAGAATTTTCTTCATTTTTACAAATGGAATATTCCAAGTCAAATTCTCTATTTCTGAAAGTGGCAAAACTTCCGCATAAATCCTGATTCACACTCCCAATGGTCTTCTATTACAACCATAATTAACAGATATTATGCAGCTGGTATGTGTAACCTGCAGATGTTAATGCTTTATACTAATGATGTCAGCAATTTTCCTGTTAATTTGTATTTTACTAGAGCAGTTAAATGACCTAAATATCTACCACCCTTTCACATAAGTTTCGTTCTGCATATTAACATGTAGCAGGCAGGAAGAGAAGGTTGCCTGCCTGCAAAGGATTTGCCAAATAACTAAACATGTCTGCCACAGAGGAGCCTGGGCCTGGAGCACCCCCTAGATGAATATATCAATCCCAAGCCCTGCAACCTTCACAGGAGGATGTAGACATTGTTTAGTGCAAGTCCATCTCAAAAAGAATATTGTTATGTTTCTATTTTTTCAAACATCTCCGTGTTTCTTTGAAAAGACCCAGAACATAAAACTAACACTTAATATTCAGGCACAGCCACATCCCCCATTAGCTCTGATTGTATGTTCTCAAAAACTTGGGCAAATGCTTTTGTTATGACACCTTTGCTAAGCTGCAATGAATTCAAGCATTTTAATAGGGAAAAACTGCCACATAACATTATAGTACAGGGACTCCCATAACATTTTGCTTGCCATCTTAGGAATGAGCAATGTTTTGGCTGTGTGGATGCATATGCAGAATCTTTTTTTTTTCTTTTAAGAGAAGACTTTAAATTGATTCAACAACTGGTTATCTTGAACACTGGTTATCCTGAAATTCAAGCAGCTCCTTCTAACTAGGTTTTGGGACATCATGGGACACTTTATAACTTTTCATTAGGGTTCTTGGCAGAATGGAGTCTAGAAGTCAACCATACTCAAGTCCTTCCAAGGAAATACAGTCAGATACAAAGGGTGGACACCCATAATAATAATGAACTGGCCAGGGGCCATAATGCAGGGTCACCTTACCCTGAGTAGTCAAGAGATGTTTGCAGATCTCCACCGTATGCCTTTATTGTGCCAAACAATCAGAGCATATGTAATGTCTCTGTCCAATGAATAGTTATCCTAAATTCCCAACATCTAGTAAAAATGTGTCAAGGACATTTGAGAAAATTTCCCAATATAGATTCAAATTTGTGGATGGTGCTTCTCCCACCCCTCACTGCCATTTTCAGTGTTCCCTCTTACCTTTCCATAAGAAATTGATTTATTGCCCAATTCAGAGAAGCATTATGTTCAGGAAATAGCCATTATTTCTCTTCACAAAAGTGGGAACCATCCTAAGGATCCAGTTCCAGTTACAGAAGTGAACAACATCCAGCCCTGGTTTGCTTTGGTGGAAGTTCATTACTGGGTGGCTGAAAATAGCAAATGGTTAGAGCCAGAGACTACTAAAGAAGCATGGAAGGCTATGTAGCTATTAAAAAGCGGGAAAGAAGAAAAAAGGAAAGCTGATTACATACTGAGGACTCAATTATAGTGGCTGGCATAAGGTAGGCAACTGAGAAAGACTGATTAAGTAAGGAACAAAAGCAGGGAGACAATGAGTGATGTTTCTTGCTCCCAGTGAGTAACTGCCCTCAACTTGATCAGTCTTCAGTGTGGAGTAAAGGAGAAAATACTGGCAAATTCTGCCACAAATATGTGCATTCTTAAATATTTATTTGTTTATTTGGCTGTATTGGGTCTTACTGGGGCTCAGTAGCTGCAGCACATGGGCTCTGTAGTTGAACCATAAATATTTGCATGTTAAAATGTGTAACATTGACAAGGGACTCTCAAACTTTGAGTCTGTTTTCTCATGTGTAAAATGAGACAGGATGATAATGAATGAATCGCCTAGCTCCCCTGCATTCATACATGCACAGATGTGTGTGTATAGGTGTGCAGGCACACATTTAGGGACAAAATGGTATCATGTTTACACCTGCCTTGTAAACTATGTCATATAAAAGTGCTACATTTCTTTCATACTTTCAACATTCTTTCTTCCAGGGTTGATTGAAATCAAGTCTCACTCAGCCCAGTTCTTTCTGGTTCATATATTTTATGACAATACCTAATGCTAAGAAATCCTGCCTTTTTATATGAAGAGGTTAAAGATGAGTAAGAAATATGTCAAGCTGAAATACTTTTCCACAGTTCCAATGAGGTGATAAGGTTAAAAATACAATTCATAGATTAAATGAATCAGGTGGGTCAATAACATTATACAGTAAGCTTTAGAATGACAAAAGAAAAATCTAAATCTATGGCAGCCTAGAATATTATCAGGTGTGTTAGGATCATGCCCTAAGAAATCAATTATTTTCTAACAGCCTTGAAATATGGGTCTTTGCTCTTTTAAACTCTTGTTAAGGATGTGATGATGGGAGCTGCTGGGTAGAGCAGAATTCTTAGTATGGTTGCAAAAAAAAAAAAAAAAAATCAGTAAGTAATATCTTCAAGCTCAAAGGATTGTGCTAGGACTTGCTTCAGATGGATTTTAATCTTTCTCCTGAATTTGAAAAAAATATGTAAACATAGCATGTTTACTTGGAAATACTATGGTGATTTTAGAAAAATGAAATAATAGTTAACTGTCCAAACTGAGAAAGCTTTTGATTTTTAAATATTAATAATGCACTGTTAGCTATCATTTGAGAAAGAGAAGTACTATATATCATACATCAACTGGTCTATACATATGTATATATTGTTTCCGTGTAAAAAATATTTTTCTAGTAAAATTCTACTATATCTAAGTTTTCAAATTTATTGACATGTTGCTGTTTCAAGTATTCTCTTATATTTTAAATCTCTACACTATTTGTTACATTCCCTTTTAAATTCTAATTCTTTTATTTCTGCCAACTCTACTATTTGTTTCCTGGAGCAATCTTTGTCAGATGTTTTTCCATTTTCGAAAGAATAACCTATGGGTTTGCTGATTTATTGATCTAACCAGAAAATTCTTTTTTTATTTAATTAATTTTAATTAATTTCTGTTTATACTGTTCCATCCTTCAGTTTTCTTTACTTTGACTTTATTCTTCTTCTACATTTGCGAGTTGAACACATCACATGAATTCTCAGCCTTATTTTATATATAACACTTTATAGCTAAAATTTTCCATCAATATACCAATTTAGCACCATTGTTCATCTTTGAAATGATGTTATTCTTGTCATTTAATCATCACTAAGTTATAATTTCCATTAGGTTTTTTATTGACTCATGAGTTAATGAAAGGTGAAATTTTCATTAAGAAACATGTGAGACAATGGTGATGTTGGCTCTCATATTGCTATTTATTTTGCTTTATTTAATGCTGTAATCATGAAATTTGATCTGCATGATACAAATTCTTTAGTAAGTTTTTGGACTTCTTTTGCAGCCTAGTCCATGGTAAGTTGGGGGGTAAATATTCCATGTATACTTAAAATAGATGTGTCTTCTATTTGTTGGGTGAGATGCTCTACACTGTCCATTAATCAAGCTTCTTTTCTGAGTTGGTCAAATTTTCTATATTCATATTACTTTTTCCATTTTATTTATTTATGTTATATTTGTTCTTTTTCAACAAATTACTCTCCAGTTCATTCATTATGACTTTTAGATTCTGGTTTACTATTTCCTCATTTTAAACATACTTATTTTATATTCTTTTACAGATTATTCTATTACCTGCATTTCTTGGTTTGCTAAATCTGTTTTGTTTTTTGTTTTTTTTGAAATTAGCTGGCTCTTGTTCATGGTGGATAATTTTGTTTTGTGCTTTGTATTTCTTTTTTTTTTATGTGGCTAATCCCCAGTTTAAAGTTGCTTTATATGTTTTTGTTATTCCTCATTGAGTATTATGTGCCTTGGGTTGAAAATATGCCCTTACAAAAGTGGTTTTGTATCTCCATTTATAGAGACCCCCATGCAGACTTTAATGGCCCCTGCCCCATTTTTATTTTAAGAGCTTGTAGGATTTAACACACAAGCATTATGAATCCATGCCTGTACATGGCACACATTTGGGATTTCTCATGGGTGATTTTTCTGTTTCACTTCCACACAATATGAGCAAACAGATAGAAGTTGAGTTTAATTGCTACTTTCAAGGTCAGTCAGTAAAATTTCTTTTAACTATTTATTTTAATTGGAGGCTAATTACTTTACAATATTGTGGTGGTTTTTGCCATACATTGACATGAATCAGCCATGGGTGTATATACGACCCCTGGTCTGAACCCCCACCCACTTCTTTCCCCATCAATCCCTCTGGGTTGTCTCAGTGCACCAGCTGTGAGTGTCCTGTTTCATGCATCAAACTTGAACTGGTCTTCTATTTCACACATGGTAATATATATGTTTCAATGCTATTCTCTCATATCATTATCGATAAGTATGATCCCGTGGCCATTAACTTTGTTGTTTTGGGTTCGAGTTTATACACCTTTTCTGTGTTTCCTGTTTAGAGAAGATCCTTTAGCATTTGTTGGACAGCTGGTTTGGTGGTGCTGAATTCTCTCAGCTTTTGCTTGTCTGTAAAACTTTTAACTTCTCCTTCATATTTGAATGAGATCCTTGCTGGGTACAGTAATCTGGGCTCTAGGTTATTTTCTTTCATCACTTTAAGTATGTTCTGCCATTCTCTTCTGACCTGAAGAGTTTCTATCGAAAGATCAGCTGTTCTCCTTATGGGAATCCTCTTGTGTGTTATTTGTTGTTTTTCCCTTGCTGCTTTTAATATTTGCTCTTTGTGTTTGATCTTTGTTAATTTGATTAATATGTGTCTTGGGGTGTTTTGCTTTGGGTTTATCCTGTTTGGGACTCTCTGGGTTTCTTGGACTTGGGTGACTATTTTCTTCCCCTTTCAGGGACGTTTTCAACTATTATCTCCTCAAGTATTTTCTCATGGTTTTTCTTTCTGTCTTATTCTTCTGGGATTTCTATGATTCGAATGTTGGGGCATTTAACATTGTCCCAGAGGCCTCTGAGGCTGTCCTCATTTCTTTTAATTCTTTTTTCCACTCTGTTTCCTTTATTTCTACCATTCTATCTTCTACCTCACTTATCTTTTCTTCTGCCTCCATTATTCTACTGATGGTTCCCTCCAGAGTGGTTTTGATCTCATTTATTGCATTATTCATTATATATTGACTCTTTTTTATTTCTTCTAGTTCCTTGTTAAACCTTTCTTGCATCTTCTCAATCCTTGTCTCCCAGGCTATTTTTCTGTAACTTCAGTTTGTTTTCAAGATTTTGGATCATTTTCACTATCATTATTCAGAATTCTTTATCAGGTAGATTCCCTATCTCTTCCTCTTTTGTTTGGTTTGGCGAACATTTATACTGTTCCTTTATCTGCTGGGTATTTCTCTGCCTTTTCATCTTGTTTATATTGCTGTGTTTGGGGTGGCCTTTCAGTATCCTGGCAGTTTGTGGTTCCTCTTTATTGTGGAGGTTCCTCACTGTGGGTTGGGTTGGATGGGTGGCTTGTCAAGGTTTCCTGGTTAGGGAAGCTTGTGTCGGTGTTCTGGTGGGTGGAGCTGGATTTCTTCTCTCTGGAGTGCAATGAATTGTCCAGTTATAAGTTTTGAGATGTCAGTGGGTTTGGTGTGACTTTGGGCAGCCTGTATATTGAAGCTCAGGGCTATGTTCCTGTGTTACTGGAGAATTTGCATGGTATGTCTTGCTCTGAAGCTTGTTGGCCCTTGGGTGGTGCTTGGTTTCAGTGTAGGTATGGAGGCGTTTGATGAGCTTCTATCAATTAATGTTCCCTGGAGTCAGGGGCTCTCTGGTGTTCTCAAGATTTGGACTTAAGCCTCTTGCCTCTGGTTTTCAGTCTTATTCTTACAGTAGCCTCAAGACTTCTCCATCTATACAGCACCGACAATAAAACATCTAGGTTAATGATGAAAAGGGTCTCCACAGTGAGGCACACCTAGAGAGGTACACAGAGTTACATGGAAAAGAGAAGAGGGAGGAGGGAGATAGAGGTGACTAGGAGGAGAAGAGGAGAAAACAAAAGGGGAGAGAGCAAGCTAGCCAGTAATCACTTCCCTGTGTGCTCTCCACAGTCTGGATCCCTCAGAGATGTTCACGGAGTTACACAGAGAAGAGAAGAGGGAGGAAGGAGACAGAGGTGGCCAGGAGGATAAAAGGAGGAATCAAAAGGAGAGAGACAGATCCAGCCAGTAATCAGTTCCTTAAGTGTTCTCCACTTGGAGAAGGAAATGGCAACCCACTCCAGTGTTCTTGCCTGGAGAATCCCAGGGATGGTGGAGCCTGGTGAGCTGCCATCTGTGGGGTCGCACAGAGTTGGACAAGACTGAAGCAACTCAGCAGCAGCAGCAGCAAGTGTTCTCCACAGCCCAGAACACACAAAGAGATTCACAGAGTTGGGTTGAGAAGAAAGGGGTGAGGGGGCAGATAGAGGCGACCTGGTGGAAAAAAGGAGAGTCAAAAGGGGAAGAGAGCAATCAGGCCAGTGATCTCACGCCCAAGTAAAAATGGGTACTGAAGAATGGGTTCTTAAAGGTACAGAGTTGATAACAAATACCAAAAAGCAAAGGTTAAAAATCTAGAGTAGAGGTTAGATTCTCAAAAATACAATATTAAAAAACAACAACAAAAAACAAAGTCACAAAAATTATAGAATATATATATATATATATATATATGAAGTTTGCTTTAAAAATAGGGTCTTTTTTGGTAAGGTAATTGTAGGTTATAAAAATGAAAATTAATGGAGTAATAGGGGATTTAAAAATGATTTTTTTAATTTAAAAAATGATAATAGTAAAAATATATCTAGGACTTTCTCTGGATCTCTTGGGGTCCGTGTGGGGTCAGTTAATTTTCAGATGGTTCCTTGGTCCAGCTTGTATTTCTCAGGGTCTATAGGCCCCTTCCTATGTAGTCAGTGCTAACTACTGGGCTTTAATCTATTGCACCTATCACTTCCAAAGCAGTTCCCTCTGTTTATTTTAGCTTCTTCTGTTTGCTGGTCTCTTCAGTGTCTAATTTCTGCCCTGACACAACAGGGGCTGTGATGGTCACTTTTTTAAGCTCACTTGTTCAGTCGTGCTGTGGGGAGGGAGGAACACTGCAAATAAATCTCACTGGCGTGTGTGGGGAGTGCTCGCAGTGATTCAGCTGCACTGGGTTTGCCCCCGCTCAAGGCGTGTGTGCTTTCTCAGCCTACACTGCTTAGGCTCTAGGTTGCTCTGCTGGGAACTGTCTGATGCAGGCCCTGGTTTGCATGCAGTCCCCAGGTCTAATCCATTCAGATTCAGGTTCTCGGGTACTCCACAAAGGTGCAGACTTGGTTGGGCCTGTGTTTTGTGCCCATCCCATGTCCAAGCAGCTCAGGTGACCAGGTGCTTGGCAAGCATGGTCGCTGCGACTTATCACGCTCCCCATCCCAGCCACTTGGTTTTCTGGGTGTACAACAGGCATGTCTTCTCAGGTGTGCTGTATGTCTCTTTTGGGGAGCTGATCTCTGTCTGCAACACTCCCGGTGGATGTCAACCATCCAGAATCCCAAGAAGTCTTGGTCAGCAATGAAGCCTGCTTGCAGTTTGGTGTAGGATGCCTCTCTGGGGCCGCGATTGCCCACTTCCGGCTCTGGCTGCCCTTGCCTGCCTGTCTCTGGCAGGGGATGGGCCGGTCCACAGCCGGCTAGCTCTGCTCAGTTCTCTGTTCTGTGAGCGAGCCTGGCAGTGTCTTAGGTTAGGGCTTTTCATGGGATAGCCATCCCACAGTCTGGGTTGTTATCTCAAGCTAGTTCCCTCAGGTTGCCTTTGGGGTATTCAGGCCCAGTCCTTACCCTAAGCACTGCAGCCCACGCCTCCCTGTCCAGCCCCAGCTTGCAGGTGGGGGATGTGAGCGTCTGGGCTGCTATTCTGCTGGGGTTGCTGTTAGGCACATAATCTATGGGTTTTAATTATTTATTTTTCCTCCTGGTTATTTTGCCCTCTGAGATTGCAAGGCTCGCCACAGACCCACTGGAGAGAGTGTTTCCTGGTGTTTGGAAACTTCTCTCTATTTTAAGTCTCCCTTTCCAGGATGGATCTCCATCACTACCACTTTTGCCTCTCTTTTTATCTTTTATATTTTGTCCTACCTCCTTTCAAAGAAAAAGGGCTGCCTTACTGGGTGCCTGATGTCCTCTGCCAGCATTCCAAAGTTGTTTTGTGGAATTTGCTCGGTGGTGAAATGTTCTTTCAATGAATTTGTGGGGGAGAAAGTGGTCTCCTCATCCTATTCCTCCCCCATCTTAGGACCGCCCCTAATAGCATAATGTCTTGATGACTGTAGCTTTATAGTATAGTCTGAAGTCAGGCAGGTTGATTCCTTCAATTCCATTTTTCTTTCTCAGGATTGCTTGGTTATTCAAGGATTTTTGTGTTTCCATACAAATTGTGACTCTAAACATGGACATCACCAGATAGTCAATCCCAAAATCAGGCTGATTATATTCTTTGAAGCCAAAGGTGGAGAAGCTCTATACAGTCAGCAAAAATAAGACCGGAAGGTGACTGTGGCTCAGATGATGAAATCCTTATTGCCAAATTCAGACTTAAATTGAATAAAGTAGGAAAAACCACTAGACCATCCAGGTATGACCTAAATAAAATCCCTAATGACTATACAGTAGAAGTGAGAAATAGATTTAAGGGACTAGATCTGATAGACAGAGTGCCTGATGAACTATGGACAGAGGTTCATGACATTGTACAGGAGACAGGGAGCAAGATCATCCCCAAGGAAAAGAAACACAAAAAAGCAAACGGCTGTCTGAGGAGGCCTTACAAATAATTGTGAAAAGAAGTGAAGTGAAAAGCAAAGGAGAAAAGGAAAGATATGTGCATTTGAAGGCAGAGTTCCATAGAATAGCAAGGAGAGATAAGAAAGCCTTCCTCAGCAATAAATGAAAATAAATAGAGGAAAACAACAGAATGGGAAAGACTAGAGATCTCTTCAAAAAAATTAGAGATACCAAGGGAACATTTCATGCAAAGATGGGTTTGATAAAGGAGAGAAATGATATGGACCTAACAGAAGCAGAAGATATTAAGAAGTGGTGGCGAGAATACAAAGAAGAACTATACAAAAAAGATCTTCATGACCCAGACAATCACAATGGTGTGATCACTCACCTAGAGCCAGACATCCTGGAGTGCAAAGTCAAGTGGGCCTTAGGAATCATCACTATGAACAAAGCTAGTGGAGATGATGGAACTCCAGTTGAACTCTTTCAAATCCTGAAAGATGATGCTGTGAAAGTGTTGTGCTCAAAATGCCAGCAAATTTGGAAAACTCAGCAGTGGCCACAGGACTGGAAAAGGTCAGTTTTCATTCCAATCCCAAAGAAAGACAATGCCAAAGAACGTTCAAGCTACCGCACAATTGCACTCATCTCACATGCTACTAAAGCAATACTCCAAATTCTCCAAGCCAGGCTTCAACAGTACATGAATTGTGAAATTTCGGATGTGCAAACTGGTTTTAGAAAAGCCAGAGGAACCAGAGATCAAATTGCCAACATCACTGAAAAAGCAAGAGAGTTCCAAAAAAACATCTATTTCTGCTTTATTGACTATGCCAAAGCCTTTGACTGTGTGGATCACAATAAACTGTAGAAAATTCTGAAAGAGATGGGAATAACAGATCACCTGACCTGCCTCCTGAGAAACCTGTATGCAGGTCAGGAAGCAACAGTTAGAACTGGACATGGAACAACAGACTGGTTCCAAATAGGAAAAGGAGTACATCAAGGCTGTATATTGTCACCCTGCTTATTTAACTTATATGCAGACTACATCATGAGAAATGCTGGGCTGGATAAAGCACAAGCTTGAATCAAGATTTTTGGGAGAAATATTGATAACCTCAGATATGCTGATGCCACCACCCTTATGGCAGAAAGTGAAGAAAAATAAAGAGCCTCTTGATGAAAGTGAAAGAGGAGAGAGAAAAAGTTGGCTTAAAGTTCATCTTTCAGAAAACTAAGATTATGGCATCTGGTCCCATCACTTTATTGCAAATAGATGGAGAAACAATGGAAACAGTGGCAGACTTTATTTTTGGTGGCTCCAAAATCACTCCAGATGGTGACTGCAGACATGAAATTAAAACACACTTGCTCCTTGGAAGGAAAGTTATGCCTAACCTAGACAGTATATTAAAAGGCAGAGACATTACTTTGCCAACAAAGGTCCATCTAGTCAAGGCTTTGGTTTTTCCAGTAGTCATGTATGGATGTGAGAGTTGAACTATTAAGAAATCTGAGTGCTGAAGAATTGATGCTTTTGAACTGTGGTGTTGGAGAAGACTCTTGCGCGTCCCTTGGACTGCAAGGAGATCCAATAAATCCATCCTAAAGGAAATCAGGCCTGAATATTCATTGGAAGGACTGATGTTGTAGCTGGAACTCCAATACTTTGGCCACTTGATGCAAAGAGCTGACTCATTGGAAAAGACCCTGATGCTGGGAAAGATTGCAGGTGGTAGGAGAAGGTAAAGACAGAGGATGAGATGGTTGGATGGCATCACTGACTCAATGGGCATTAGTTTGTGTAACCTCTGGGAGTTGGTGTTGGACAGGGAAGCCTGGCATGCTGCAGTCCATGGGATCACAAAGAGTCGGACACGACTGAGTGACTGAAGTGAACTGAACAAATTTTGAAATTTTTTCTTATGGTTCTGTGAAAAATACCTTTGGTAGCCTGAAAGGAATTGCATTGAATCTGTAGATTGCTTTGGGTAGTATAGTCGTTTTCACTATGTTGATTCTTCAAATCCATGAACATGGTGCATTTCTCCATCTATTTGTGTCATCTTTGATTTCTTTTGTCAGTGTTTTATAGTTCTCTATATAAGGTCTTTTGATCCTTTAGGTAAATTTATTCCTAAGTATTTTATTATTTTCATTACAATGGTAAATGGAATTTTTTCCTTAATTGCTCTTTTTGTTTTCTCTTTGTATAGGAATGCAAGGGATTTCCATTTGTTGATTTTACATCCGGCAAATTTACTATATTCGTTGATTAGCTCTAGTAATTTTCTGGTGATGTCTTCAGGGTTTCCTATGTAGAGGATCATGTCATCTGCAAACAGTGAGAGTTTTACTTCTTCTTTTCCAATTTGGATTCCTTTTATTTCTTTTATTTCTTTGATTGCTGTGGCTAAAACTTTCAAAACTATGTTGAATAGTAGTGGTGAGAGTAGGCACTATTGTTCCTGACTTTAGGGGAAATGCTTTCAATTTGTTGTCATTGAGGATAATGTTTGCTGTGGGTTTATCATATATGGCTTTTATAATATTGAGGTAGGTTCCTTCTATGCCTGCTTTCTGGAGAGGTTTTTAATCATAAATGGATGTTGAATTTTGTCAAAGGCTTTCTCTGTATCTATTGAGATAATCATATGGTTTTTATCTTTCAATTTGTTAATGTGGTGTATCACATTGATTTGTGAATATTGAGGAATCTTTGCATCCCTGGGATAAAGTCCACTTGATCATGATATATGATCTGTTGGATTCTGCTTGCTCGAATTTTGTTGAGGATTTTTGAATCTATGTTCATCAGTGATATTGGCCTGTAGTTTTCTTTTTTTGTGTGGAATCTTTTTCTGGTTTTGGTATTAGGGTGATGGTGGCCTCATAGATTGAGTTTGGGAGTTTACCTTCCTCTGCAATGTTCTGGAACAGTTTGAGTACGATAGGTGTTAGCTCGTCTGTAAATTTTTGGTATAATTCACCTGTGAAGCCGTCTGGTCCTGGGCTTTTGTTTGATGGAAGATTTTTGATTACAGTTTCTATTTCCTTGAGGGACAGGGAAGCCTGGTGTGTTCCAGTCCATGGGGTCACAAAGAGTCAAACACGACTGAGTGACTGAACAACAATAACAACACAAAAGAACATTTATAATTATTAAGCTTGAAGAATTTTTATAAACTTTTATTTGTGTAATCAGTACAACAATAACAATAATGCAATGAAATATTATATATATCCCAGAAGCCACATCCCATGTCCCTTTCCATTCACTGTTTTCTCACCAACATTGTTTTCTTTTGACTTCTAAGGTCAGAAATTAATTTTGTCTGTTTTAGAACTTTATAGAAATAGAGTCATATGACATATACTCCTTTGTGTGTGATTTTTTTCTTCTCCTGACACTATGTTTCTGAGATTCCTCTATTTTTTGACACAGAGTGGATTTTAGCACTTGCTGTGTTGTATTCCATTGTGTGACTGCATGACAATTTATCCATTCCACTGGAGATGGTTATTAGGGCAATTTCTCATCTGGACCATATCCTTTTGTAAACATGTTAGCTCTACATTAAAGGATAAGTTTTTCTCCAGGGGTCTTACTTCCAGCGTTCTTGCCTCCTCCACTGTGATATAGGAATCCTTAACCCTTAACCATGACACCATGACACAGAAGATCACAGTCACTTCCCAGGCTTTAACTTTTCTCGTTATTTCTGGTAACTTAGTTTGAGGTCAGCACTCCTTCTCTTTTACTATATAGACAATAGAGTTCAAAGTTATATATGTGTATATATAGACACAGATAACTCTTAAACTGAATTTTACCCAAAATATGTACATGCTTGTCAAGGGTTAGGGGCCTGTTCATATTTGCTTAGTCTTCCTCGAGCCCCCTTTCTCTCCAGTACACCATGTTGCCTGGAGCCTGGACTCACTCTTCCCTGACCAGGTAGATATGCTTTCTCCCATCCCACACCCAACCTTATGCTTTCATAGCAGTGCAAATATTCAATCATAGAAATAATCCCACCCCTGCCATTATCCTCATATGCTTTTTTTTTCTCACTGGACTGTGAATTCTTTAAAGACACAAGCTGTGAACTCTTTTCAGCACTTTCAATGGTGGGGTCTGAAAATGTACCAGAATGATGCACTACTGAATAAATCCAGATATTCCCCCAATTCTGCTTTTATCATGCTTTTTAACAACTTCTGTAGGGAAAATTTTGGAGAGTATTCTCCTAATTAAACAAATAAAAGAAAGTCAGGACAACTTGAGTGTACATCTAAACATACCTGTTACAACCCCTGCATGGATCACAGGCTTGTCATGGGAAAGGGGCTTGTATAACTCAATGAAGCTATAAGCCATGCCATGCAGGGCCACTCAAGACAGATGGGTGCCATGTGGGTAACATGTTTGCAAATGTGTATGTAAATGTGTATGCATTCATTTGACATGTATCTTGAAAGAAGAAATCTGACCATTTGTGTAAGATTCCCATATCAATATGCTATTGTTGAGCCTGAATGCTGCCTTGAGTATAACCAGGCAGTGAAGTAGAAACTTCAGTAATTAATTGTTGAATTTGATAAGTTTAGCCAAGTGGCTAATTTCTGTCAACATTTCTACATTCACTTTGAAAGTAATGGTCACTTCAGTTCTCCACCTGTGTAGACAAGCCTTAGTAGAAAAACAAGGAGTACTACTGGCCTAACAGGAGGAGGCCAATGAAATGCTTTCTACAGCAGTGTGTTTTTATATTCCTCACAATACAATCTTAGGGCCAGTGGAGAAATTTGGTTACTTAGCAACTACTGTGTTGATTCTCTACAACCAAATATTTATGACAAATAAAGAAAATTAGGAATTCTGTATACATCAGAAGAAATCAAAGCTCATATTCCACCAGTGAGAGGAAGCTACAGCAAATAAACTATACCTGCTCTCCAAAAAAATGTAAACCACCATACAAATGGTAACCCTGCATCTTCTCCACTAACCCTGGCTCCTGACAGGTTAAAATTACACCTCTGATCACCAGAAGAAATGCTCAAAGTGCAGGAATCAGCAATGCAATAAAGATAATGAATGTAATGCAATAATACCTTTAAGAGAAGACAGCCTTTTCTCTAAGAAATGTCAATGGTCAAATAAATATGAGAGCCTCAAGGCACTCCTGAAAGGTTACCAACACTGTTACTATTAGAGGTCAGGCCATTCAGTAGAGGATATAGAAATTTTGTGATGGTATCTCAGCATATAGTTGGTGAGGGAGGTGCTCACGTGACCTGACTATATGCTCCATGAGAGCAAGGACAACATTTGTCAAGGTCACCACTGCATGCCCAGCCCTAGTACACAGTGCCTCGTGCATGTTAGCCACTCAGTATGTGATGAATGAATTTGAAAGGAAATTCTTTCTGGAATAATTAGAGATTGAAGGAAAATCTGGACACAATTCATAGCTACTTTCAAAAACCATGGACATTAAACAGCGTTGGGATGAAAGAAAATTGAAATCGTTAAATAAGAGAACTTGCTCCTATTTACTTGCTGTTTCACAGTCGTAAAGCCCCTATGGCCCTTTATCTCAAGGGCACATTCCATGGCTCTGAGAGGATCAGGGCACCAGCAGTTTACAGATGCACAGGAACAGTAGTGATATCATGGACATTTTATTAGGGGTGCTAAAACCAAAATAATTTCTTTTTCATTAGTAAGTATAATCCCATGTATGACACCTATGCTCCTGGGAGCATAAATTCTTTGTGCAGGATTTCTTCAACATGTCTCCTCCACCCCTCTGCATTCATGGTATACGTACTGAGTTGTAGAACGTCACACTGATCATCACCTTTTTCCTATGTACCTTTCCAGAACAGAGTTTAAAGAAGGACATTCAATCCCATCCCTCACAGAGAATTCTTGGAGTCAGGCATGTCTATGGTGGCTGACTTTCCAAAAGCATTAGTGGAGAGTTGTATGGAGAAAAGGACAGAGATTACCCCTCTTGGGAATCAGGGAGAGAGAGATAGGAAAGCCCCTACTATATAGGAGATTAAGCAAACACATGACAACTGCCATATTTGAGTCCACCACTTCCTCATTTTTAGAATTTTCTGATTTAAAATTTCAATAAGCCTCTTCTGCCTCCGCAACATATTTCTGCTTTCTCATATTTGCCAAGAAAGTTTTCCTAAACTTGCACTCCAGAAATATCCAGGTTCGGTTCATCCTTTTTTCCTAGCTCCTGAAAGGGATGGAACATAAGAATTTTAGGCACTTGTATGGTCACCTCTACTAGGCTGAACTAATGCAAACATTGCAACACTTGTCACACTTTAGATGTTGCTATAGCAGGAGGTGTTAGCCCTTACCATCTATGAGTCTCTCTAACTGGCCCCCGCAGACATGAATGATTCCCATAGTAGACATATTTTAGACTCAAACTGGGACCCTTGCTGAAAAATGTTTGTTGGTATAATATTGAACACCATACAAATTGGTCCTACTGTACATGTATAACCATCAGATGCAAATGAGCCCTCAATACTGCCTAACAAGCTTGCCACATTCCTTTAATCAACTCTTCACAAACACCAACACAATTCCTTAACTCCCCTACCGCTTTATCTCCTCCCTCTCACACATGATCTTAAATGCTACTTTCCAGAGAAAATGTAAGTCAGAGAAAATGTAGCACACCAGGTGGGAGTGTTCTTATCTCTCTGCTACCAATCATAAGAATCCACCTGCCAATGCAAGAGGTGTGGGTTTGATCTCTGGGTGGAGAATACGCCCTGGAGGAGGAAATGGCAACCAACTGCAGTATTCTTGACTGGAAAATCCCATGGCTAGAGGGAGCCTGGCGGGCTACAGTCCATGGTGTTGCAAAGAGTCAGAAACAACTTAGCGACTAAACAACACCACTTTACACTAGCAATCCCTTCTTTCTTTTGTATATTCAATCTCTCCTCAAATAGATCCTCCCATTTAATCATGCTCAAGCTTCCACCATTAAAAAAAATTAAACCTCAACTGAACCCCATATTCCTTCTGATTACACTCCTATATCTTTTCCTTTCATAAGCAAATCTTTTAAAAAGAATTCTCTGTCCCATTCACTACCAACTCAGTCAGGGTTTCAGCCACATCACAACTGACAACATCCATATTAATAAAGCAAATGGACACTTTTCAGCTCTTACAACTCTTCAGTTCTTCAACAACATTTGATGTCATTGGCGACACTTCTTCCTCTTGAAACATTCTCTTCTCTTGGAGAACATAATACATTATCTTTAGTTTTTCCTTTCTCTTTCTGGGCATTTTATAATGGAGAGCATCATGACCTGATTCTAAGCTCACTTCTTTCCTTGTACCCAAGTGATGTCACCCACACTCACGACTTGAATCACCCCCTGAAATGAGGCAGCCCCCAGTATTTCATCCCCACAGTGGACCGCTTTTCAGAGTATCAGGTCTGTATTTCCAATAGTTTATTTGAAATCTCTTCTTGAATGTCTTAAAGGCACCTTGAAATCAGTATGTCCAAAATAGAGCTCATGAGCTTTCCATTCATTTTTTCCCCTCTTTTTCTGCTGTTCCCTCTCTCAATTAAGAGCCCCACTGTCCATCCCATTATATTAGCCAGAAATTCAGGAGTTGTCATGGTCACTTCTAGCTCCCTTACTCTCATATCCAATAATCAACAATTCTTGTTTATTTTACCTTCTAAATAGAAGCCACCCACCACTCCATTTCCACCACTACTGCTCTAGTAAAAGCTGCCACTGTAACTCACCTAGACTTTTTAAATAACCTGTTAATGGCAGCTACTCTGGTTTCCATCCACTTTATTCTCTTCCTGTAACCAGGGCAATCTTTTTAAGATGCAAAACATTGTTACTCCTCTGCTTAAAACTTCTCAAGGACTTGTCTTTACTATTAGGATAAAGAGAAACACTTTTTCCATCAAATTCACCCTTCTCACCCCCAGTTCTTCAATCAAATTCACCCTTACTCTCAACGCTCTGGCCATATTGGTATTCTTTCAGTCACTGTGTTTCCTCTCATCACGGGGCTCTGCTTACATTACCCTCTTGGCCTAGGATACCACCTTTTCCTTTTTCCCAGTCATACTTCATATCTCAGCTCCATTATCTCTTCTTGAGGAAATCCTCTCCCTAATTATAAGATTCATCATTGTAGTATTTGTTCCAGCTACCATTTTACATTTGCTTTTTATGATCGTTTAATCACTCTCTTCACCCACACGATTATAGGCTGCAAGAGTCTCAACATCAGTATCTTGCCTACAATTATTTATACAAAGTATAAGTACTTAGCTTAGTACTTGGCACACAATGGATGCTCAAAAAATATTTACTGAATGAACACTCAAATAAATCAGAATAATGAGTAAAGGCAGGAGAAGACTCTAACCACCGTAAATCTTGATTAAAATAACACACATAAAAATACAGTGAAAATAGGGACTTCCCTGGTGGTCCAGTGGTTAGGACTCTGCTTTTTCACTGCCAAGGGCAGAGGTTCCAGCCCTGGTTAGGGAACTAAGATCCTTCAAGCTACACAGGGTAGCCAAATAAATAAAAAAAATTGCATTTGGCTCACACTCTAAGAACAAAATGAGAGTTGAATGGATTACATGGACTATGTCAGAAATCGTGAGTTGACTGTTAAACATAATAGTCTCTAAAAACATAGTGAAAACAGATACATCTTTGTTGATAAAAGGCAAGGACATTCTCCTGGTGAATAGACACTATGTGTGACATGACATTAATTATTAGGAAGTACCAAAAATAGAACCCTGATATTGTTCAAATCTTTTAATTAATTAATTAATGGTAATATATAACTTTATAAATTATTTATTACAAATTAAATTTATTTCTATGTTTATTGTTGAACATTTTCTACAGAATCCAGTAGATTTTTACTTCTAACAAGTATTATTTTGGTTCTTAAGGTTTTCCTTCTGTTGCACTCTTGTTTTGTTTAAGTCTCCTCTATATATATTTACAAAGTATATTATATATATAGTATGTGTGTATATATTTACAAAAAAGTAAAATTTTTTTTCATATATTAAATCTCTTTCAGGAGAAATATATTTCTGAACCCTTTCTTACTTTTGTCATCTACTCTTTTGTTGTAGATTTTGTCCACATGTTCTATGCTGTTCTTCCCTTTCCCTGAGTTTGAATTCATTAATAATGACAATGATATTAAAGTAACAATAATAATCATAGCAACTAGTAATCAAATACATTTTATATAACTGGAACAATATTTTATACTTAATGTATATTATGTCATTTCTTCCTAATAAAAAAATTGTGAGGGAGACAAATGTTATTACTATCTTCTTACAGATTAAAGAAAAAAATGAAGGCTCAAATGGGCAAAAAATTTGCATAAGGAAACAATTAAAATAATAAAAAACAGGGAAGCATATCTTGTCATTCAAGCTACTCATTTCTAAAGGGTGTTAAGATCATTCCAGATATGAATATCCTTCACTTGGGAAATTTAGTTGTCTTGAGTGTTTTCTGAATATTTTCTGAGCTTAAATTAGGTTTAGACTTTCTTTTAAACATAAAATATTCTATTTACAAGAGGATACAACCTAACTGATAGATAATCTTTCATTTGTGAAAATATTGCATGGTTTTCCTAGATTGCAGAATGTTTCCCAGGTAAGATATTACTTATGGGCAAATTAGGGGCTTCCCTGGTGGCTCAGACAGTAAAGAATCCTCCTGCAATGTGGGATACATGGATTCTATCCCTGGGTCAGGAAGTTCCCCTTGAGGTGAGCATGGCAACCCACTCTAGTATTCTCGCCTGGAGAATTCCCATGGACAGAGGAGCCTAGTAAGCTACATGGGATTGCAAAGAGTCAGACATGACTGAGTGACTAAGCACACATGGGCAATTTAAAATTTGTGCTCTGTGAAAATAAAAAAATTATTGAATATATAGATAAGTCTCTTAATGACAAGCTTCTGAACTTTGCTTGACAGTACATCAAAGATAATATTTATTACCTTCCTAATTATAGCTATTGTACATGAGGCAAGAATTGCTTTAGGAAAAAAATGTAGATATAATTTGATTAGAATGTTATGGAAGTATTAAAAGTCTTTGGCCTTTCATTTTAAATAATGATCAAAACTCAATATGGTTTTTGTTTAAATGACATTTTTGAAGGTGATCACTGATGGATTAGTAGTGCAAAGACTCAATGATGCATTACAAAATATGAATCTTATTTATGTATGCTTTAATGACAAAGCATAGTTAAAACTAATTTCTTGAACTTTAAAGCAAATATATCCCAAATTTTTCAAAAAAATATTTTTGTATTTTAGCATTCTTCCTGAGTCTGGTGGTCAGTCTTGCTAAACTGGAATTGTAATTTTAGAAACTCAGTTTTCCTTGAAATGCATAATGTAAAAAATCTGATCAATATCTTTATGAAATAAATTACATTAAAGAATAGAACTCTTTATTCTGCCAACAAGGATGTATGAATTCTGACAAAATTCCCTAATCAATAAACAGAAACCACTTGCAAATCAGATCTAAGTTTATCTGCCCAAACTTACATATGGCTACACCATTCCTAAATCATCCTTAACTCAGGACATGAAACCATTTTATCTTTCAGGGACAGGGAAAGACAACTGAGTAAATGTTTCTCATGATTCCTTTATCTCTCTTCAGTTTTTGATACATTACAAAGTCAAAATGATATGATTTGCCGATGATATAAAGTACAAGGGGACCAATAAAATAGCTACATTTGAATTTCAGATAAACAATGGACATTTTTCAGATAAGTATATCCTGTGCTATTTGAGATACTCTTACATATAAAAAAATCATTCATTGTTTATCTGAAATACAAATGTAACTGGGAATCCTGTATTTTTGCTAAATCAGGCAACTTTACCTCCCGCCCATGATTATAGCTATTCCTCAATTTTGTTTATTGTTCTTTGTCTTTCCACTCTGGATACTAGAGGTAAGCCTTATGTTCTTCACTTCTCATTTTCCTACTCACAACAGCTTCTTCTGAACTTTATCTTGCTGTTGTTGTTGTTTAGTCCCTCAGTGGTGTCTGACTCATTGTGACCCCAAGGACTGCAGGCTTCCCTGTCCTTCACTATCTCTTGCAGTTTGCTCAAACTCATGTCCATTGAGTCAGTGATGCCATACAACCATCTCATCGTCTGTTGCCCCTTTCTCCTCCTGCTCTCAATCTTTCCCAGCATCAGACTCTTCTCCAGTGAGTTGGCTCTTTGCATCAGGTGGCCAAAGTACTAGAGTTTCAGCTTCAGCATCAGTCCTTCCAATAAATATTCAGGGTTTATTTCATTTAGGATTGACTGGTTTGATCTCCTTGCTGTTCAAAGGGCTCTCAAGAGTCTTCTCCAACACCACAGTTCCAAAGCACCAATTCTTCGGCACTCTACCTTCTTTATGGTCCAACTCTCACATCTGTCCATGACTACAGGGAAAACTGTAACTTTGGCTATATGGACCATTGTCAGCAAAGTGATGTCTCTGTTTTTTAATATGCTGTCTAGGTTTGGCATAGCTTTTCATCGAAGGGGCAAGTATCTTTCAATTTCAAGGCTGCAGTCACAATCTGCAGTGATTTTGGAGCCCACAAAAATAAAATCTGCATTTATTTCCACTCCCCCCGCCCCCCGCACATATTTGCCATGAAGTGATGGGACTGGATACTGTGATCTTCGTTTTTTAAATGTTGAGTTTTAGCCAGCTTTTTCACACTCTTCTTTCACCTTCATCAACAGGCTCTTTAGTTCTGCTTCCCTTTCTGCCATTAAGGTGGTATATTTTGCATATCTGAAGTTGCTGATATTTCTCCCAGCAATCTTGATCCCAGCTTGAGATTTATCCAGCCCAGCATTTCGCATGATGTACCCTGCATATAAGTCAAATAAGCAGGGTGACAATATATAGCTTTGACACGCTCCCTTCACAATTTTGAACCAGCTCATTGTTCCATGTCCAGTTCTACTGTTGCTTCTTGACCTGCATACAGGTTTCTCAGGAGGCAGGTAAGTTGGTCTGTTATTCCAATTTCTTTAAGAATTTTCCATAGTTTGTTGTGATCCACACAGTGAAAGGGTTTAATGTAGTCAGTGAAGCAGAAGTATATGTTTTTTATGGAATTCCCTTGCTTCTTCTATCATCAAATGGATGCTGGCAATTTGATCTCTGATTCCTCTGCCTTTTCTAAATCCAGTTTGTACATCTGGATGTTCTCAGTTCACATATTATTGAAGCCTATATTGAAGGTTTTTAAGTATTACCTTGCTATCATGTGAAATGAGCACAGTTGTATGGTAGTTTGAACATTCTTTGTCATTTCCCATGTTTGGGATTGGAATGAAAACTGACCTTTTCCATTGCTGTGGCCATTGCTGAGTTTTCCAAATTTGCTGACATACTGAGTGCAGCACTTTAACAGCATCATCTTTTTGGATTTGAAATAGCTCAGTTGGAAGTCCATTGCCTCCACTCACCTTGTTTGTAGTAATGCTTCCTAAGGCCCACTTGACTTCAGACTCCAGCGTGTCTGGTTTGAGGTGAATGATCACACCAGCATGGTTATCCAAGTCATTAAAACCTTTTTTGTATAATTCTTCTGTGTCTTCTTTCCACCTCTTCTTAATCTCTTCTGCTTCTGTTAGGTCCTTGCTGTTTCTGTCCTTTATTGTGTGCATCTTTCCATAAAATGTTCCCTTTATATCTCTAATTTTCCTGAAGAGATCTATAGATGTTCCCATTCTATTGTTTTCCTCTATTTCTTTGCATTGCTCACTTAAGATGACTTTCTTATATCTCTTTGCTATTCTTTGGAACTCTACATTTGGTTGGGTATAACTTTCTTTTTCTCCTTTGCCTTTTGCATCTCTTCTTTTCTCAGCTATCTGTATAGCCTCCTCAGACAACCACTTTGCTATCTTGCATTTCTTTCTTTTACTTTGGGATGGTTTTGTTCACCACCTCCTGTACAATGTTATGAACCTCCATCCACAGTTCTTCAGTCATTCTAGTGGATCTAATCCCTTAAATCTATTTGTCACTTCCTCTGTATAATCACAAGGGATTTGACTTAGGTCATATCTGAATGGCCTAGTGATTTTCCCCACTTTCCTCAATTTGAATTTTGCAATAAGGAGCTCGTGATCTGAGTCATAGTCAGCAGCAGGTCTTGTTTTTGCTGACTGTATAGAGCTTCTCCATCTTTGGCTGCAAATAATGTAACGAATCTGATTTTGGGTGGACCACCTGGTGATGTCCATGTGTAGAGTCACCTCGTGTGTTGTTGGAAAGAGGGTGTTTGCTATGACCAGTGTGTTCTTTTGGCAAAACTCTGTTATCTTTGCCCTGCTTCATTTTGAACCTGTCCTTTCATCTCCTAAGCTGAGAGTTCTGTCCTAACACATTGTATCTGCCTGCAGGCTACTTCTGCTTGAGTATCTCACCTGCATTTCAAATCTAAAATATCAAACATGAAGCCTATATATTAGCCTCAAAAATGTGTCCTCCAATCCATCATTATCATTGCTTACAAGGGTACCACCCTTCTCAAGGGCCATAAGGCACTTTTATGAACTTTTATCTGAGTGGCTCCTTCCCCTTGACCATGCTATCCAGGCAGTTACTTATTCTTGCTGCTCCTTCCTTGATAAAAGTTTATCATTTCTACATTGCCACTGTCATCATCTCATCTCCAAGCACTCTTTAAAATGTGCCAAGAAATCAGTTCCTCTTTGGACAATCTTCTTTTAGGAAGAATTATTTACCTAGACTATTCAATCTGTGAACTTAACAAGGAGAGGAAGTGCTATAGTATAAATTGAAGATAATGGCATCTGGTCCCATCACTTCAGGGCAGATAGATGGGGAAGCAGTTGAAACAGTGGCTGACTTTATTTTTCTGGGCTCCAAAATCACTGCAGATGGTTATTGCAGCCATGAAATTAAAAGACGCTTACTCTTTGGAAGGAAAGTTATGACCAACCTAGACAGCCTATTAAAAAGCAGAGACATTACTTTGCCAACAAAGGTCCGTCTAGTCAAGGCTATGGTTTCTCCAGTGGTCATGTATGGATGTGAGAGTTGGACTGTGAAGAAAGCTGAGTGCACAAGAATTGATGCTTTTGAACTGTGGTGTTGGAGAAGACTCTTGAGAGTTCCTTGGACTACAAGGAGATCCAACCAGTCCAACCTAAAGGAGATCAGTCCTGGGTGTTCATTGGAAGGACTGATGCTGAAGCTGAAACTCCAATACTTTGGCCACCTGATGTGAAGTGCTGGCTCATTGGAAAAGACCCTGATGCTGGGAAAGTTTGAGGGCAGGAGGAGAAGGTGATGACAGAGGATGAAATGGTTGAATGGCATCATCGACTCCATGGACATGGGTTTGGGTGGACTCCGGGAGTTGGTGAGGTACAGGGAGGACTGGTGTGCTGCGGTTCATGGGGTCACAAAGAGTCAGATACAACTGAGAGATTAAACTGAACTGAATTGTAATTAGCATACATGATATCAGGCTTCCCAGGTGTCTCAGTGGGTACATAATCTACCTGCAATACAGGAGACTCATGTTTAATCCTTGGGTCGGGAAGATCCCCTGGAGGGCCTGGCCTCCAATATTCTTGCCTGGAGAATCCCACGGATGAGGAGCCTGGAGGGCTAAAGCCACAGAATTGCAGAGTCGGACACGACTGGTGCAATTAAGCGCGCACGCACACACACACACACACACACACACACACCCACACACACACAAGATATCTACAAAAACAAGCAATTCATATGTACCTAGATGGAAAATCATTATTATCAGCTTTCACCACTGTTCAAGGATAAACATAGCATGGATTTTGTGTTAATTATCAACCACTGTTATGTTAGGCAATGAGAAAACGGAAGTGTGTTCTCTTGCACTTGTGTTGGTGTGGATCTTTTTCTTCCTTTTTTGGAATTCTGCTCAGAATGCCTTGTATTTATATCTGCCATGGCTCCACATCAATCTACACGTATCTGTAAGCCATAGGAGATATTTGAACACTAGATTGCCCTTAGTGTCAATAACTGCAATTCAATCACAAAGGCCTTTTTGCCTTAGCTACACAAATTTCAGTTGTCTACAGTCTTAGCTATTTCTGGGGCTGTTTGCTCTTTAATCCAAATGCATGCCTATTCTTGAAATTCAGAGGCATGACTCTCCTCCAGTGTGAACTCAAGCCACCATTTCCTTTTACAAATTGTCCATGAATGTGTCCTATAATATTACTTTTGTGAGGTGAGTGGAGGTTTCTGGACATCAGTGGTTTCAAATGGAGAAAAAACTAGATGGAGAAAGAGTGATACTTGAAAGGTAATTCACTGTTAGACTCCAAAATCTTTTCTTCTTTATTTGTTTCTCATTTTCTGTTGAACCTTCCCCCAGTTAGAGTTAACTGGGGGATAAAACAAAATGACCTCTCTACAGCAAACTGCTGTCTGCCTGACTGTGGGTTTATTCTTTGAATATCTCATGTGCAATGCAGTTACAATTGGAACATCAGTTTCCTCCTTACAGGTTCTCTCCTGCTGGTTTAGCTTTTCCCAATTCATCTTACACTGTTGCCAAGCTACTCTTCCCCAATTTCCCCTGTTTTATTTGTCTATTAGATTCTGATGATCCCCTGCTGCTTAGAAAGTCATAGGCAATGCCTGAGCCTGACCTATGAAGCCATACATTACCAGCCCCATCTTCCTAACCCACAAATCCTTTCATGACATCTTGCTTCCACTCCTTCTGCACCAATCAACAGTGAGAAAATTGATTTTGTACTCCAAACCCTTGCTTCTGCTGTTTGTCACCACAGCTCATAATTACTTTGAGAACAGTATACAAACTTTCTTGTTCATCTGATCTTCGTGGAAAATCACAAGGTCAAAATGGCAATTTCCACTGTTACATATGACAACATATCAGGGCTTCCCTGATAGCTCAGTTGGTAAAAAATTCGCCTGAAATTCAGTAGACTCCGGTTTGATTCCTGGGTCGGGAAGATCCCCTGGAGAAGAGATAGTCTACCCATGCCAGTATTCTTGGGCTTCCCTTGTGGCTCAGCCAGTAAAGAATCTGGCTGCAATGCGGGAGACCTGAGTTCGATCCCTGGGTTGGGAAGATCCCCTGGAAAAGGAAAGAGCTGCCCACTCCAGTATTCTGACCTTGACCATACCATGGACTGTATAGTCCATGGGGTTGCAAAGAGTTGGACACACTGAGTGACTTTCACTAGTGTTCACTCACTCACAAAGTTTGTAGCTCTAATTGAATGGATGAATAAGTGAGTAGTGTATTGGAAAGATCACTGGATTTAAATTCATCAGATCAGATTGAAGTCTCAGTTTTCCTATTTATTAAGTTGCATTCTTCTACACAAGTGATTTTAGACAGGAGTGCCTATTCCTTTACCTGCAAAAAGGGGATAAATTACCCATCCTAATTAATCCATAATGTTGTTGGTTGTTGTAAAGTTACAATCAGGTAATATTTCTGAAAAGCATCAACCTGAGGCTAAATGGAAATATAAGTTTTGGTGTCATTGTGTATCCAGTGCATTTACAGGTGAGAGGCCCGGCAACTATAAAGGCAAGGCCACCATCTGACCCTTCCATGAATTTGGAAATAAACAAACATTTTGCCTAGATTTTCTAGTTGTAAGTCAAACCACTGCAGTAGATTTTCTATTTTCCCATATCTCATTATGGTAATACAAAATCAACCAACCTACCCATGAATTTATTCAGGGATGATTTTTGTGTTGGCAATATGCCTTCTGCATAAATCCATATTTTTCTCTTCCCAAAGGTCAGCTGTATTACTGAACATCTGCTCTACGAAAATGCTAGTGGAGTCAATGGTGTTCTAGAATAGGGAGCCACTTAATGCTCCCAGAACATGTCTCCTATTGTCAGTCCCTTGTCAAATGTCCATGCCTTATTGAACATGGTAATTCAATGGACACATTAAGCATGTCAGGATATGCAAAACTATTTTAAATAATTTTATCTATAAGATAAAATGGCCAAAACATTTCTGAAAATGCAACAGTATATAGCTGTTCTTATCTGGCTATAAACATCCAATAGATGATGATAGAAAACATTTATATAACATTTACAGTATGCCAGGCAATGTTCTAAGTGATTTGCCCAATGATTTAGCTACTACTATGATCTATATTTTATAGAAGAGGAAACTGATAGAAAAGAGGTTAAGCAACTTATCCAAGGTCATGCAGTCAGTAGGTGGCTCTCCAGAATGCAAACCCAGGTAGCTGGGATCTAGAATTTATACTTACAATCACTATGCTACATGCCTACAAGAATAATTAAATTTCTTTCTCTTTTGGTAAAAGAGAAACCTCTTAAAAAGCATTTTTTTTTTTTGGTTGCAAAGAGAGTCTTCGTAGCCAAGAGCAGGCTCTCTAGTTGTGGTGCAGGGGTTTAGTTATCCCCAGGCATGTGAGATCTCAGATCCCTAACCAGGGATTGAACCTGCTTCCACTTCATTGGAAGGTGGATTCTTAACCACTGGACCACCAGGGAAGTGCTTAAATTTCTTTTAAAATTGGCACAATGACTGCATTATATAAAATGGATCACAATTTGTGTGATCAATCATCTATTAATGAACTTTGGTTCTTTTTGCCATTATAATTTTTTCAGTGAACAATCTAGTACAAAAATGTTTTTATATTTGTCCAAATATTTCCTTGAGATAAATCACTATACTTTCTGGAAAAAAAGTGTTCTGGAAAGTTTGTGCCTAAAGATGTTGTTTTCACATATGATATCTCATTTCATGAACACTGCAAACCCAAGACTTGGGTGCATCTAATTATCTCAATTTTAGGCACAAAGAAATTGGGAATCAGAAGGGTCAAGTGAAGTGCTCAAAGCCAGATAGCTAATAGGTAGTACACGTCAGATTCTAATCTAGGGAAGTCCAAGGTCAAGCCTCCTACTGTTTTTATTATATTTATATTTCACTGTTTTTCTTCAGTCAAGCTCACACCTTCTCAGATTACATGCAATGGACTTAAAATTCTTTTTTTCCTTTAGATCCAGGCCTACTCTAGTGGAGCTCGTTCTACAACTACATATCTTCATTTTGCTTTCCACAGAAAACTAAAACAAAAGCAAAAGCAAGAAAACATATTTCACTCAGACCCTCTAATGTTCCACTGAGGTTTTTTTTTTCAGGTTTTGAAAGTTTAATGAGCAGATTTTATTTAATAAAAATATTTCTATGTCATAATACAAGCATAATATTCCTCTAGGAGAAAAGCAGTGAAAACAGTAATCTAATGAGAATCAAGCTTATGTGTGGATGTAGTTATTTGTGACCTCTTAACACATAAGTTCCAAATAAGTGCTGCTGATATAGGAGGATAGTTGAAAGAGATTTAAAAAAGGAAGACTATGGATGCTTGGTTTAAAATGAAGAATTAAACATACATGATTATTACCAGTCATTCCAGAATCTTCAGTAAAATGATAGGAAAGGAAAGAGAAAGGAACAGACAGACTAGTGTTGCCACAGGGGAGGGCAGTGGGGGAGGAATGGATTAGGAGTTTGGATGAGCAGATGCAAACTGGTATATATAGGATGAATAGGACAACAAAGTCCTACTGTATAGTACAGGGAACTATATATTCAATATCCTGTGATAAACCATAATGAAAGAGAATTATGAAAAAGAATGTATATATATATATATATATGTGTGTGTGTGTGTGTGTGTGTGTGTGTGTGTAATGGAGTCACTCTGCTGTACACCTGAAACTAACACAACAGTGTAAATCAACTATATGTCAATAAAATAAATTCAGAAAGGAAGAAGAAAGAGGACAAAAAAAAAAAATGAGAGAAGAGAAAACAGCAGAGAAGAGAGATTAACAGCATGTCCAAGGATGGAAACGGGATGGGCCTTTGTTTGTTAATCAGATCTGAAAGCTAATTCTGAAAGAGATGGGAATACCAGAACACCTGACCTGCCTCTTGAGAAACTTATATGCAGGTCAGGAAGCAAAAGTTAGAACTGGACATGGAACAACAGACTGGTTCCAAATAGGAAAAGGAGTACATCAAGGCTGTATATTGTCACCCTGCTTATTTAACTTATATGCAGAGTATATCATGAGAAACGCTGGGCTGGAAGAAGCACAAGCTGGGATCAAGATTGCTGGGAGAAATATCAATAACCTCAGAAATGCAGATGACACCACCCTTATGGCAGAAAGTGAAGAGGAACTAAAAAGCCTCTTGATGAAAGGGAAAGAGGAGAGTGAAAAAGTTGGCTTAAAGCTCAACATTCAGAAAACTAAGATCATGGCATCTGGTCCCATCACTTCATGGGACATAGATGGGGAAACAGTGGAAACAGTGACAGACTTTATTTTTTTGGGCTCCAAAATCACTGCAGATGGTTATTGCAGCCATGAAATTAAAAGATGCTTACTCCTTGAAAGGAAAGTTATGGCCAACCTAGACAGCATATTAAAAAGCAGAGACATTACTTTGCCAACAAAGGTCCGTCTAGTCAAGGCTATGGTTTTTCCAGTGGTTGTGAGAGGTGATGTGAGAGGTGGACTATAAAGAAAGCTGAGTGCTAAAAAATTGATGCTTTTGAACTGTGGTGTTGGAGAAGACTCTTGAGAGTCCCTTGGACTGCAAGGAGATCCAACCAGTCCATTCTAAAGGAGATCAGTCCTGGGTGTTCATTGGAAGGATTGATGCTGAAGCTGAAACTCCAATCCTTTGGCCACCTGATGCGAGGAGTTGACTCATTGGAAAAGACCCTGATGCTGGGAGGGATTGGGGGCAGGAGGAGAAGGGAACGACAGAGGATGAGGATGACAGGATGGTATCACCAACTGGATGGGCATGAGTTTGAGTAAACTCTGTGAGTTGGTGATGGACAGGGATGCCTGGCGTGCTGTGATTCATGGGGTCGCAAAGAGTCGGACACGACTGAGGGACTGAACTGAACTGAACTGAAAGCGCTTACTGAAGTAGTCGGTCACTGAGGTAGTCACCAAAACACACATGGTTGGTACGCCGAAGCTTATGTAGTTTTTTCAGTTTGACTCTGGTTTAGCTCTGTGATTTGCTTTAATCAATGGAGTACAAGCAGAATGATGCAGTGTCAGTTCTGAAGATCAGTTGGAAACCAGTTTTTTTTTTCTTTCTCTCTCCTGCACATTTAGAATTCTCATATACATCTCCTAAGCAGGTGATGAGACAATTCTCAAAGAAGAAACTGACCAACCCAACGGGGAATCCAATTCAGGAGAATGGTGAAGGAGATTTCCAACATAGGGGTCAATGGAAATAATAGGATTACAGCTGTGCAGCATGTCAGAGGGCTCAAAGAACACCTGTGACCAAGGGCTCTAAGAGGGGAAAAATCCTCATAGAATACTTGATGCACTTTGAAGAAAGATTTTACAGTTACTTAGGGGAGTTTGCAGCCATGAAATTAAAGGATGCTTGCTCCTTGGAAGAAAAACTGTGACAAACCTAGACAGCATATTACAAAGCAGAAACACCACTTTGCCAACAAAGATCTGTATAGTCAAAGCTATGGGTTTCCCTGGTGGCTCAGATGGTAAAGAATCTGCCTGCAATGCGGGAGACCTGGGTTCAGTCCCTGGGTTGGGAAGATCCCCTGGAGGAGGACATGGCAACCCACTCCAGTATTCTTGCTTGGAGAATTCCCATGGACAGAGAAGCCTGGCAGGCTACAGTCCATGGGGTCGCAAAGAGTTGGATATGACTGAGTGACTAAGCCCAGTCAAAGCTATGGTTTTTCCAATAGTCTTGTATGGATGTGAGAGTTGGACCATAAAGAAGATTGAGTGCCAAAGAATTGATGCTTTTGAACTGTGGTGTTGGAGAAGACTCCATGGACTGCAAGGAGATCCAACCAGTCCATGCTAAAGGAAATCAGTCCTGAATATTCATTGGAATGTCTGATGCTAAAGCTGAAGCTCCGCTACTTTGGCCACCTGATTCGAAGAACTGACTCATTGGAAAAGACCCTGATGCTGGGAAAGATTGAAGGCAGGAGGAGAAGGGGGTGACAAAGGATGAGATGGTTGGATGGCATCACTGACTCAATGGACATGAGTTTGAGCAAGCTCAAGGAGATGTTGAAGGACAGGGAAACCTGATGTGCTGCAGTCTATGGGGTTGCAAAGAATTGCACACGACTTAGTGACTGAACAACAACAACCACAATGAGAGTCTGGTGGGGGGGGGAGGGAATTAATGACTTTATATTGAAGAGTAATCAAGGAAAAATCAAGTCAATTTTTAAGTGTAGGCAAAACAAAGCTTCCCAACAGATAAGAGATATGTGTATGACTCTTTTGTGAACAAAATAAAGCAAACACCGAGTATTTGGTAAACCAAACTTTCTGCTAGTATTAGAGTAGCAAGGAGAGGGTGATTAAGGGTATGTGAAGGTGACATGGGAGTCTGAAATCTACAATTTCTATGGTAGAAGGAAAATGACTAATGTCTAAAATTGAAAAAAAAATCAAGTACTGGCAGCATATGTACATTATTTAGAAATAATGGAAGAAAAATCCAGGAGCATCAGGACTAAGATTTGTAAATAGGTTGACTCTGAAGAACAGGGCTGAGAGAAGTGGGCAGAGGAGGGCTGTTTTTCTATAGAAGCCTTGAAATATTTATTTGAACTCTGTACATGTCTTGCTTTAATTTAGATACACATAATGTTAGAAAACCAAAAATAAAAACAAAGAGGGAGAAAAGGAAAACTGTATAAAAAGTGGGAAATGTGTTAATCTGCTTGTAACACAGAATGTGTGGACCTAATAATTTTTAAAACCTCTTCAAAAAGACGTTCAATAGAAACAGTGAGAAACTAAGTGCTGATTTTATCTTCCAGCCTCACTGACAATGTCATTTACATCCCCCAGGTTCAGATATTGAGTAAAAACAAGCTGCAGACAGTTTAGTTTATAATTACAATTTATACATTCCTGTAATTTTTTATGCCAAAATAAAATCTTCATTTTATTCCAGAAACTGGGCAAAATTAACCATACATGGGAGTAAAGATTATTTCTGTTAAAAATAACTTTATAGCAGTTTTATTTAGTGTTTCAGCTTTACCATCCTGGATCACTAGATTAAAAAAAAATGCCCAGAATTTGTCTCCAGGCAACTACCCAAATGCAGCAAGCTGAGGAGCAAATGAAATCAGCAAGTGACAAGCTATGGGCATAAGCATAGGGAGAGATGGTGAAATGTGACTAATTGAAGAACTCTCACAGTGTAGGGGAGATATCCAATGAGTGGAGACAACAAAGAATCAAATAAGATCTTAGAGACAACTGGAAATGTTCCTTAAAATAGAATTGAAAGCATAATTAAGTCAAATGGCAGCTCTCCATTTTTTGATAATGTACAAAAATAATCATCTGAACTGAGTGTAAAGAAGGCAAGGGAAAGAATTATAAGCCAACTAAAGTAAAGAGATCAAAACACCCAAGCAAAAAAAAAAAAAAAAGAAAAAAGTGAAAGAAATAGGAAATGTGGAAGAAAAATAGCAACAGAACAACACAAAGTAGAAAGACTTTTCAGAACATGATTGAGCTGCAAATAACCCATCATTGAACTTCTAGTTATTATGGTCAGCTAAGAGAAGAGAGAAAGCATCCCCTCTGGCTTCAAACATAGAGAAGTACTGAGTGAAATTTAGTTTTCTTTTTAAAAGTGTGAACCCAAGACTAAAAGCAAGAATAGGAAACCCCTGGTAACCAAAATGAAGCAGATCTCCAAGCCAGAAAGTGAGCAAGAATCATATGAACGTGAGAGAAGCTCTGAGGCATGTATGTGATTACAGAGGTAGAACTGAGCTCCCCAAATAAAGTCTATCAAAAGTGGAACTAGAAACAAAATTGTTCCCATAAGTCTAAGACAAGGTAAGGAACCTTCCCTGTCCAGTCTTGTCAGACTCCCATCTCTATAATATTTCAAGGGGGGAAAAAGGGAAGGGGGTGACCTTGATAAAATGGAACTCTAATGTGCACTGTCTCTTATTCACTTAAAGACTTACACTGAGAATTAACACAAAACTAGAACTGAGGCAATCCTGCAGCAGTTAATACAGAATCCACCAGAGGTAGGCTCCAACTCTAAAGGCACAAGGCGCCTCCATGGAAAAACTGTGCTGTGTTAATAAAGGAAAGCAGACCCATAAGAAAGAAGTAGGATGAAAAAGCAAGGAAATTGGTTAAGATCCATGGTGAAATCTATATAATTATTGGCAATAAACAATAACAACAATAATAGTGAAACTAATAGCAATGGCAAATTTGGATGGGTCAAAACCAAAGTAAAATATGAGACACACATAGACTGGGAGGTGCAATGGGAGTGTTTTAATTCAGTCTTTCTGAAGGCTTGAGGAACAATGCTAGTGAGCAACTTTAGAGTTGAAACCCTTGTGTTAAAAATGTTAAAGGGTTGACATGACAAGAAAGCAGATAGAGGGACGTCCCAGGTGGTGGTGCGGTGGCTAAGACTCCAACCTTTCAATGCAGGGGCCATTCCAGCCCTAGTCAGGGAGCTGGACTCCTCATGCCACAACTCAAGATACCTCATGCTGCAGCTTAGACCCAGTACAGCCAAATAAAATAAATAAATGCTAATTTTAAAAAAAAGAATATAGATGCCTATGTTGAATATTTCCCCTTTGCCCATTAAGATCAGTCTCCACCCTTCCCTGGCCTACTCTGTGCATCTAGAGGCTTAGCTCTAACAACTACATCAACGAGCCTCTCTGGCTTTCTGGCTTCATGGTTTGTTAGTGGCTGAGGTAGCTGAAGGCCACAGCTCTGATGGGATGACCCTCTCCCGCAACCTGGAACACTTGCTGGGCCCTGCGAAAGCCTGCCTCCTCTTGCCTCTCAGACTTCTGAAGTGCTAGCAGCTTCCTCTGGTCTCTCAGATCCTATTAAGGAGCCTCAAGATGATCCATGATACTTTGTTTTTGTTAACTACCCCCCCCCCAACACTTTGAGTGCCGCCCTTTCACTAATTTATTCAGTAACCATTCTGGAGCTTACAATTTGTGTATTTCCCTGTGTGTTGGATCCTTAACAATACAAAGATAGAACTTCCAAATCAGTTTGAGGAGGAAGAAACAGGACTGGAGAAGATAAAGACAGCTCTAAATTCTAGGAAGCCAGAGAAAAAATAAAAACTAAACGAACAAACAAGCATGCTAAATAAATAGCAGCACTAACTCATATGATTGAAGTAAGTCAAAATGATATACATTTATGTATATTTAAAATGAACAAAATGATACTATATACTGATCATAGCTACATTTTGCATAGTAAAACTATAAAACCATGGACTGGAATTATATATACCAAGTTCAGCTTAATGGTTGCATCCAGGAAGGCATAAAAGAGGATTCAAAAGGAAGACATTTGAATATATCTGAAATACTTTATTCCCTAAGAAAAATAATTGAAGCAAGTATGCAATTTCTTAGTGCTTTCGCTTATTTTGAGTGGTATCTATGTGGGTGCTGTAGAATTTTCTGCAGTGTTCTGTGTGTATGTTTCATTAAAAAAATCTATTATTCCAAACGAGAGCTGTTTGTTTCTTACTCAAATCCTGTTGTATCTTGATTGGTTTCCCTTTTATCAATATATGACCCACACAATTATCTTAGAATGAAAGAAGTCTTAAAATGTCACAGGCATAGCAACAAAGATCTTTTCCCCATGTATATT
Organism: Cervus canadensis; assembly: GCF_019320065.1. NCBI lineage: Eukaryota > Metazoa > Chordata > Mammalia > Artiodactyla > Cervidae > Cervus > Cervus canadensis. The sequence goes on from NC_057419.1 coordinate 104,700,210, forward strand.
AATAAATACCTTTGCTGTGTTACTATTGACATATAAAATGTCATCCTCAAGTGCCTCTTAAGATCCCAGGTGCTATGGGATTTACAAAGCACTAAGAAGGCATAATCTCAGCCCTCAAGCATCCAATGATAATGAGACTTTAACATCCCCAGATGATATTAATTAAATAAGAAAAGATAATTAGATCAGAGGGGCATTACAGCCCTATTGGGTTGGGTGGGCTTACTAGGTGGCGCTTGTGGTAAAGAACATGCCTGCCAATGCAGGGTACATAAGAGATGCAGGTTTGATCCCTGAGTCAGGAAGAACCCCTGGAGGAGGGCATGTCAACCCACTCCAGTATTCTTTTTGGGCCTCCCTATAGCTCTGATGGTAAAGCATCTGCCTGCAATGCAGGAGACCCAGGTTCCATCCCTGGGTCGGGAAGATCCCCTGGAGAAGGAAATGGCAACCCACTCCAGTATTCTTGCCTGGAGAATTTCATGGAAAGAGGAGCCTGGCAGGCTATAGTTCATGGGGTTCCTGACAGTCGGACATGACTTAGTGACTAACACACACACAGTATATCACATGCTAGATTTCTAAAACCATCCATGGGCATTTTAACACGAAGCCATACAATGATTTAGCAGGTTGAGAAAATCACAGCAAGGTCCCACTGACTTTGATATATCTTAATAAAATAAGATGGATTCAAATGGCTGTCTTTCTGAAAACTAACTCTATTATTTACATTTTTCATTTTGTCATATGACACTATAGATATATGAAAATGCAATTAAAATTTACTTTCAATCTTCATAGGGCTTTCTGTTCCAGATATAATATTCTGTTATGCTCTAAGAAAGAGAATAAATATAATAAAAATTGGTATAGTGTTATATTGAGAATAGTAAGTATATTTGAATTTAGTATTCTAATCCTTATCCATTTTCCTTGTGTACTTTTATGGTCATAAAAGATAGATCTCACTGAAACTCACGTCTAGGAAGGATATCCATAAACCTGCAGATTATCTAATACATAAGAGAGAATATTTTCAATTAGCAAAGGGCTGATTTTACCAAGTTCTCTATTACACAAAACCCTTTGGGTCCCTGCTGGTTACCAAGATCTCAATATGCAGCAGGTTTCCACTCAGTTGTACTGCCAGTCCTCTTTCACATATGAGTAAAATGGGTGAAAGAAAAGAAATCTTAGATAAATTTGACATAATATTCTAGATAGATTTTCTTACAGAAAAAGATATTAATACAGACCAAAATGTAATTTGGAGACTACATGAATTTATTCTTGATGCCATCTTCTGTAAGTGTAAAGAAAAGCATGACTACCACGTGCTTAACCAACAGCTGAGTAAACAGTAAAATGCACTCCTATTCTCTAAGAGGAAGATAGAATGGAGCTGAACACTAATTTATCATCTTCTGTGTGTCATGACGCTTGGACTGCATTCTTTTAATCCTCTCAACAATCTTAAATTTTACAGATGGGGAAACTGAGGCTCAGGGAAGTTCACTAACTTCACTATGGTCACAAAGCAATTAAGTAGTGACTCCAGGATTCTAGTGACAATAGTGTTGACTCTAAATCACAATTGTAATAACAAATGGAATTGAGGGTATTGGTTTTAAACCAGAATAAAAATTCCAGGATCCCATTCTCTTTATACATATTCATAATGTATAATCCTCCATTCAGGCTAGATGGAGAAAATCTTACTTCTCTCTACCCCTTAGAATAGGCTGATCCATCCTCAAGAAGAAAAAAATAAACTTCAAGGCTGAATCTTTGCAAAATCAAGACATGTATTATGGGGACTTCCCTGGTGGTCCAGTAACTAAGACCGTGCACTCCCAATGCAGGGGGCCTAGCTTTGATCCCTGCCAGGAAACTAGATCACACATACAACTAAAGATCTAGCATGCTGAATGCTGCAAATAAGATCTGGTGTGACCAAAAAAATTAAATAAATTATAAATATATATAAAAAAGACATGCATTGCAAAGTGATTTTTTCTTCACCAAAAAGTCAAGTGGAAAGAGATGTTCATGGTCTGAAGACACAGTGTTGTTGACACACTTCATTTCTAAATAATCCAATCAACACACCCATAGAGAAGAGCAAGTGCAAGATTGTATATTATAATGGCATGAATCAGAAAATAATTTTTTAGACCTGGATGGAACCCAATAAACCTTGTCCAGAAGGTTCAGAGTTTCTCTCAGGGACTGTGGAGGCAGGTGAAGGTAGAATTCAATGGCAAGAACCTAGACCTTTCACCCCTACTTTAACCAGAACAGTTCTGATTTATCTGTATAAATAATAAACTTCTTAATGAGGACTTCTTTTATTGCATTGTTCTACAAACTATAACAACTCGAAAATTATTGTTCTGGTTCAACTTGCTTAATTTTTCAGAGTTGAACTCTGGTTCAACTCGCTTAATTTTTCAGAGAAGGAATACAAGTCCAGTTTAGGGAAAAGACTTGCTCAAGTCTGCATAGCTCCTTAGAGCTCATCCAGAATTTAAAAAAAAAAAAAAAAAACTGCACCATGTCTTATTCTACACCTAAATCTCTTATTATGTTACTTAGCATTCAATTAAAGTCTACTAATAAATTGTAATATTATTAGTTACTGTGAATATAATTTCCATAGTCTGTTAAAGTTTTAAGCTTTGTGTTTTTATGTCTGTGTGTTCATTACTTGTTCCTTACAGTTTTTCTATGAGTTCAGTTCAGTTCTGTCGCTCAGTCATGTCCGACTCTTTGCGACCCCATGGACTGCAGCATGCCAGGCCTCCCTGTCAATCAAAAACTCCTGGAGTTTATTCAAACTCATGTCCATTGAGTCCGTGATGCCATTCAACCATCTCATCCTCTGTCATCCCCTTCTCCTCCCACCTTCAATCTTTCCCAGTATCAGGGTCTTTTCTAACACGCATCACGTGGCCAAAGGATTGGAGTTTCATCTTCAGCATCTGACATTCCAATGTATATTCAGGACTGATTTCTTTTAGGATGAACTGGTTGGATCTCCTTGCAGCCCAACGATGTACTCTGCATATAAGTTAAATAAGCATGGTGACAATATACAGCCTTGACATACTCCTTTTATTATTTGGAACCAGTCTGTTGGTCCATGTCCAGTTCTAACTGTTGCTTCCTGACCTGCATACAGATTTCTCAAGAGGCAGGTCAGGTGGTCTGATATTCCCATCTCTTTCAGAATTTTCCACAGTTTGTTGTGATCCACACAGTCAAAGTCTTTGGCATAGTCAAAAAGCAAAAGTAGATGTTTCTCTGGAAATCTCTTGCTTTTTTGATGATCCAGTGGATGTTGGCAATTTGATCTCTGGCTCCTCTGTGTTTTCTAAATCCAGCTTTAACTTCTGGAAGTTCACAGTTCATGTACTATTGAAGCCTGGTTTGGAGAATTTTGACCATTACTTCACTAGTGTGTGAAATGAGTGCAATTGTGTGGTAGTTTGAACATTCTTTGGCATTGCCTCTCTTTGGGATTGGAATGAAAATTGACGTTCTCCAGTCCTGTGGCCAATGCTGAGTTTTCCAAATTTGCTGGCATTTTGAGTGCAGCACTTTCACAGCATCACCCTTAAGGATTTGAAATAGCTCAACTGGAATTCCATCACCTCTGTTAGCTTTGTTCATAATGATGCTTCCTAAGGCCCACTTAACTTTGCATTCCAGGATGTCTGGCTCTAGGTGAGTGATCACACCATTGTGATTCTCTGGGTCATGAAGATCTTTTTTGTATAGTTCTTCTGTGTATTCTTGCCACCTCTTTTTAATATCTTCTGCTTCTGTTAGGCCCATACCATTTCTGTCCTTTATTGTGCCCATCTTTGCATGAAAAATCCCCTTTGTATCTCTAATTTTCTTGAAGAGATCTCTAGTCTTTCCTATTCTATTGTTTTCCCCTATTTCTTTGCACTGGTCATTGAGGAAGGCTTTCTTATCTCTCCTTGCTATTCTTTGGAACTCTGCATTGAAATGGGTATAGCTTTCCTTTTCTCCTTTGCCTTTCACTTCTCTTCTTTTCTCAGCTATTTGTAAGGCCTCCTCAAACAGCCATTTTGCCTTTTTGCATTTCTTTTCCTCGGGGATGGTCTTTCTCCCTGTCTCCTGTACAATGTCATGAACCTCTGTCCATAGTACTTCAGACACTCTATCAGGTCTCTAACAGATCCCTTGAATCTGTTTTTCACTTCCACTGTATAATCATAAAGGATTTGATTTTGGTTATACCTGAATGGTCTATTGGTTTTCTCTACTTTTTCAATTTAAGTCTGAATTTGGCAATAAGGAGTTCTTGGTCTGAACCACAGTCAGCTCCTGGTCTTGTTTTTGCTGACTGTATAGAATTTCCCCATCTTTGGCTGCAAAGAATATAATCAATCTGATTTTGGTATTGACCATCTGGTGATGCCCATGTGTAGAGTCTTCTCTTGTGTTCTATGAGTTGGGCAGTATTAGTAATGGCACCCTTCTTCACATAAAAAGATTTTGAGGTTCACTGGGTAAGTGGTTAAATTAGGGGTGGGAACTAATTCTACTGGCTTTCAATCTAGTACATTTTCTTATACTTATACATTTCTCAACAGTACTTCTCAATGTCCTGATTAGGGAAGAGCATCAGAACTATTTCATTCCAAGAATATTTTGTAGGATATTACCATTATTATCATGAATTTTTACTTAAAAAGATCTTATTGGAAATTCCAAAACTTGCTGTCCCTGCAGTAACACCCCTGCTTCTTCGAGGAAGTTAGGAAAACAATATTTTAAAAGACTTATTATTGCCGATGAATGACAAACCCCTCCTTTGGATATTTTTCTTCACAAGTTTTGAAACAGAATTTAGTGAAAAAATTTCAAATGCTCTTTCCATAACACTGATCATAAATTCAGATTCTTTTCATCAACCACATGTTCTGCTAAAGCAGCATTGCTGTTTGCCTTCACTATTGAGAGAACAAATGAAAGAAGAAATGCAATAACTTCCCATTCTTCATCAGTTATTGGAATGTGCTTCATACATGCCTCTTAAGCCACAAGTGGTAGGTAATTGAATTCTTCAAGGTATCACAGATTTTGAAAAGGATTGACAGTTTTCTTAAGGAAAATATTACTTTTGGTTGGTTTTAAAACTACTATTTTTCAATCAACCCACATTGTGGATGTATACACAAACACACACCCTTCATTTAGCATCTGCCACTCTGACCTTTCAAGTGATATTGTTGTTGTTGTTCAGTCACTCAATGGTGTCCAACTCTTTGTGAATCCATGGATTGCAACTCACCAGGCTTCCCAGTCCTTCACTGTCTCCCCAAGTTTGTTCAAACTCAGGTCCATTGAGTCAATGATGCCATCCAACCATCTCATCCTCTGTAGCCCCCTTCTCCTCCTGCCCTCAATCTTTGTCAGAGTCTTTTCCAATGAATCGGCTCTTTACATCAGGTGGCCAAAATATTGGAGCTTCAACTTCAGCATCATTCCTTCCAATGAAGATTCAGGGTTGATTTCCTTTAGGATTGACTGGTTTGATCTTATATTCCTTAATTTTTGCTTTCCATTTACTCTGATGGAAAACAAAAGCTGTTATATGTGTAAAAGAAATTTGAAAGCTGTAATTTTATATTTAAATGTACTGAATTATTATTATTACATTGTAATAATACCAGTTATTACAGGATACTTTGGAATAATAATCAGTCATACTTTTTCACTTGAAATACGCATGCATCATATAATTTTCTCAATCTGCATTGTTGAATATCTCATTTTGCACTTTTGTTATCTACTCACTCAATTCTGCAGTTATAGAATTCACTAATTTTCCACCAAAATTTATTTGATGGTTGATCTCATTTTAAGGTTTGCTTGAATCAAAAAATAAGCATTCTTCTCCGATTTCTTACTGTGTTTTCTCCATTTTGCCTGAAGAAGTTATTTAAATTCTATAACAGAAGGAGATCTTGAAGGGTACTTAATCTAACTCCTTTTGCCTGAGAAAAAGTGATTTGCCTAAGACAGCACAGTGACAAAAATTATTTTAGACCCTTGTCTTACAATTACCAACCCAACCTTCTTTTTCAACACAAGCAACCCAAAAGTTCTGCTTCCCCAGAAAAAAATTCCTCTTCAAAGGAAAACAGGTAAAAATCCTGTGTCTTTTTTATCTCTCTGGCTTATTTTCTAAATGTTTGGACACCTATGAGGCAGAGTTTTGCTATTAATGCCACACCACACAAGGCTATTTTGGTGGTAAAAAATATAGTGGCCATAACGTATTCCATTATATCAGCAGATTTTGATTTGTGTATAATAAGAAACACAAACTCATGACTCTTCTGTTCTCCCATTCAATTATGAATGCACTAAAATAGCAATACCAATATTATGGAGTTTCCCCTGAGGGCTACTTCAGCTATTAATTTTTATGACATATATAGGCTTAAAGTATTTCACAATACATATTCAAAAATAGAATTACAAAAAGTGAACTTCCGAAAACAATGTCACATGAAAACCGATTGAAATTATAAGACAAAGCCTCCGTAAAAAGTACAAATTCATTTCCATTCACTATGTCTCAAAGGACAAAGTATACTTAATGGTTTCATTCTGCATAAAATATCACCAAAAGACATCTGAATAATGCTCTTAATGAATTTTGTTTATCATCTTTTTTGAGAAAAGTAGGAAGAGTAGTCACCGAAAACCCATCTTTTCCCCTCCCCCTGAACAGAGGACCTTTTTATTCTTCCACACTTGGTAATAAAATACACCTATGACTATGCAGTTTTCTAAAAGTACTAAGAGGAAGAGGGAATCTGAACCACCATTTATCTTTTGGGGGATCTTTTGGGCTTCCCAGGTGGCTCAGTAGTAAAGAATCTACCTGCCAATGCAGGAGACCTGGGTTCAATCTCTGATCCAGGAAGATCCCCTAGAGAAGGGAACAGCTACCCACTCTGGTATTCTTGCCTGGAGAATCCCATGGACAGAGGAACCTCATGGGCTACAGTCCATAGGGTCATGAAGAGTCAGACATGACTGAGCACACACACACACACCACACACACACACACACACACACACACACACACACACAGAGGGATCTTTAGCATTCTCACTGGAAGCCTATCAGAAATGTGAAAGCAAACAACTTGCAGTGTTAGACTATACAATGGGAAATTACCCATTTTTCCTCCCTCGAAGCTTTATTAAGATATAATAGACCAATAACTGTATATATTTAAAGTTTATAACATGATAATTTGATACACATATACACTGTGAAATGATCATCACAAATCAGGGTAATTAACACATTCATCACCCTATATTGTTGTTGTTGTTGTTTAGTTACTCAGTCATGCCCAACTCTTTGTGATTCCATGGACTGTAGCCCACCAGGCTCCTCTGCCCATGGGATTCTCCAGGCAAGAATAATACTGCAATGGGTTGCCATTTCCTTCTCCAGGGGATCTTCCCAACCCAGGGATTGAACCCGTGACTCTTGTGTCTCCTGCAATGCAAGCAGATACTTTACCACTGGCTCACCAGGGAAGCCCATCAACCCACATAGTAACCTTCTTATGGTGAGAACACTTAAGATCTACTCTTTAAGCAAATTTCATGTATACAATACAGTATTATTAACTATAGTCACCATGCTGTACATTATATCCCCATAACTTATTCATTTTGTAACTTAAAACTAATGCCCTTTGACTGTCATTTCCCCATAGTCCCCATCCACAGCCCTTGGTAACTACCATTCAACTCTCTGTTTCTATGACTTAAGCTTTCTTTTTCTTTAGATTCCACACAAAAGTGAAATCATATAGTATTTGTCTTTGTCTGGTGTGTTTCACTTAGCTTAATACCATCAAGTTTCATCTAAGTTGTTGTAAATGGCAGGATCTCCATCCTTGTATCTCAGGGATAAATCTCACTTGATCATGGTGTATGATCCTTTTAATGTGCTGTTGAATTCAGGATGGCTAATGTTTTGTTGAGAATTTTTGCATCTATATTCATCAGAGACACTGGCCTGTAGTTTTCTTGTAGTTGCCTTATCTAGGTTTTGTATCAGAGTAAATCTGGCCTTGTAAATGAGTTTGGGAGTGTTCTCCCCTCTTCAGTTGTTGAAGAGTTTGGAAAGGTTGGCATTAAATCTTTGTTAGAATTCACTAGTGAAGCCATCTGGTTTGGGGTTTTCCTTTGTTGGGAGGTTTTTGATTACTGAGTCAATCTCCTGACTAATTTTTGCTCTCTCAGTTTGGTCTTTATTGGCAACATGCTCTATTTTGGCAAATATTCCTTGTGCTTTTGAAAAGAATGACTATTCTGAAAAACATTTTAAAAAATGAGTATTCTGCAATGGTTGAAGAGAGCACTGTAGAAACGTCAAACATGTTATGTGGTTTGAAAATATTGTTTATATTTTCTATACACTTACTAATTTTCTACTTGTTCTATCAATATTGAGAGAGGGATATTAAAATGTCTGATTATAATTTTGGATTTTTCTCCTTCTTACTGTTCTTCCTGTTTTTATGTAATATATTCTGAAGTTTTGTTATTAAGCACATAAATGCTTAGGATTCATTGACATTTTTATCATTATGACATGACTTACTTTATTTCTGGTAATATTATATCTCTGAAATCTACTTTGTCTAATATTAATATAGCCACACCAGCTTTTTGTGTTTTGCTTTGATTGGTGTCAGAATAGTAGATCTTTTTCCATGCTTCTATTTTCAACCAATTTTTATCTTCAAAATTAAAACTTTTTTTCTTACAGACAGAATAGTGTTTTGCACCTCTATCTAAGCTGACAGTCCCAGCATTTGGACGGGGTTATTTAGACAGTTTATATTTAATGTGATTTTTGATATGTGCTGTGTGCTCAGTCACTCAGTTCTGTCCAACTCTTTGCGACCTCATGGACTGCTCTCCACCAGGCTCCTCTGTCCATGGGATTTCCCAGGCAAGAATACTGAAATGGGTTGCCATTTCCTTCTCCAGGGGATCTTCTCAACCCAAGGATCAAACCCCCATCTCATGTATTGGCAGGCAGATTCTTTATCACTGTGCTACCTGGGAAGCCTTATTTTTGACACAGTTAAGCTTAAATCTATAATCTGTTTTCTATTTGTTTTAGTTTATCTTTCAGTTCAGTTCAGTCACTCAGTCATGTCTGACTCTTTGTGACCCCATGGACTGCAGCATGCCAGGCCTCCCTGCCCATCACCAACTCCCAGAGCTTACTCAAATCCATTTCCATTGAGTTGGTGATGCAATCCAACCATCTCATCCTCTGTTGTCCCCTTAGCCTCCTGCCCTCAGTCTTTCCCAGCATCAGGGTCTTTTCCAATGAGTCAGCTCTTTGCATCAGGTGGCCGAAGTACTGGATTTTCAGCTTCAACATCAGTCCTTCCAATGAACACCCAGGACTGGTCTCCTTTAGGATGGACCGGTTGGATCTCCTTGCGGTCCAAGGGACTCTCAAGAGTCTTCTCCAACACCACAGTTCAAAAGCATCAATTCTTCGGTGCTCAGCTTTCTTTATAGTCCAACTTTCACATCCGTACATGACCACTGGAAAACCATAGCCTTGACTAGATGGAACTTTGTTGACAAAGTAATGTCTCTGCTTTTTAATATGCTGTCTAGGTTAGTCCTTCTATCTTTTAAACTTCTTTTTATTGAATAAAGTATAATCCTTATTACATTTTATCTTTTTTATATTCTATAACTTTGTTTATTTTGTTTATAATTTTGTTTATTTTGTTTATTGTATGCTTTTGGGTTTAAGTATACTTTTTACTTTGTCACAGTCTGCCTTCAAGTGGTAGACTTGAAGGTACCACTTCATATATAGTATAAGACCCATGAAATAGTATACTTCCATTTCTCTCCTCTAGGTCTTTATGCTATATTTTCAGATGTTTTACTCACTCATATATTAGAAATCATGGGCTTCTCCAGTGGCTCAATGGTAAAGAATCCACCTGTGATGCAGAAGACACAGGAGACTTGAGTTTGATCCCTGGTTCTGGAAGATCCACTGGAGAAGGGCATGGCAACCCACTTCAATATTCTTGCCCAGAGAATCCCATGGACAGAGGAGCCTGGCAGGCTACAGTCCGTGGGGTCACAAAGAGTTGCACGTGACTGAAGTGATTGAGCACGTACACACATATTATAAATCATACAGTGCTTTTTGTTATCTTTGCTTAGTTTATTATATTTTATTTTAAAGAAATTAAAATAGTAAGAAAAATCTTACATAGTTTTGCATGTAGTTATTATTTCCAGGAATCTTCATCTTTTTGTGTATATTCATAGTTCTATCTGGTATTATTTTTGTTCTGTCTGAATGATATTCTTTACCATTTCTTGTAGCATGGGAATGCTGGAGATGAACTCTTTCACCTGTTGTCTGAAACATCTTTAATTCATTTTCATATCTGAAAGATATACACACAAAGTGAAGAATTCTAGGTTTCCAGTTATTTTGTCTTTTAGTCCTCTAAAGATGTTGCTACACTTTCTTCTCCTTTGCATTATTTCCTGTGAGAAATCTGATACACTTTGTTCCTGTGTGTATCTCTTTTTTTTTTTCTCTTTCTGATTTAAGTATTTCTTTTTTATCATTGATTTTAAGCAGTTGATTATGTTGTGTCTTAGTGTAGTTTTCCTCGTGTTCCCTGTGTGAGATTTGTTGAGCTGCATGGATCTCTGAGTTTTTAGTTTTCATCAAATTTGGAAATTTGGGGACCATTACTTCTTCAAACATTTTTCTGCTCTCCACTGCAGAGACTCAAATTGCCTATATATTAGGGTGCTTGCAGTTGTTCTACAAGTCTCAGATGTCTTTTTTTCCCCAAATATTTTTTGTTTCTTTCTATATTACACTTTGGACAGCCTCTAGTGCTATGTCTTCAAGCTTACTAATCTTATCTTCTGCACTGTCTAATCTGTATTTAGTCCCATCCTATATATTTTCTATTTCAGACTGTTCTGTAGTTTTCATCTATAGACATGTGATTTGGATCTTTTTTGTATCATCCATGTCCCTATTTCACTTTTCAAACATAGGCAGTAATGATAACTCTTTTAATGTCTTTGTCTACAAATTCTAACATCTATCTAATTCTTGGTTGGTTTAAGTTTATTTTTATCCCCATTATGGGACTTATTTCCCAGCCTTTTTGCCTGCCTGAGAATTTTTCATAGATGCCAGACCTTGTTAATTTTATCTTATTGGTTGTCTTTCTATAAATATCCTCAAGCTTTGTTCTGGGATGCAGTTAACTTACTTGGAAACAGTCTGATCCTATTTTGGCTTTGTTTACATGATTTGTTAAGTGGGAACAGAAGCATTTAGGGCTAATTATTCCCCACGGCTGAGGCAAGTCCCTTATGGGTACTCTATTTAATGCCCTATGGATTATGTGTTTTTCCTATTTGGCTGGTGGAAACTGGCACTATTTTCAGCCCTGTATCAACATTGAGTGCCGTTTCCTATAAATCTCTCAGATGGTTCTTTCCCTGCCCTGGGATAGTTTCCTCATATGCTTGTACTATGCTGAATGCATGAATGAGACTCTCTGCAGGTGATAGTGTTTCCATTTTTGTTCATTTCTTTCCTCTCCAGTACTCTGTGCTACGGACTCTAGCCCCTAGACCCTCACCTCTATCTCCTCAAGTCAGATAATTCACCTGGCTTGACCCTGAGCAGCTGGAAACTCTTTTCAAGAAATAAACTGTAACAATAATCACATGGAACACACCTAAGATGTTTTCCACTTTTTTGGTACTGCTGTTTATTGTCACTTGATGTACACTGTCTTGAAAACATTGTTTCATAAACTTGTGTGTGTGTGTGTGTGTGTGTGTGTCTTGGCCAGAACATATTTCAGGGAGAGGATGAATCTGGATGCTGCTATTCCATCTTGCCTATAAGCAGAAGTCTTCCATATGTTTTTTTCATAGGAGATTCTGTAAACTATAAATCATCATACCCTGATGTCTCCTTCATGGAGATATGCCAAGGTGATGTATGTATATCAAGGTGGCATAATTATTTCAATAATCACCATGCAGTAACTATCAACTGTGTATAGAAAACTATGTTTGAGACAAATGATAGGAAAAGAAACACAGCCAACATTATGACTCCTAAGCTAAAGAAAGTCATATTTTTTTTCCCCAGAACGTATCTCTTATTCTGGTGGTGCCACACATGAGCTATAGAAGCAGAGTCCAAGGAAGCAAAGTGTCCATATAATAAGGACCCACTAGGCTTTCCCGTGTTGTGTATGAATTCTTTCTCCATTGGGGTGATTCGAACAGACAAGATTATTTCTCATTTCCAGAGCTCTTCCCCAAATAATCACATATAGAAAAGAATTTTAGAACCATTAACCTTTTGGACCATTTTCTAGATTTCTTATGGCTGTTCTTTAATGGTTAGGTCAAACACAACCAAGCATCCATAAAATGATCCTCACACCTACCTTTGGTTTGGAAGGCAAGCTAGGTGGTGTTTCCCCAAATTTCTGATAATACTAATGAGCTCAGGAACTTGGTAATAGACTATCTTGCCAAACAATCTCTTGGAGAATGTGCTTCAGATTGTCTGGTGTGGGACTGGAAATTTTTCTTAATGAGTTCCCCAAATGATTCATAACTCTAGGAAAGTTTTGGAAATAGTGAATTAGAGGACTTCTTGACCAGTGGGTGCCACTCAAAAATGTACACTCTAGTTACAATTCACATACCAGCCTCATACTTGGTCTATTTTTATTGGGCCAAAAGAAACTGATTCTGCATTGGCACTGGGTAGTGCTCCCTAATATAAGTTGAGCATGAGATGGCAACTATGACCCAATAGAAAAAACCAGGTTGCATTTCTATAGTCCATTTTGGAGGAAAAATAAACCTTTTTTTACTAAGCCATAATCCCTTCCTTTATTTGATATATCAGTGCTATTTTCAAAATTGTGCCCATGATCTCCCAACTTGAAAAAAACATCTCATGGAGATAAAGTGCTTTGCTAGATAGTAGAGCATTTGGCATCTTGAAATAAGTCATTTACAGTGGCTTCATTATTGTGAACAGCAGAACATATGAACAAGAAATAACATTAAATTACCCTTGATGAGACTCCAGCATCATGTCTTTCATCTTCCTCACTAAGAGCACTCACAAGAGATGGACTCTATTTAGGCAATCTTTTAAATTTTTGACTCACTAGTTTTAAAGAACATATATTGTAGCTGTATTAAAGGCATGGAAGTCAGAGTTTGTTTGGATGGCATGGCAGACAGAGAAAGACCTGGGGATGGGGGATAATATAACACCTGGAAGCAGGGCTCTAACAGCTGACAATTTCTGAGCACTTAAATGCCAAACATTATGCCCGGTGCTATGCATATATCATTTCATTTAATCATTTATAACAACCCTAATGGAAAACGAGATTTTGGGTTACCAAGGGGCAGTTATCTGTGGTATGGTGTGTGGAGAATCTGATATCTATCCATGGATAAGTTTTCCTGTGGAATTCAGCTGTTGCTGCTGCTGCTAAGTCGCTTCAGTCGTGTCTGACTCTGTGCGACCCCATAGATGACGGACCACCAGACTCCCCCATCCCTGGGATTCTCAAGGCAAGAACACTGGAGTAGGTTGCCATCTCTTCTCCAATGCATGCATGCATGCTAGGTCGCTTCAGTCGTGTCTGACTCTGTGCGATCCTATGGACAGCAGCCCACCAGGCTCCTCTGTCCACAGGATTCTCTGGCAAGAATACTGGAGTGGGTTGCTATTTCCTTCTCCAGTATTGTAATGCTACATAACATTAATGCAGTATGACTTGTAATGTTGCACTAGGGCAAGCCCAGTCCCCCCAGGGTTTGCCTCCACCTAGGTCAATATTTAAGAACCATTTCAGGAAACCAGTTGGTAAGTCCTAAAGGCAAACGGCCATAGCACTTAAATGTGGAGACTGCTAAAAGCTATTTCTATATTAGTATATATCCATTTTTTCAATCATAAAAAGCTATGTAGTAAATATCAAAATACTTCAAAATATTGTTTTAATGTCTTATTAATTCTTCAAAGTAAATAGCATACACATATTAAAACATGCTTTTTCAAATTATCCAAGGTTAGAATAATACACCTTTCCTGACCCACTGCCCTACTTCTTTTTAGCCATCTGAACATCCATTACTTTATAGTTATTACATATACTAGATTTCTGTTACTCATGATAGGTTGGGGACATGAGGATTTCCAAGGAAATCCTACAATAAACAAAGCTAAATAAGGGGGTTGTCTATACCAGTGCTATCCACTATAAATTTCTGTTACAATGACAATGTTTTGTACCTACACTGTCTAATAGGTAGCTACTGGCCACATATAGCTGTTGAGCAATTGAAAGTATGTTTTCATAAATGGGGGTCTGAATTTTTAATTGTATTTCATTTAAACAGCCTCATATGGCTAATGGCTATTGTATTGAACACTGCAGGTCTATACCAATGAGGTTTAAGACCACTATCTAACTTTAAGAGCAAAGATGAGCACCCAAAAACTGTACAAGATGTGATCTCTACTTAAACTATCTCCTTCCAACAAGACAAGGCTTGGCACACCAGACTCGGAGGAAATTTCCCCCTCAATGCTCTGGAATGTGGAAGACATGCATCTCTCGTATTCTGTAAAATGGTAATAGTTAACTCAATGTGAAACCATGCCTTTGGAAATGAGACTATATGGCCCACCCCCCACTCCACGCCACCTTATATGCATCACACCACTGCTACAACTAAAAAGGGCACTCGACTCAGTGCTCGTTATTCTAAGAGACTGTGTTACAGGTGAAGTACAGGTACTGGCAATGCCATGCATTCTAAACATCATCCTGGCAGTGGTGAGGACTGTGGAAGATCAGTAGCTTTTGAACCATGATGGGCACAATACATAGCACCTGCTTATACTCAAAGCACCAGCCTACGTCCAGAAAAAGACCACTTCCTTTGCAGAAAAGTTTCTCTTTTTGTGCTCATCACAATCTCTGGGCACCTTTTCATTTCCTTTTCTCTTCATGCAATATGCATTTACCTAACTTGACTGACAGGCTTCCCCAAAGGTAAACAATCCACAATGCAGAAGACACAAGTTCGATCCCTGGGTCAGGAAGATCACTTGGAGTAAGAAATGGCAACCCATTCCAGTATTCTTGCCTGGAACATTCCGTGGACAGAGGAGCCTTGTGGCTTACAGTCCATGGGGTTGCAAAGAGTCAGACAAGACTGAAGCAACTGCGCACTGCACAACCTGACTGACAGAGACTACTACATTGTGAACCCGTATTCCGATATCTCTAAATATAATGAATGCTGAAGGAACAGTGGAGACTCTGAAGCTTCAAAAACCAGCCCAGAAAGTTGGGTATGATGGTCTTCTCTGGTCTTGGGGAAAACACCAATGGCAACCTCTCAATGATAATTCAACAAAGCCATTTTTGTTAGTTAGGTTGAAAGATATAGAAACTTGAAAAATCATTTTTTAAAATCCTTAAAAGTAATTCTGATACAGCCAGTGATACTACAATGATTCCTAATGCACACTTATTTTACTCACCTTCTCAGCATTATCAATATGCTTTCTTTTCCTCTTCAATTTGTAAAGAGCTAGGCTTGCTCTGTTTCACTTATGTGTTCTTTTTCTGGTTTTATAATAACTATAGGCTGTTTTCATGGCTATGCTTTTTTCTCAAAGGAAATTGGAGGACACAAACCTTTCATTATACTAGTTGGAAGCAGACAGCAATGTGTAACACTTCCTTTTGCCCAAACAGTGAATGTTATCCTGGTAACAATGATAAAGAGGATCAAGAGATGATTGAGAGGGGGTGGCAGTCAGCTGCAAAGACATGGCTATAGGAGCAGTGTTTCAAATATATAAAAAGATTATAGGGAAAGATGAAGAGTGTCTCAACGAGGGTGAGGAAGGGCTTGAGGAAAGTTAAAATGCGTGGGCATGTAAGGGGAGAATTTCCAAAACACAGAACAGATGAGTTTAAGAAAACAAGGAGAAAATATCTTGTCAGCATCTCTGTCTCTCCTGCTAGACTAGACTCTTTGGAGACCTGAGCTTCATGGGCTGTGTGTTCTTTACTTTTGCAACGTCCTGTAATCCCTCCCTAACCTCCAAGGCAGCAGCTTGTGGAATTCTTGACACATATACTGTTGAGGAAATGTGAGACATGGAAATGAGTGAATGAATAGAAGGAAGCATGGAAGGGAGGAAGTAAAGGAAGGTGGGAAGCATGGAAGCAGGAAAGGGGGGAAGGGAGCAAAGGAGGGAGAGAGAGAGGGAAGAAAGGAGGAAGGAAGAAAGGGGTGAGCTGGAGGAAACCATAAAGGTCACCAGTGCAGGCAAAATCTGGTGCTTTGATTCTGTTCAAAAGGGAAAGGACAGCAGCCTGCCTATAGCTAACCCTTCCCCTCAAGCAGCTCTTAGCATGCCAAGCACATGTAGGGGGCTCAGAATGGAGAGGAGAGCCAGTTGCTGAGTCTCAATTGATTAGTTTTACTTCCCTCACAGTGTCAAATTCACATGCAAATCAGAAGAAAGAAAATATTTCCACCAAATATACAGCATCGTGACTATAGTTGATAATACCATATTGTATAAGTGAAATTTGCTAAGAGAATAGAACTTATGCATTCTCACACACACAAAAAATGGTAAATACGTGAAGTGACAGATGTGTTAATTAAGAAGATTGTGGGGATTCTCCCACTATATATCTATATCTCATATATTTACATAGTTTATCTACATTTATATAGATTTAGATATAATTATCATGTTGTAATCTTTAAATACATTACAATTTTATTCACCATCTAGCTCTTAACAGAGCTGGGAAAAAAGCATGGAGGTAGAAACAAAAAAAGAATATATATTTCAACACAACTAACTGTTTCTTACGACATCTTGTTAAATGATATTTCAAAAGTTATCTATTCCAAACTCACATCTATGCTCACTCTCCTCCTTCCCTTCTCCTTGAATCCTGATATTTTTCATGGATACCCCCATTCATAGGGGCTCTCTACCTTCTGAAGCAACCCACTGCATCCTAAGAGAGCTCTAGTGATAGAAATGTTAAACCAAAATATTTCTTCTCACAACTTCTATCTTTTAATGTGAGCACTTTCCTCCGGTACCGCAGCTTAGTCTGTCTTCTACATGAAAACACATATCCATCAGGATACTGGCAGGAAACAGATGGCACATTCAAAGATATAATTAAAGAGTTTCACAAAGACACTATTTATAATGGGAGAGACAAAAAAAGGAGCTGAAGAACCCTGGGGCTAGAAAGTTGCTGGGAGGACATGGAGAAGAATTACAGAGGAAAATGTATCTATAAGAGAAACAGGAGCTGTGACCTTCAGGAAAGGAGAAGAGACACAGCCAAGCCCAAGTTCAGCAAGGAAGACATGGGGAAATAAATACCCTGACTTTCTTTCCCACCTCCCCTAACCTGCACTTGCTGGTGCCTCTCATTGGCTAAATGCAGTCAGAAGCCAGAGAGCTAGAGAGTGCAGAGGGTTGGAAAAGGATCCTGAAGGACAAATCACACTTCACATTTTCTAAAGATTTTTGTTGATGTGGAACATTTCTAAAGTGTTTATGGAATTTGCTACAATATTGCTTCTGTTTGATGTTTTGGTTTTCTTGGCCACAATGCATGTGGGATCTTAGCTCCCCGACCAAGGATCGAACCCACAGTCCCTGCATTGAAAGGCAAAGTCTCAACCACTGGACACCAGGGAAGTCTCCACACATTGCACATTTTTAAAGGCAGAACTAGTGTCCTCTTTGAGTCTTCTCTTCTCCAGCCAACCATCCTCCACTCCTCCATTCACTCTACAGAAGATACATACATATATCCATCCTCCATCCCAGATGCCTATTCTCGACCCAACATGGCCGTCCCAGTGCAAGGGAGCTGGGAATACCATCCTTCTCACTCTAGGTAACACTTCTAAAGTGGTACATCTTGAGAAAAATTTAAAGAATTCTTTCAGTGGCTACATGATATAATGACTCGTTATGATTTTTACAGTTCTTAAATGTCTGCCCACCAACTCCACTAGTCAAGATGAAGGTATGTCTCCCACATTCTATAGGTGGGTAGTTTACTCTCTGGACCCAGGGGCAGGACCAGACATTTATCCATTTTTACATTTTGATAATGAGTCTTTTGAGATAGCTTGCTGCAATCTTTTCTGGACTTCATCTAAAAACTTAATTTTTAAGGTAAAAGACATTTAGATATCATCTCATGCAATGCTGGGACTTTCCAGGTGGGTCGGTGGGTTAAAAATGCACCTGCAATGCAGGAGAAGTGGGTTTGATTCCTAAGTTGGGAAGATCACCTGGAGGAGGGCATGACAGCCCACTCTAGGATTCTTGCCTGGAGAAACCCATGGACAGAGGAGCCTGATGGGCTATAGTCCATAGGGTCACAAAGAGTCAGACATGACTAAAGTTAATGAGAATGCACACATCCAATGCTATCATTTTTTGTAAGGGCAAACAGGGACTCAAAGAACCAGAAGCTTGGGCGAGTGAGGAGTAGAATAGGGACAGAGCTTCCAATAGGCTTCCATTCCAAACCTCACAGAGCTTTTAACTGAAGTCATTGGACATTTTAGCCTTTTTGTACATTTATTTTCCTCACACATAGGACAAGATAAACTCTTATTATTCTGAAGTATTGCCTTTTGAAAACATGCTTGTCTGATGTCAGTTTGATGACACAATTCTCTCAAGCTGTTAGGTAGCAGACAATTTCTTGTGTCTGAAGAACTTGTTGGTTCATTTTGCTCTCACACTGAAGGTCTATCAGATGAAAAAAGCCTCACTATGACTTGTCAGTCATCAGAAGCAATATTGTTGAATTACAGTCCAATGGGTAATGCTATTAAGAAGCAGGACTGTATTGTTAGATGCATCAAAGAAAATTGTGCTTCCATTTTACAAATCCCAAAAAACAACAGCTTAAGTCAAGCCAAATTCACAAGTCGGCACATATATTGGGTTGGCCAAAAAGTTCATTTGGGTTTTTCTGTAAGATGGGCTTGAAAAACCCAAATGAACTTTTTGGCCAACCCAATATCACTTTTATCTAATCTATCCATGAATTTCAAAATAAGTCACTTTTAAACACAGTGAATTATTTTTAAAAAATAACACCTAAAATCAAAATAAACAAAGACAAACCTAACACAACAATATAAAAAATCTGGGGTCTAAGGCCTTAGTTCCCCACTGAGTGCCTTTCCTGATGACAACCTTAACGTGATGTCCTTGATTTTTATTAATGGTCAAATCAGAAAACGAAAATGAATGATGCTTCTCTGTGTTTTATGATAAATAGCTTCTGAAGAAGCTTTCAATTTTGTTGTCCAATGTCTCATGCATATGGATCCATATGATAAATTATTTTTAGAATCCAATATCTGCTTCAACCAGCCGGTCCCAATCAGCAAACCTGGGGAAGAATTTTCAAAACAGCATGTATAGTTTGCCACCCATAAATAAAGTAGCCATTTGTTTTGTAGCAGAAAACACTGAATCCTGTAACACATTGTGTTTTCTTTTATATCCTGGTGGCCAGGAAGCTCACAGTCAATGATACTTCTGGCACTCCTCCATGTAACTGCTTCCTCCTCAGTCTCCGTGGGTTGTTGTTGTTATTTTTTGTTTTTTGTTTTTTAACAGTCATCATAAACATTTTTTTTTATTATAAGCCACCTCAAGTCATCTTTGTAAGCAAGCATCGTAAGTATAACAAAACATCTAAACACCACTATTAATGGAGATAAAATAGCATTTTGAAGAGACTGCACCAAAACCCTCACTGCATTTCGTCAAGACTGGATGCTTCTAAATATCTGGTTTATCAGCATAGACTGTTTTGAAAGCTAATCTGGAAAATGCAGAGAGCAGTCATTAAAGTGGCCCTATTTCTTATTTAACTGGACACAAAAGTCCCTTGAGAGCTTTGGCTCATAGCTTTGGCCTGAACTATGATCTAGTTGCACCAATTTAGAAGAGTAACTGTTGGGGGTGGTTAGGAGGGAGTACAAGGATAGTCATCAGAAAGGTGATGGAAGGAACAAGAACCTACTAAGCTGTGAGGTATTTTTAAGTGGCCTAAATACATGAAAACCAGAGGCCATGCTATTGATAAATTTCAGAGTCTATAATCAATGCCACTTTGTGTCCTTGATGGGAAAATTCAAATCAAGATAATTCTAATTTCAGATATAGAAACAAGAACTCCACTAGACTCAGGTATGAAAGTGAGCAGATGATATGTGGTCTTTCTCCAAAGCCAGGATAAAAGGTGAACAACCCCCCACCATCATGCCCATCACCTCGAGGGAAAAAGCAGGAGAGGGAGGTAAAGAAGGAGGAGAATCTTTATTTATTTACTTAAGATGGGCTGAGGTAGAAATTCTGCACCAATCAAAGAATCAGAGTAGACTGAGGAAATGCATGGAATGTACTAAAAATAAATTTTCTAGAAGGCTGGTGACAAAGAATCAGCAAAAACAGCTGTTTTGTAAAAATGCAAAACAGAAAACAGTGTTCACCAACAAGGGGTTGTTAAATTAGAAAACCTCCATAGCAGGTCATAGTATTCAACCATTAAAGACTAAAGCAGATCTATTTATATAAACACACAGAAAGGCTATCATGTAATATTGTTAAGTGAACTGTAGAGTCATGAAACTTACCATATAGTATGATTGCAATTGAGGGAAACAGACTACTATGCATGTGTGGATGTATGTATGTATGTGTATGTGTGTGTGTGTGTGTACAAATGCCATGTAAGAATCCACTCATGACTAATTACATACTTTGATTTGTCTCATAATTTCATCAACTCTTTGGTCTCTATTTACTCATGTTTCCAAAATCATGTCACATAAATGCTGAATAACAAGGATTTGTAAAATGAAAAATAGTTTGGAAGCTATTTATTTCATTTGCTTGGCTGCTTGGGTTTTCTTGACTGCAGTTGTCTGCCTTTGTGCACCTAGAGTTTGACCTTCAACCTTCTACCCCTTCCATGGGGATATGTAGCCTTGATACAACCTAAGAATTAGATTTACCTATAGCCAATGATTTGAAAGAAATACATGTGCATGAATTGACATTACCTCTATAGTCCAACTTTTGGAAACACCATTGAAACTTCTTGGCCAGAAAGATGCTGTTTTTGAGTCATCTCACTTTCACTGTACCCCAGGACAGCATAAAATATGAAAGTGGACCAAGCATGCTACCCCTGGACTTTCCAGGTGGCACAATGGTAAAGAATCACCCTGCCAACGCAGGAGACATAAGAGTTGTGGATTTCATCTCTGAGTCGGGAAGATGCCCTGGAGAAGGAAATGGCAACCCACTCCAGTATTCTTGCCTGGAAAATCCCATGGATAGAGGAGCCTGGTGGGCTACAGTCCATGGGGTTGCAAAGAGTTAGACAAGACTCAGCACAGCACAGCATGCTACTCCCCAAAGAGTAATGGAATTCCTCTCCAAAGAATGTTGGACAAATTCTAATTTCAACTCTACTGCCATGCACTGAAAATTTCAAAAGGCCTGACCTTGCATCAATCATTAGAAATTATGACATCAGGAGAAACACATCCAGTTCTGTACTTTTAGAGAGTTGGTAGTCAGCAGCAGTGCTTTGCCCCTCGTTTCTCCCACCTTGTCCTGGAAAATGTCAGGCATGGGCCATGCCTCACTTCCAGCCAGTACTGCTCCCTTTTTTTTCCCTTAAGACAGTGTCAACTGAAGATAAACATACAGCCTAAAAGTTGTGAGTTAAATTTTATAGGAGGACCTTACTGAGGACTAGAGCCAGCCTCTCAGATAGCTCTGAGGAACAGCTCCAAAGTGGTAACAGAGGGGTTGGGATACATAAGAATTTTTGCTGAAAAAAATTTTACAAACACAGTCAAACATCAAAAGATTTCTGCTAATCACAAAACCCAGACATCTCAAGTTAGTGATTTTAGTGAGTTTCTGTGTATAGGAAAATGCAAGAGTCTGGACTCATTGAAATTATTCCTTAAATATTCATTTTAACTCTCTAGGGCCAGTACCCAGAGCACAGAACATTTCCTATTTTTCTCCATCTTGAATTTCTCTCAGGGCGCACTGCACTGTCTGGGGGTGGCTACAGTGGCTGATGGCTTGATAGCAGGCAGCACCCCTTGTTTACTGAAATGGCAGGCAACATTTGCTTCTCACCACAGTCACCAAGCTCCAATAAGACTAATAACTGTCATTGGTACTTAGGAGCATAGGCTTCAGTGAAAGATAGGCCTGTATTGAAATCTGGTTCCGCTAGTTCCTAGATGAGTAACTCAGGCAAGAGGCTTTCCACTGAGCCTCAGTTTCTATACCTATAAAATGGGAAGAAGAGTAACACCACTGTCATAGGGATCTGTGAAGATTCATTAAGATAATCCACAGAAAGTGCTTCTACACAGTGAATCTCTGTACATTCTCCTAGTTATTGCTCCTGTTGTCACCATCATTCCTTACAGTGGGCCCACTGCCACAAGAACAGCGAGGTCCTGATAGAACCAGAAAAGCCTTTTAGAGCCAACACTCTAACTTTTAATGGGCCTCAAATACCTGTCGGCCATTCACAAGGAGGTCCTGTGATGCTCTAAGAGTGGACTCTCAGCAGACAAAGATCCATTAGATAAGTAGCAAGAGACTGTGTATGAGATGGGGGATTAAATTATATTGTCTCTCCTCCTATATATGAGTCCCAGTGACTCGTATAAATGGCATACATTTTAACAGGTTAACAATTCATAACACTGCCATACATTGTAGCAATTAACAGCATATGTTTTCCCAATTTCACAAAGGTAAGATAACTTTGGGGGCTTCCAAGGTGGGTGCCAATGCAGGAGATGTAAGACATGCAAGTTGGATCTCTGGGTCAGAAAGATTCTCTGGAGGAGGGCTTGGCAACCCACTCCAGTACTCTTTCCTGCAGAATTCCATGGACAGAGGAACCTGGTGGGCTAGAGTCCATAGGGTCACACAGAGTTAGACACAACTGAAGCGATTTCGCACACACGCAAGATAACTTTCAACATTATACTGAGAATCAGGAGACCTGGATTCTTGATCTAGCTCTACCTCCAAGGAAATCATGTGCCTTATTCAAATATACATTTAATTGTTTGTAAATAAAAAGCGACTGTACTGCTAGATGGTGCCACTGTATCCTGAGTGGTGTTGGTGTGAGGGTATCAGTGATCTAACTTTTCACTTCAGAAAGCACAGAGCCAAGTGGAGCCATATCTGAACCTGATGGAAAGGAATAGGTCTCCCCTCACCAGGTATGGATGCAATAAACAGCTTGGGACTTTGGCTACTGTCTTACCTATGGGAGGAGTAGATAGTTAATGAGTTATATGTGTAGAAAGAAGAATAAAAGTAATTTTGGTAATCACAAGGGTGTGACGTAGCAAAGCATTCATACTCACTAGCATCTACTTTCTCCCTGTCTCCCCTGATACATCATTAGACCGCTTTGCCTGGCCCACTTGCAATTAGGTGGGTCCATGTGGCTATGCTTTGGCTAATGGAGTGTGTATTGAAGTAAATGAGTTTCTAGCACCTCTCAAGTCATTCTCCATGGTTTTCCCTTCCATCACCAGCCAATTGGATGCAAAAAATTAAAAATCCAGTGGAAAAGTCCAAGGCTCTCTCTCTAAGAGGGTGTGAGTTCTTGATAGAAAGACCCCAAGGCCCTAAAGCAGAGTTCCTTGTTGACGCAATTAGATTTATGATAGGAATAATGAATCAACCTTTGTTGTGTTAAGCCATAGATTCTATAGATCCATTAGCCAAGTCTGATTACTGTATAACTCTACCTAACTGTTGCCTCATCTATAATATGAGGAGAAAAACATGGACCCACATGGATGTTGGGAAAAGTAAATGTAATAACATTCTAGCACAGTGCCTGGCCCCTAAATGTAGTGATCTTCAGCCTTAATAATTCACATCAAGTCATTGCAACTACTGATTTTTTTTTTTTTTGCTTTTTGACAATAACATCTTTATGTAGTAGAAATATCGACCCATTAGAGCAAGTCTGAGTTGTTCTAAATTGTTAAAGATATGTGTAAATCGCCTTGTGGTTTATTCTTGAATAATGTGAAGCTGAAGTCATTGTAAACACTGAACTAGCTCACCAATGCCTCAGCTTCTGCTGATCTCAGAAACCACAAACACTATTCTTCCAGGGGGAAGAAAAATATGCCACTCCATCTGGTAACTGTAAGAAAATCTTTTTCTTCTCTATGTTGACTTCAATGTGGATTGTGTCTATTTTGAAAAAAAAAATATATATATATATGTGTGTGTGTGTGTTCAGTTTGATGTGAACACTATTCACATTTACCATCTCAGGGCTGAATCACAGAATGTGTAGGCTGGAATCAACTAGGGTTTCATATCAGCAGCCAGAAAATGATTGAGGGCTGGTTTGGAGTCGTGTGTTCTGTTTGTAATAGCTCCATTTTCTTCTAATTGTCCCAGCAAAGACATGCTGATTAAACAGCTGCAGTTCCTACAAAATCCATTGGAATAAAAGACACACTCAGGTAACCCATTCATTATTCTGGAAAAGCATTGGTAGCTTTGACAAAATAATTATATGGAGAATCAGACTGTTAAAAATTCCATTGATTTTCTACATATTCAGATAAATGACACATCAGAAAATGGACTGGTACCAAGGGTTCTGTGCTAGCAATCAATCATCTCTTGGATGAAGAATATGTGCAAAGTCCATCCTAGAGGCTATGTGACAGCCAGCCCAACAAAAGCATGAGAATGGAGGGCATACTAATCAAGACTCAGCTCTTTTCAGATCTGTTTCCTTCTGCAAAAATGTCCACCAGCTCCCTACTGCTTATGAGAGTCGTTAGAAATCTGTTATTGGGTTGGCCAAAAGGTTAGTTCAGGTTTTTCCATGCCATCATACAGAAAAATCCGAATGAAATTTTTCACCAACTCAATATTTTGACATTCAAGGCCCTCTGCAGTAAAGCCTTAGTCAACCTCTATGAACAAACTGAACTAGCTGCTAGTGCACAAACCTGACTGAACCTTTCCTACATCCAGGCTTTGATTATGCTGAATCTCGTAGCTGAATTGTCCTCATCTATGCCTATTGAAATCCCATTCAGCCTTTAAAGTTCATCTCCAGTCCACTGATTTCATGCTGGCTTAGTTGATTACTTCTAAAAACACTGAAAAGAAATGTCCTGTCCCCTCTCCTGTGCCAGTGCCTCTTTGGGCACTTCTCATCCTCATCTATTCATCCTTCATCTATTTGTCTTAGTTGCTTTACTGCTACTACACCTGAAGGGTCAAAATTGTCTTACTTATCTCTCACAGTACCCTATACATAGTTCAGTGTATTAAAAAAATGAAAAACCCAACGACAAAAAAACATAGAAACCATTTTAATAATGGGCAAATGACATGAAGACATGCTTCTCCAAAGAAATACAAATGGTCAGTAAGCATGTGAACAGAGGCTCAATACCACTAGTAATTACAGAAATACAAATCAGAACCAACATGAAATGCCACTTCACACCCATTAAGATGGTTATTATAAAAAATGACAAATGTAGGAGAGGATATGGAGAAATTAGAACACTTGTGAATTGCTGGTGGGAATGAAAAATGGTGCTGCTGCAGTAGAAAAGACCATGGTAGAACAGGCACATGAAAGGATGCTCAACATCAGTCATCATCAGGGAAATGCAAATTAAAACCACAGTGAGATACCAACTCACACCTGTCAGAATGCCTGCTATCAAAAATACAATATGGAGTAAAGAGAACCCTCACACACTGTTGGTGGGAATGTGAGTTGGTATAGCCACTATGGAGAACAGTATGGAGACTCCTCAAAAAATTTAAAATAGAACCACCATACAATCTAGCAATTCCATCCCTGGGTACTTATCTGAAGAAAATGAAATCGCTATTTCAAAAAGATAATTGTACCCCAATTGTTCATTGCAGCATTAGTTACAATAGCCAAGATATGGAAGAAATCTGAATGCCCATTGATAGATAAATGGATTAAGAAGCTGTGGTGTATATATATATATATATATGCATGGACTACCACTCAGCCATAAAAAGGAATGAAATCCTGTCACTTCTGACAACATGGGTAGAACTAGAGAGAATATTATGCCAAGGGAAATAAGTTAGACAGATTAATACAAATACCAAACAACTTCATTTACATGTGAAATCTCAAAAACAAGAGAAGTGAACAAATACAACAAAACAGAGAGTTGTAGATGCAAAGAACAAAGTGATGGTTTGTGGGAGGCACTGCTGGGCAGGGATTGGTGAAATAGGTGAAGGAGATTATGAGGTACAAACTTCCAGCTATAAAATAAATAAGTCACAAGGATGTAATATACAGTGTAGGGAATATGTCAAAAATATTGTAAAAGCATTATATGATGACAGATGGTAACTAAGCATGGTGATCTTTTCCTAATATATAAAAATATTGAATAAATATGAGGTACATTTGAAATTAATGATATTATAAGCTATTTAATACTTCAATAGAAAAAAATAAAGAAAATAGTATGATGGTTCCTCAAAACATTTAAAATGGAATTACTACATAACAGATACTTGTACATCAATGTTCATAATAGCCAAAAGGTAGAAACAACACAAATGCCCATCAACAGCTGAAATAATAAGTGAAATATAATACATACACATAATGGAATATTATTCAGCCTTAAAAGGAAGGAAATTTTGGTACATGTTACAACATGCATGGACCTTGAAAATGTTACGCTACATGAAATAAGCCAGACATACAAGGACAAATATTATATGATTCTACTTATATGAGGTACCTAGAATAGGCAAATTTACAGAGAGAGAAAGTAAAATAGAGGTTACCAGGGATTGTGGGTAAGGGGGGATGGGGGCTATTGTTCAATGGGTAGAACGTTTCTTTGGGGGATAACAAAAAAGTTTTAGTGATAGATAATGATGGCGGTTGTGCAATATTATAAATTACTTAATGACACTGAACTGTACACTTAGAAATGGATAAAAGGGTAAATTTTATGTATTTTTAGCAAGACGAAAATGTAAAAAGTTTAAAATTAACTTGCAGAGCTAGACTTTAGACCTGTAGAAATATGACAAATGATATATAGTAGAAAAGAAAACAAAGTAAAGAACACGAGAGTTCAGCAGAGGTGAGTTCAAATTCAAGGTATCCTTGGGGTGGTTATTAACCCCTCTGAATTCCCATTTTCTGATCTGGAAAAGGAAGATAACAATAGCACCTGACACATCTTGTGGGACTATCTGACATAATTCTTGAAAAGCCCTCCATGAAAAAAGTACAGTGTCTAGCACATATTAAGCACACTACAAAATATTATTATTCTCATGAGCAACAAAAGTAATTGAGTATTCTTATGCTGTTAATGCTGACTGCTAAGCTAAGAAATGTGCAATGTATCTTGCTAATAAGGTAGAGGATTTTTTTGAGAAAGAAATAGTCTTGGTGACAGGAGGTTTTAAGTGGTGAACTCTGAGGACGGTAGATAGAAAATAGATTTTGTTTCAGAACAATTGGTTGAAATGGTAGGTAAGCTGACACAGTGAATTGCCAGCAAAATGAACATTTCCAGGTAGTAGCTGAGTCAATATTTAGCACACCTTGTCTACATTATCTTTCATTCACTGTGACCAGCCAATTTAAGGGAGTAGACTATCTAAGTACAGTTGAGAAACACAAAATGCCTACTGGTATTGGAAAGGTTAACAAGAAGTGAGCTACTGAATTGATTTCTCATCTCTTCATTTCACACTTTGATATGAATGCTAAATCAACATTTTAAAATGTAATGCTATCATATGATATAGCTTATATGTGAAATCTAATAAAAGGGTACAAGTGAATTACAAAACAGAAGTAGAGTCATAGATGTAGAAAATAAATTGATGGTTACCAGGGGGCAAGGCAGGGGAGGGATAAATTGGGAGACTGGGATAGACATATACACATTACTATATATAAAATAGATAACTAATAAGGACCTACTGTATAGTACAGGGAACTCTACTCAGTACACTATAATGACCTATATGGGAAAAGAATCTTTAAAAGAGTGAATATATGTATCTGTATAACTGATACACTTTGCTGTACACTTGAAAATAACACAACATTGTAAATCAACTATACTCCAATAAAAAAATTTTTTAATGTAATGCCTATTTCAAAACCATCTAAAAAGCAAAGCACTCATCCTCTTATTCCTCCTCGAAGATTTATTTTTGTTTTTCTTTGCTATGAAAACTATGCTGAAATACAAAATAGAAATCAACTTATAATGGATTGAAAATCCTAAATAGGTAAAAAAATAAGTCTCTATGACCCAAAAAGTGAATGTCAAAGATGCTCTAGGATCACCTTGAGATGAACAAAAGTCATTAATAAGAGAGCTAGTGGCTGACAATATTGCTTTTGACCACTTTACTTTCTGAAAATTCATTTAGAGCTGGAGGCAAAATGTTTAAATTCAAGCAACATTGAAAAATATGCAGAACTGGTATAATTTCAAAAATGACTTAAACTCTTTTAATTCGAAAAAAGGGAATGAAAATTATTAACAGAGAAACCTGCTTAACAACTGCAAAACTTTCCCAGTATTTATAGAAACTATCAAAAATATTTTCTAAGAAATAGAAATGGCCGGAAATACATTAAAGCACATAAACACATTTCAAAACTGCCTCAAGGTATGAAAAAAGTAAGTCGTGTGTGTATGTGTGTGTATACAGTGGCACAGTTGCAGAAGATAATACAATTTTGACACATATGCTGCTTTGCCTTGTTTGATTTTTATCCATTTCTTTTCTTTGCTAATATCTTCTTGACAAATTCACCTACAGTTCTGCCAAAAATGGATTGGGGTTGGAGGAGCCATGAAGAATGGTAGGGAGGCTGCTACAACATTCCAAGAATGAGGAGAGGTGGGTGAGTCAGTGCTCTTCCAAGGGCTTTTCTCATTCTCTAGGCTGAACAGCTTTAACTGGAGGCTGGTCTAAGTCCTCCCCATGGTGTCTGCATTGTATCTGGAATGAGTGATCTTGTTACTCTTCAGTGTCTTGTCTCCTTCACTAGACTACGAATGTGTCAAGTGCAGGGATCAGGGATTTCATGGGTGCTGAGTTCTGCCTACTCAACAAGCCTCAGTGATGAGACAAGTGCTCAGGACAGGTGGCTATTTATTACCAATTGAAAGCATAAATTAAAACATGGGTACAAATGAACCACAAATTTATGGAGTCACAAAAGTAAATGTAGTAGAAATTTCTTGGAGAAGTTTCTGAAAAATGAGGGAAATAACCTTTCAATGGGAAAGCCCCAAGGGGAATTAGGACAGGCCCAAAGGGGCTCTTGAGTTTACTGAAACTACAGACTTTATGAATAAAGTTTAATATTGTCTTCCTGCATCAATGAATAAGATGTTTGAACTGCCAACATGCTGGGCTTTTACTTATGTTATGAGTACATAAGTTGTGATGCTTAAATATGCATCTGAGCCACTTTGCAATAATCAAAGCAGGGATGAAGAGCACTGTCTAGTATAGTATAATTGCACCTCTTCACACACTTTGCTAACAGCTCAGGAAGGTAACACACTTAGATTTGCACTATGCAGCCTCCAAGTAAAACATATTTCTAAGAATCCTAGAACTTTGGTTCTTAAGCACTTTTCTACAAACTAGCTATCAAATTTGAATTCTTTATGTATCAGCTTACTCTTTTCTTTTTCCCTTCTCTGCTCCAATAATTCACCCAACTGCACACAGCTCCCACCACTGGGCTGGGAAAGTCTTTTCTAAGAGCTCTACATTGGAATAATCAATTGAGGAGAAGAAATCCACAAAAACCAGGTTGTTCCTGGGGGCAATCTTAAGAAAGGGAGGAGAGAGTGAGCATTTAGTGTGATCCCTCTCCTGATAACGTTGAAAATATTTTATCTATTTTAATATGTAGATAGCACTTACCAAGTGGAGAAGGAAATGGCAACCCACTCCAGTATTCTTGCCTGGAGAATCCCAGGGACAGAAGAGCCTGGTGGGCTGCCGTCTATGGGGTTACACAGAGTCAGACACAACTGAAGTGA
This sequence comes from Cervus canadensis, assembly GCF_019320065.1. Taxonomy (NCBI): domain Eukaryota; kingdom Metazoa; phylum Chordata; class Mammalia; order Artiodactyla; family Cervidae; genus Cervus; species Cervus canadensis. The sequence goes on from NC_057419.1 coordinate 104,730,615, forward strand.
CTTGGCAGCAGCAGCAGCAGCAGCACTTACCAAGAGCTGGACACTGAAGTATTTACCAAAAAAATGAACTCATTTGCTAGAATAAACATTGAATATTTAAGACTTCTGCTTTAGCTAACAGTTTTATGTTTGAGTGGGAAAGAATGTATTTGAGTTACAGCTGTGTGCTAGTAGGATGCACTCTCCTGAATTATCAGATGCTACTTCAAGTTGGTTGTGAGATAGGCAGCAGCAACCAGACATTGGACTGCATCCCCCAGACGATGGAGAATTTCCATTATTGGAGAAATGGATCTTGTTTGTGTAGGGGGAGCATGGGTTATGAGTGAGTCAGAATTTCAGGATTAAGATGTCTTATTCTTTGATGAAATAGAACAACGTTGTCACTTGGCGATGTCAACACATTGAGAAGGGAAAAGAGAACTGAGAGAATTGTCCAGTGTTGGACACATTTTAAGTCATCCATAGATGCAGTTCAATGAATATGAAGATTAAAGATTAGTTAAATTGTGCTCAATTCCCTTGCTAATTCATGAATGAATTGATGTGTTTTTAAACATTTTTTAGTCCATCTCTTTTTTTTTTTCACCTTATGTGCATGTACTCATCTTCCTGAGAGAAAATTCCAACTGTATGGTTAGTATTAATCATAACAACTACCATTTCTTAAAGGCCTACTTTGAGCCAGGAGAATGCGATGTGCTTCATATATATCTTCTTTCATTCTTACAGGGGAGATGTAATCTTCTTTACATTCTTACATCATCTTCCAGGGGAGGGAATTAAGGTATCTTTCCAAGGTCCTTCAGCCAGTCACTAGTAGAGCTGGGACTCTTACTGCCTTCCCTAGGACCTTGACTGGGACCATACCAGCCTGCTTGCTCTTCCTTGGCTGCAAGTGCTCCTTTGGATCCTAAAACCTTCTAGTTCTCTGTTCCTTCTTTCTGGAAAGTCTTCCTGAATTTCTAACCTCACTCTTCAGGGCCTAGCTCAAATGTTGCCTCTTCTGAGTTGTCCCTTCCCCACTCCACCCCAAGAACTAATATTGACTTATATTAGCATTTGGTACTTTATATTAGCACTTAGTATTAAGTACTTTATAGTACTAATAGCACTTTGTAATATTACTATTAGTATTGATACTTTATATTAGTACTCTGTACTTATATTGTATCAGTGCTCAGTACTTATATTGACTTTGAAAATGAACTAGTAGGTGGGCAGTAGGCTAGGAAGGCCTAAGACAAGGTTTCTCTGTGTTATCTGTGGACTACTTGCATCAGAACCCCTTGCGTTGCTGGTGTTGAGCATGTGCATATTGAGGGTAAGAAGGGAGTTATCAAAATCACTTTCCTGGGCCCAGTTCCAGACCTCCAAAACCAAAATCTCTGGTCCAAAGTCCCTGGAGAATGCAAGGACCCCAGGTCATTCCTAAAGACAAAGGTTTGAAAAGCTTTGTAAACATGACAGCTATACAATTTCCCTGGTGACAAATTCTCCAGACACAGGCTTAGTCAACCACCTCTAAATAAAAATCAATATCACCTATAGGAAAAGGAATGAAGAATTGCTGAGATTAAGCCTCTTTGTTTAGAGTTAAATGACTCTTCTTATGATGTAAATTTTAGATGTCATATAAATTCATTTCATTCAAAATAACTATAAGATTATTTTTATTAAAGATGCCAGATAATGTTTATTGTTGATTGGCAAATTTCCTCCCTGAAACATCTATTGCCTCTTTTTCACCTCAGCCCCATAACCCTCTCCAGACCCAGCATACAACTGGGGATAAAAGATAAAAGTGTCTGATCACTGAAACAAATAGCTGAACAGAAAGAAAATAAGATCCCCACCATAAGCATTGTGTCCCACCCAAGAGCTTCATTCAGCTGACGTCTGTGGTCAAGTTTTCATTATGGGTAGAAAAACTTTAGTTAAGCCTTAGTACCTGACCTCAAGGAGCTCACTGTAAAGTAGGTAGATTAACACATATTCAAAGAACTATAATACGGTGAACTAGATGATGAACAGGCTTCCCAGGTGGCTCAGTGGTAAAGAATTTGCCTGCCAATCCAGGACATGCAGGTTCAACCCCTGGGTCAAGAAGATCCCCTGGAGAAGGAAATGGCAACCCACTCCATTATTCTTGCCCAGGAGATCCCATGGAAAGAGGAGCTTGGCGGGCTACAGTCCATGGGGTCACAAAAGAGTCAGACATGACTTAGCAACTAGACAACAACAACATATGATAAATATTACGAGAGACATATAATAAAGCCTTGCTGAAGGTTTGCAGGAAATGATTTTCTACCATTGCATTAGGGAGGACTACATGGAGGAAGGGGCATACATCTAAAAGCATAGTAGCCTGAATGCTTTCAGATAAAAGGTAAATGATAAATATTTCTGTTTGTATGTAGTATGAATTATGTTCAGACAAAAAATAAGCTAGGAAAGCAGTAGAGATTTGTCCTTACTTTTTATACGATTAAGTACAGAATCCATAGATAGAATCTTTGATATAAAAAATTCTCTAATAAAACATCAGCAATATGTTAAAAATTCTCAGGGAGGAGAACTATGAAATAAGCATAATAAATCACTTTAATATAATAAAACCAAGAAAAATCAAAGTCCCAGTGTTGACTTTCCAGTTATCTTTGAACAATTTTGTATCTTGAGAACAAATGTCGATATAATTCCAAAAACTTATGAAGGACAGCACGTAAATATTATATTAAACAATTTTTCATTTATAAGACTTGCCTGCCTCAGACTTTACAGCTTCCCCATTCAGAATGTGAATATTTGTCTGGAAGTTGTTTTATTATTTCTGCCACATATGCTTTTAGAGAATTGTGTCACTGAATACTAATTCAGAGATTCTTCTTACATTTTTTAATTCCCTAGATGGAGTTTAATTTCTTTGTTATGACTAGTCAAGCTTTTGAAATAAAGTAGAATTTAAGGCGTACAGATTTATCCTTACTTTGGGGCATCTTAAAGTCTACCAATATCAAATGCTAGGCACAAGTTACCCACGGGTTTAATGCTTCCCACTTCTCTTTTGTTAATGAAATGTTTGCACAGCTGCTTCAGTGTGTACTGGAAGATTAAAACCTGCTGTCACTTTGTTAAGAGAAACCTGGGGGAGATTTAACACATCTGGCCTGGGGATTAAGGAAACCTGGTAAAAGCAAAATTGCCCATTAGTTTACAGGCTTCAACCTGGGGACAGGAAGCAGGAAGGAAGATGTGATGACCTTTAAAATTGACTGAAATCAATTACCCCATGTACCTGTCAACACTTCATGACTTGTGCTTATGCTGTAGCCACCTTTAATGCTCCCATGAATTCCTATCTAAAAACAAGTTCTTCGTTGGTTTAAGATGGGGTAAAATGAAATGATAATTATGAGATGGAGGTGGAAGCTAATTCTACGGCAGTCATCATATTGCAATATATAAACACATCAACTCAGCACCTTAAACTTACACAATGTATTTGTCAATTATACCTCAAATTTTTTAAAAGATGGGGTAAAATAACTGAGCTGAGAAAGTAATTTCCTATCTGAATTGCAAATGCAGTTTTTGTCAAGCAACTTATAGTCCTTGAGAAAAAAATTAAAATAGCAAGCCACTGGGATGGATCAGAGGAGTAATTTGACAAAGCTGTGTGCTCAGTGTGAATCAACAGGAAGGAATGTGTTCCCAGGGATGTGCAACTCCTGCAACAGCTAAGGCACAGTTCCACAGCTTCGTGTCAAGCCCTACGAACAGGAGCGTGTGCAGAACTGAGACGGAATGCCTTGTCACTAACCTGAAGGCTCAAAGAGTTACTGTCTGTTAGTCTGCACACCCTTCTGAACTAATCACTTAAGGGCAGTGTTGAGGGCCTGCAGGAAGCACTGGGCAGGCTCGGAGACTTCACATCTTCACTCTTTGTACTTGAGCAGTTCTTGCACTGTGGAAACCCAGCACGCTTTGGGGCAACAGACAGTAGAGCAGAGAGGCCAAGAAAGTTTCATGACTTGCTGAAGGCTAACAAGCTGGCTTTGAAAAGGTGAGGGAGGAAGGAACTCAACCTCTTTGTCCTAGCCACCAGGCCAAGACTCCCTCCACAAAGACGCTTCTCTTGGAAGAGAAGGCACTCTGGTCAAAGGAAGACGAAATGAAACAAATATACACACAAACAGAACCCACTATCACTGAAAATAGAGTCCAATGGGTTGAATTGATACAAGCTACTAATATTCAAGCAGTTACAGTTCATTTTAGCACCCAACTTGTCTGCAAGGCTGTTGGGGTACCCAGGGCCCATACCTGGGGCATCCCTGGGGGTTGCTCTAAGGGGAGGCTTGCTGGGCCCCAACCCCAACCCCACCCTCTCCATCTCCTCTAAGCATGTTCATATTGAGAAGCCACAGCAGGGCAGGAGTCATCCTGAGTAAGGAAGCTTTGGGCCTCATGGGGCACATGATGGTGGCCAGTCTGTGTCTTGAGAGTTTCTTAACAGGATATTCTCTGCCCTCTCTCCTTCCAGAACCAATTCTCTTCTTCACTTGTAAGTACTATTTATCGACAGCCCACTCTAAGGTGAAGGGCAGTTTGCTTTCAGAAGTCACCCGGCTCAATTTGACTGGCAGACAAGCGACAAGACGACAGATGGACCCTGCTGGAAAGTCATCCCTCTCTTTCGCTCTCCTCGCCACCTGCTGCCAGAGCCTGCTGCTTTTGCTGTGCACAGTCTGCTTTGTAGCTCTGCCTCCTTTCTCTGTCACAGCCCTTCCTAGCAGCTCAGCGGGCTGTGACCACACTGTCCTCACAGCTCCCCCTGGTCCAGTCCCCTCCACAGAACTAATCTTCAGGGCCTCCACTGAGGTCACGCTTTTGAACTGGACACCTTGCCTACCTCTGTTCATCCTTGAAGTAAATCATCTTTCTGGGAACCCCAAGGTGGCTAGTATCACAAAATAAACCTCATTCTGTGTTGTTGGATATGAGTTAATGATTTAAAATAACCCAGACTTAGGAGCTTTGGTTTGCTTGGGGCCTTAAGACTTGGCAGGCTACTTACTGGCTGTGTGGTCTGGAGTAGCTTCCTCCATGTTCTGGGCCTCAGTTTCCTCATATGTAAAATGCATATCATGATAGTTCTTACCTCCTAGGGCTGTTATGAGAATTAAATAGGTGAATATTTGTAAAGTGCTTAGAACAAAGCCTGAAAGTTTGTGAATGTTATCTACAGTTAAATAAAAATGAATAAATATTAACTAGCATAAATATGGCTGCCAATATGGCTGCCATTCTGATATTGACATGAGAAAACAATTCTTGCTAAGTAGGAAACCAAAAATATCAAAAATGCCCAGCACAATTTCATATATAATGGTCCTTCTCAGCAGTTATAGATAACAATGTGGCTGTTTTGAACCACAGGATAAGCAGTTGTTTTCTAAGGTATTTTTCAGTACCACTGAGGTTTGTTGAAGTAAGCCATCAGATCTTGAGAAATACCTGATATATGCTATACAGAGTCATCTTCCTGTGTCTTTCCCAGTGCTTTTCTGCTTCAATTGTCCTTGGAACCCACCTTGACCTGTCATAGCCCCATACATGGCAAAGGCTCCAATGTCATGCTCTTTACTGTCCACAGCCCCTGAGTAGGGATGATGGCTTCCTCACTTCCTCCTCGCTCCCCACCCCACATACCCACCTCACTGGGCTGAGAATGATGTGAGGACAGGGACTGGTTTCATCCATCTCTGTGTCCTCAGAGCCCACATAGCTGAGGATCTGACAAAGAGTGCTGCTCTGCCAACAAGGAACTGACTTGTGAAATGACTTGTTTCTTTCAGCTTTCTTAGTTTTAGGTCAGCTAAGTGGCCATCAGAGATTATGAATGACAGATACCTTTGTCTAGTTATTTAAAAATCCAGGAAAATAATAACATTTCTACCTTTGGCTCTACTTTTCTCCCACTCTCTATCTCAAGAAAGATACTTTCTCAGTAGTTCTCTAATGAGGCTTACCTTGTCCTCACCCTGCATTTTTCCATTATACTCCCTTTGCTGTCATATTTTAAGATCTCAACTTCTTGGCATATGGCTATAAAGCTAAAACTATAAGCCCCATCCATAGACACTACTGGTGATGCCCAATATTGGTCTCCTCCACTTCTTCTTAGATCCACAGGAAGTCTGCATCTCCCAAGGTCCCTTATATTTAGGAGAAGCCATATGACTAGTTTAGCTAAAGGGATATGAGTAGAAGTGAAATGGGCCCCTTCCAGGTTTGGCTCAAATCTTTCTCATTCTCTATCTGCTCACTGAACGAGAGAGGCCTCCAAGGACCAAGAAGACGTTCAAGATTCACGGAAGAAAAAAAAGATGAAAGGAGCCCTGTGCCCTGAATGACTGCATGGGGAAAAGTCTCTTCTACCAACCCATATAGGACTGTGATCAGAGCAAAAGTTAAACTTTTAAAAGATTAAATCATCCAGATTTTAGGTCTATTTTTTAAATAGAAATTAACACTCCAACTAACATATCTCAGCACCTCTGTCACATGGCAGGCTCCTAGTAAATTGCAAGGGAATGAATGACTAGATGATGGAGAAGATTTAACTGTTGTTTGCTAAGTGAGGAATAAAATTCATCTGAAAGATCCTGAGATCCTCCTGACTACAGTACACTTATAACACGTGAATCAAACCAAAGTACACACTCAGAGGTTTGCTCTTGGAATGAGTGACTGAACAGTTCTGTGCTGACAATTATAAGGCTCTTGAACCATCTGGTCTACACAGGCCCCATTTGCCTTACCTGACCTACTTTCCCTCAACTGCTGGTAAACTTTGTACATCCACAACCCTTTGACTTCTCTAGATTTCAGAGCCATATGCCAATGAACTCCAATATGTCTGTAACTTAGCAAAAAATGGGAAAATTAAGATCTTTGTTTTCTGGAATATAGTTGTTGTGCTGTTCTTGATGAATAAGCATTTGTAAATGATAATATTAATTGTATTTATCCAACTGGGTTCTGAGACCTAGACCCTAATAGCCATAGCACCAGATAACATTTATCTATATAATGTAGGAAAGCATAGACTTAGAGGATATAAAGTGTTCAGACTGAGTGTCTATACTACATGGCCTTGGTTCATAACATTACTTCAATTGTACCTCGGCATCACCTCCTTCCCTGATGTGAAGGAAGGAAGTGATGGGAAACAAAGCCAAAGATTGTAAAAGGGCTCAGATCATACAGGTCATCCCTTCCCATGTTATTTTAATCTTTAGACTCCCAGGGAATCATTAACAGAATTTAATAAGAGGCAAAATAAGATCTGATTTTTCTTTTTGAAAGATCACTCTGACTGCTGTGTGGAAGATAGATCTGAAGTGGTAAGACTGTAGACACAGAGAAAAGTCATTGGATTGTTTCAAAGGGAGAGGATAATGAGGTCTTCAGTGAAGGCAGCATATGTGGGTGCAAAGAGAGAAGGATAAACTGGAAACACAAGCATGGTCAGATATAAAATGCACCTGGTCCTTCACTCTGCCACGTGTGACATGGTTTGTTAATGTCCCAGAGATAAACAGAATTCTCCACAGGAGAGCTAATGAGCACAGAATACAGTGGGACTTGGCCTGGACATCATATTTGCATATATTCACCCTAAAGTAAACTTATTTTATGTATTGATCAAGTCACACTGTGGGATCACTTTGAATCTATGATAAATTAAAACTCTCAGGCCTTATTAATATGAACTTCTCAAAGGTCATATCTCTCTCATTTAAAATCTGTGCGCCCCAGAGAAGAGATTCTTGTTTTGCTGAACACATAAGGGCAAATCTTGATATGCAACTTCATTATAAAGAGAAAAATAGAACTCAAGTCAGATCTGGAACAATTATTCATATTTCCCTTCTGGGCTTCCCTGGTGGCTCAGAGGTTAAGGCATCTGCCTCCAATGTGGGAGAGCCGGGTTCGATCCCTGGGTCAGGAAGATCCCCTGGAGAAGGAAATGGTAAAGAACCCCTTAGAAGACTATTGCCAGATGTAAGAGCAAGCTTAGGACATATAGATTTGCACCCTCTCTCCAGTATTTACAGCCTAGAGAAGTTTAATAAAGCTGTCTGAGCTTAGGTTTCATCATCTGCTAAATTTTAGTAAAGTTATTACTTATCTGGTAGGGTTTTCCTTCAACAAATATCTATTGAACAGCCATTATGTGCTGGGTGGGTGCTGTGCTAGGCATTAGGAATACTACAGTGGACAAGAAACCCTACAATCCCTATTCCCATGGATCTTATATTCTAATAGTGTTTGAGTATTTAAAAAACTGTACATGATATACTGAGCACAATGCCTAGACGAGATCCTGAGGGAGGAATGGCTATCATTTTTCAACTCATGACACAATCTACTTGAACTTCTGCTCAAATTGTTAAAACTGAAGAGCATTACAAATAAGTGTTGTACATGTCTCACCACCCCCAACACCTTTGGCACACATACCCACAATGGCACTAAACAAAAAGAGGAATTGCAACCAAGGACTCAAATTGCTTCTCAAAGTAGATGCAATTGGACTGAAATACAGAAATAAGAGAAAACACAGCCTAAAGGACAGAAGGGAACAAACAACTTTCTAAGGTGATGACAGAATTACAGAAGCTCTAAGAACAGAGAAAACAAACACAAAGAACCTGAGGGATTCCTGGGAAACTTCTCAAGGTAACTGTGTCTTTTCAAGAGACATTCTTTCCCAGCAATCTCCATAGCTAAATACACACACAGTGACATTGGCCCCCACACCAAAACCAAAAAGAAACTACCTGACTGGAAAAAGATTCTTACAAAATATAGCAATCTGACAGAAAAGCAGAGAAGGGCTTACGGTAGTTATGGATCTCCATAGTGATCACACTCATGTGCTCATGCATGTGTGCATGTGCATGGTGTGGTATGGGTATGGGTTTAGGGAGAAGCATTGCCTCAGAGGGAGTTACTCTAAAATCCTCCACCAGTAGTGCAGAGCATTGCTTGCTGGCAATGGATCATAGAGGCCTCTAAGGCCACCTACCCCATAGAGAAGTCTGTCAGTTGACACACTCCAACTTACCCAGAGCCTCAGTCAGCCCACTGCTGTAACTTGGGGGAGAATACTGTTGACCCAGCAGAACTGTCCAGAAAAATAAAGTGAATCATCAGATGTCAGGAAGACAAGGAAGATGAAAGAAAAGGACTAAGGTGAATAACATGGACAAAGGTGTACAGTTGACTCTACAGGAAGTAGATAATTTAGAGAAAAAAGGAGAAGTATATATACTTAGGCTATGAAAGGAGATTTCATCCATTCAACAAGAAAAGACTTCTACAAAGAAAAGCAATCCAATGAGAGAAAGGATTTAAAAATTAAAACTATGACTGGCGAATATGTCATTCAATAGAAGGGTTAAATAACAAAATAGAAATAAGGAAAGCCTAAATTCATGATCTAGAAGATAAAATTGAGGGAATCTCTCAGAATGTAGGTAAAATGACAAGACATGGAATACTGGGGGGAAATGTTCTGTGATATAAATTCTGACAACCACGAAATGGAGTTAAGAACAACAACCAAGTGAATGGATAAGTGAAGTCGCTCAGTCGTGTCCGACTCTTAGCGACCCCACAGACTGCAGCCTACCAGGCTCCTCCGTCCATGGGATTTTCCAGGCAAGAGTACTAATAAGAGGTAATAATAATAATCAGAGAGCTAGGCTAGGAAAAGCCCCAGCGTGGAGGAAACACAGAACACTTCAGTGTGAAAGAATCCACTGAGTATCACACAGAGTGAATGAAAAGAACACTTACCCACATCTGGACACATCCTGGTGATATTTCAGACATCTAAATCTGAAAAGCTCCCAGGGGAGGAAAACTAAAATCACACTGGCATCAGGCTTATCATTGATATTTCTGCATGACAGTGATTTTGAACCTAAAAATCAATATCTAACCAAGCTCCCATTCAAATGTGAAAGTAAACTCAAGACAGTTTGGACAAAAAGAAATCAGAAACTTTACTGCCTTGAGAACTTCTCTGAAAGAAATATTTGATAATGGATTTTAACAAAGCAAAAAACAACAAAGGAGAGAAGGAAGAGATGAAAGGAAGAAGGGGATGATACCAGACACATGAGTGGTGAGCAAAGAATACAGTATAATTTCTGGTTACATCTAAGTAAATATGTTTACATTATATAGAAAGCTGATGACAATATACAGTAAAAACCTCAGATGATGACTACACAGGGGATTTTAGGGGAATGGGAGAAAGTAATAGACCTTCTTCTATTTTTTGAAGGAACATAAAAATATTAATTAGATCTAAATGTGTATTGAAAAGAATAAGTTTAAATATGTGTAAAATTTTTCAAGTATAGAAAACAGAAATATAAAGAAAAATGAAACCAAGAAATTTTGATCAATCTAACAAATGGCAAGCTGTTAGGAAAGAGAAAACAAAATAATAAAAGCACGGTAAACAGACAACATAAAATTACATGCCAGGAATAAAATCAAACAAACTGATAATAACAGTAAATATCAGTGTATTAAATTTCATTATTGCAAAATAGTGGTTTCCAGCATCAATTAAAAAAAAATCCACGTATGCTTTACTGATAAGAGGCATTCTCTGTCCAACAGAGAATGATTAAAAATTAAGGGGCAGACAGAAAAAATGGATATGCTAATCAAAGATCTGGGGGAGGAAAACAGGTGTACAGATACTAACACAGAGGAGAATTCATATTCAAAAGAATTAAATTGGACTAAAAAGGTTATAGGAAAATTTTTAACATTGAGAAAATATTCAATCTGTGTAAAAGATAAAACATCTGGAAAACTTTTTGAATCTAGCAGAATTGATATAGTAAAAATTCTGGAAATAAAAATTTGACATTTTTCCACAATCATGTTGAGAGACATTAACATGCCTCTACTTTTACTCCAAAGGCTAATAAAAAGAATCAAATTGATGTAAATAAAACAAAAGGGAAGACTTACAACAAATAAAAGCATAAATTAAGAAACACAAAACATTAAAAGCAGACTTGATTAATAAGGCCAAAAGCCAGTTTTTCTAATTGTGATAAAATAAACACTATGTTTACCATAGTGGTAAACTAAAGTTTACCATCACAGTAATATTTAACTGCACAGTCCAGTACTGTTAAATACATTCACATTGTTTGTAACCAATCTCCAGAACTAGTTCATCTTGCAAAACTGAAACTCTATTTCCATTAAACAATAATTTCCCATGGCCTCCTTCCCCTAGTCCCTGGCAACAACAACCAGTCTGCTTTCTATTTCTATGAATTTGACTGCTCTATGTGTCCCATATAAGTGGGATCACACAGTATTTGTGATACTTTTTGTATCTGTATACTTTTGTATACTTTTTGCATTTTTGTGACTAACTATTTCACTTAGCATAACGACCTCAAGGTTCATCTATGTTGTACCAAATGTTAGAATTCTCTTCCTTTTTAAGGCATGAATATCCCACATTTGGTTTATGCACTCATTTGTCAATGGACACATGTTAGTTTTCATCTTTTAGGTACTGTGAATAACACCGCTATAAACAGGGGTATATGAAAATCTCTGAGATACTGATTTAATTATTTTGGGTATATTCTCAGAAGTGGACCTTCTAGATCATATGAAAATTCTATGTTCAATCTTTTGAGGAAATGCCATAAGTTTTCCATAAAGGATACATCATTTTATGTTTCTACCAGTAGTGCCCAAGGGTTCTAATTTTTCTATATCCTCACCAAAACTTGTTATTTTCTGTTTTGTTGTTGTTGTTTTGGTAAGGGACCATTCTAATATAGATATGAGGTGATATCTCATTTTGGATTTTGATTTGAATTTCCTTAAAGATTAGTTATGTTGAGCATCTTTTCACATACTTATGGCCATTTATCCTCCCAGGGTTATAAAGTACTCTCCTGCCAATACAGGAGACATAAGAGACCCAGGTTTGATCCCTGGCTAGGGAAGATCCCCTGTAGGAGGAAATGGCAACCCACTCCAGTATTCTTGCCTGGAGAATCCTATGGACAGAGGAGCCTGGTGGACTATAGTCCATAGGATTACAAAGAGTCAGATACAACAAAAATGACTTAGCATGTTTGCGTGGCCATTTATGTATCTTCCTTGGAGAAACTTGTCTTTAAGCCCTTTGACCATTTTTTGATTGAATATTTGTGGTTTTTGTTGTTGAGTTGTAGGAGCTTTTATATACTCTAGATAAGAATCTCTTATCAGATACATGATTTGCAAATATCTTATCTCCTTCTATAGGTTGACTATTCATTCTACAGATAGTGTCTTTTAAAGCTAATGAGTCTTCAATAGTGTTGTTCAGTTGCTCAGTCATGTAGTGTCCTACTCTTTGCGACCCCATGGACTGCAGCACACCAGGCTTCCCTGTCCATCACCATCTCACTAAGCTTGCTCAAATTCATGTCCATTGAGTCTGTGATGCCATCCAACCATCTCATCCTCTGTTGTCCCCTTCTTCTCCTCCTTCAATGTTGAAGTAGCCCAATTCATCTATTTTTACTTTTGTTACCTGTGGAAAAGGCAGTTTTGTTTTGTTTTGTTTTTTAAAGCAATACAATTGGCAAATCTTTGTGAAATCTGAATGCAGGTTTGGAGGAAAAGAGAAGACCAAATAAATGCACAAATATTTTAACTTTAGGAATGAGAAATGGAACATAGCTAGAAATAAACCATAAAAGTCAATGCACTTTAGAGTTTTTAAAATCTAGCATTTTTGTCATAGAACTTAAAAGGCTAATTCAAAACCTTATTTGGAAAAGAAAATGCATGAAAAAATAGGGGGCGCATTTGATGGGGCACATTTCATATAGTACAATAGAGGTGGAGTGGTAGCACACTACCTGTAAAGTTATAGTACTTAAGAGAGTGTACCACTGGCATAGGACTAGAATAATACATCAATGAAATAGAAAATAAAGTCTAAAAACAAATACAGGTTTTATAGAGAAACTTGGATATTCAGTCAGGGATGAATTAAATATCTATTAAATGGTCTTAGAACAATTGCCTATCTGTTAAAAAACAGATGATTGGATCTTTTCATCAGTTCATTCAAAAATTAAACTCCATATGGATTAAAGATCTGGGTATGAAAACTACACAGTTTCAAACATACTGGAAAAATTAAGAGAATTTTTTCTTATTGTTTCAAAGTGGAAAAGGCCTCCTTAAGCAAGACACAAAGCACAGAAGGCTACAGGAAAAGATCAACAGATTTGAGTATGTAAACACATCATTTCATGACAGACACCATAAGGAAGAAGCAAAATACAAGTGTGAGGCTGAGAAAAACTATTTAAAACAGGCAAGATTAAAATCCAGAATATATACAGACCTTCTAACAATCTAAAAGCAAAGGCAAATAAACTCTAATTTTTCATGATTCAGTCCTGACAGTGGAATGTTCCTAGGAATGTATCTATTTCTTTTAGGTTATGCAATTTGATGGCATATAGTTGTTAATAATAGTCTCAAATGATCTTTTGTATTTATGTGGTATCAGTTGTAATGTCTCCTCTCTCATTTTTAATTTTACTTATTTGCCATTAAGATGATATAACAATTATATTTATACACCCAACATTGAAGAACCATTTAGAGAAAATGAGCCTAAAAGATATATACAGAAAATTCCATCCAACAGTAGTAGAGTACACATTCTTCTGAAGCACATACAGGACATTTTCTAGGATAAATCATATAGCAGGCCACAAAACAAACCTCAACAAATTGAAGTAGGCAATTATATCAGGTATCTTTTGTGGCCACAATGGAATGGTGCCAGAAATCAATAATGGGAGGAATGCTGGAACACCCATAAATACATGGAAATTAAACAACATGCTCCAGAATGGCCACTGGATCAAAGACATCAAAATGGAAATAAAAACTGTCTTGAGACAAATGAAAATAGAATCACAATATACCAAAATTAATGGATGTAGCAAAAGGAGATCTAAGAGGGAAGTTTATACTGATAAACGCATACATATATAAAAAATGAGAAAGATCTCAAGTAAGCAACCTAAGTTTACATCACAAGGAACTTTTAAAATAAGGACAAATGAAGATCAAAGTTAACAAAAGAAAGTAAATAATAAAGATATTAGCAGATAAATGAAAGATAATAGATACAATAGGAAAGAGTGAGAAAACCAAGAGTTGCTTCTTTGAAAAGAAAACAAAAGTCAAATTATAATAATATACATGTTTGTGAACATTTATCTCATATGTTATTGGGGATAAGATAAATGGGTAATTGTTTTGGAGGGTAATTCAGCAGAGTATATATAGATATTAAATGCACAGAAACTTCAAACCCTTGATTTGATTTCTGGTACTGATCCTTATGTGAATGAAGAGGCATGTACAATGCTGCTCACTACATTGTTGATGGGCAACAACTTAAATAGATATTAATTTGGAAGTGGCTAAATAAGTTGCAGTTTCACCTATATCACAGATTAATATGATACATTTAAACATAATGATGTATACATTGACATAGAAAGATCTGTAATACCTATCACCGAGTGAAAATAAGAGAGTAATGGAAGAATACATAGAACAAAGTCCAATTAATATAAAAAGGTTTATTTATACATGAATACAGCTAGAAATAGACACTGAACTCTTCACAGTTGTTGTGTCTGAGAAAGAAAGGTAGAATTAAAGGTATATGTTCCATTTTTATCCTATATTCTGCATGTTTGAAATCATTTCTCATTACAATATGGTGTCCACATTTTGCTTGCTTGAAAACAAATTAAAATATCTCTGTTTACTTTCCTAATTCCTGCTCCTGAATAAGTCACAATTCCATAAGCTTTGTTATATCTTTTCTTATTTATTTAATATGATAAGGATAATTACCCATTTAAAAGTTCATTGGTTTCATTAAATTATTCCAAGTTTAATTTTTTAATGCTAGTAAATCTATTCTGCTTAGCTGGAGAGCTACAAAAGAAAAAAGAAAAACAAAAGTTGCATAACTGAATGATTTCATTAGTTTCCCTGGGCCAAAAATCATTAGACATGTTTTTAATAGTTATATTATGCCCAATGGCTTATTGATGAGTCTAATCCAGTAGTCCAATGTGTTGATTGGGAACTAAATACCAATGGCAGAGGGTTCATTGTTTCTTCCATCCTTGAGTTGTTGTACCCACTAAACCTTCATTATGAGTCACAGCCAAATTATTATTTGCACAAAAATAGTCTTAGTGAATATGAACAACTGGCAGCTTTTAATACTTAAATAGGGCAGGCAAGTATTCTACTTCAAAGAAGTTTTCATTAATGAATATTTATTTTATTTTGCATCTCATGCAAATGGAATAAAGAAACAAATGTTCCTCACTTGTTATTATGCACTAAGTCATATTTGATAAAAGCGAGGACTGAAATAACAGATGTCTTCTTGTATTTTGTCAGAGTAACATTTCTTAAGACACATAGTTTTGGAGATTAGGTCTTCATCAGACTTGGGTAGCTTAGGATCTAGTAATAGCTTTTGCATTTTCCTGCTATGTGACATTGAAAAAAGCACCTAACCTCCATGAACCTCATTTTCCTCATATGTAGGACAACATAGATAACATTACTTGTTCCTGTCCTCTCACAGAATCGTAAGAAGATTCACATGAAACATTGGAGGGCAAAATCTCTCAGCAACAAATGACTATGCACACAAGAGGTATGAATATGAGATAAGAATTAGCCAGTGAATACTAATTCAATCAACAGAAAGTCCGAATAACTCTCTAAATCTGGTGCTTCTCTTAAAAAAATTTTTTTTTCTTGTATCATAGAGTCAAGTCACAAGTATGAAATGCAACAAACATGTTTCCAAGGCACAGTTGTTGGGAATACAAAGCTTTATAGGGGAATATAGACTCCCTCACTATTCTGACTGGTGTGGAAAAATAGCTGTCAGTCCTTGACACACCTTGTTATCTTTTGGTCAGTGGTGCTCTTTGGCGTTGGAACTGCTGCTTTAGTCTCCTGGGAGATAGGCTTGCTTCTTAGGGTGCAGTAGGAGATTTGCAGAGAACAGAGGAAAGCCATAGCTGCCATTAGCAGCATGCTGATTCAATGCTTTCCTTTAGGAAAGAAATTTTTAAAAAATTCTTTTGCTGTAACAAATGTTTTACACACTAAGACAAGAAAAAATAAAATTAGCTTAAATGTTTCTGCATGTTGCATACTCTATTTCTATTTTAAATAAATTAGGCTGTTTTGACACCTGTGCACAGGAATGGTAGAGGAAACAGAATCAGGAGAGGAGAAACTCAGATGCTGATGAGACTTTAAAAAATATTGACAACCCAAAGCAGAGGTCTGAGGCAGAGAGGAAGAGTTAGAGAATTCTACCTTAGCCAAAATGGCCAGGCCCTTGTACACACGCTATTTTTGGTCATCACCTAGAGATCTCACCTGAAAAGAATGTGGCCTTGCCAGAACTAAGATGGTTTCTGAAGAAGTGAACACCTGAACAGAAAGTTCTTTCTTGCAGGATGATCCAAGCACAGACATCCATGGTGGCCACCATGGTGCTGGAAGTCAGGTGAGAAGGAAAAGCATTAGAAAATCTTCTTGGGGTGAAGCATAATGAGTGCCTTAGGTTAATGCAGTAGGATTTCTGGGTAGCATGATGGTATGCTCTTCTGAAATCATGTTCACCTATTGCAATAGGATTTACCAGGGTTGGGATTTTGCTGTTTGAGTAAAACAGAGGGCAATGTCTGTACAGTCCATGCAGTTTCCAAATTCCACAATTTTATGTTCATATTAAGGTGATCTTTCACCCCAGTTGCTGCCACATAGGTTCTGGAAAAATACATCCCATGGACCAAATTCAGCTATTTTATTTTAGAAACAAAGCTTTATTGTAACACAGCCAAGCCTATTTGATTACATATCGTCTATGGCATTTGTTCTGCTTCAAATGCAGGGTAGAGTAGTCACATTAGAGACTGTATGGCCCGCAAAGCCTAAAATATTTTATTTCCTGGCCATTTACAACAAAACTGCTCTCTGGATTAGGCTCAGCTAGTTGGTCTTCCCTGTGTATTCAACCCTAAACTGTGGTTTCGAAGAACATGAGCACCTGACATAGACAAGGGGCATTATTTGATGGTGGATGGAAGAGAAAGTGTGGCCCCTGCTAGATTCCTCAGGCCCTAGCAGTTGCTGAACATTTAGTCAATACACAGTACATTTTTGTGGAATTAATCTGTACTAAACATCAATTCCAATATTGTATTATTTTATGTATTGTACATATATTCAAGCACCTTGTCTGTGCCACACCACTGTTACAGGGGCAAGGGATATAGCATGTAAAGATGGTATCATTATTACCCAATATATTCTTGCAACTATGTCTTTTATCCTATTTTCCCAGAGAAAAGAACACTATTCTTCTACTTCATATTACCCTCCTGAAGTGAAGTGAAGTGAAAGTTGCTCAGTCGTGTCTCACTTTTTGTGACCCCATGGACTATACAGTCCATGGAATTCTCCAGGCCAGAATACTGGAGTGTGTAGCCTTTCCCTTCTCCAGGGGATCTTCCCAACCTAGGGATCGAACCCAGGTCTCCCACATTGCAAGCAGATTCTTTATCAGCTGAATCACAAGGGAAGCCCTCCTATCTAGAAATAATGACTGAAGAATTATTTTGCATTAAATAAAATGATATGCAAGTCAATATTTGGAAAAGTGAAACCAGGATTCTAAAATTCTGCTGAAATATTAGCAGCACTGTTATTTTGTGTAGCACTTTGCCTGCTAAGTTTAGAAACAACTCCTCTTTCTAGCTACAGTGACTATTGACATTCACCTTGTTTTGCAGCATCCATTCAGCAGGCATTTAATCAATTAGTCGTTCAGATGCAAACTTTAGGAAACAGTATGGCATTCACAGTTCATATGCCCTCTCAGCTTGCAGAAAAGAGAGCTGAGACTGAAGGCCAAGCTTTGTGCCTACGATTTGGATGAAAGGAAATGATTTGTTGCTTCCAGAAGGGTCTGGGAACTGGAGAAGAAAAAGGATTATGGACTGGGAAAGAGAGAAATCCAGGATTATTTTTGGGAGAGGTGAGAGAGAAAACCATGGAGGGCAATGCTGGAATTGGGAAAGGGTATCCCAGGGACAGGGGAACCTGGTGGGCTACTGTCTATGGGATCGCACAGAGTCGGACACGACTGAAGCGACTTAGCAGCAGCAGAAGCAGAAGCAGGCTATTCAGAAGAACCAGGTCATGGTTGGCTAGGGCTGAGTAATACATTTTCCAAGCGTGGTTAATGTGGAAAGGGATGCTAGCGCTAGCAAAGGAGGAGTTTCTGGCCCCTACAGCAGAGGAAAAGTCAGAAAATACACGTTGGAGAGAACTGAGATTTCCTATGGCACATTTGGTTTTCATTTGTCATCTGCAGAAATGATGGGTATTGTTTTTGTTCATTAAAGTTCTTGCCATAACTTTGCATGGGTTGCTTGCTCTGTGGGACGAAAAGGGAAGTCAGCTGCCCTTAGGGACTGAGTTATGCTCCCCTTCCAACTTTCTGTATTGAAGCTCCAAACACCATTCTGGTAGTATTTGGAGATAGGGCCTTTGTGAAGATAATGAAGGTTAAATGAGGATGAAAGAGTGAGGTTGTGATCCAATAGAACTGATGTCTTCAGAAGAAGAGGAAGGGACACTTGAGATCTCGGTCTCTCTCTGCACATGCGTAGAGAAGAGGTTATGTGAGGACGCAACAGGACAGTGATCATCTGTAAGCCAGCAAGAGACCTCTCACCAGGACCAGAATCTGTCAGCACCTCAGTCGGGGACTTCTAGCCTCCAGAACTGTGAAAAAACAAATTTTCATCGTTTAGGTCACCCAGTCTGTGGTGTTTTTTTTTATGGCAGCCTGAACACAGTAATACAATTGTGCATTGTCTTCTAGATAAAGATTAATGCCAAGTAAAGCCCGACACACACAGAGAAATGAAGCTATCCTCATGTGGTCAGAGATAACTATGCATTTAGGCCCATCTTCTCACTGCACTCCTAGAGTTGAGTGCTTCCTGCACAAGGAAGTTACAAGGGTGTTTTTCCTAAATCATGTTGCATCCACAAATTGTCATGGGCTACTACCTATCAGACAAGAGCTATAGGACAAGCCCCCTCATGCCTGAAACTGCCTTATAAAATTAACTACTATTCCTCTCCAACATGAAATTAGGGGCGGCCACCCAGGCCCTTTTGTAACCAGACACCCTAAACCCCAGCTGTGCACTTGCACTTTCTGATACATGGCATAGTCTTGTATGTTTCAGTGCTTTTGAGTCATCACCCTGTCTAGATTGCCCTCCTCAACATCCCGCTCCTCAACTACCTGCTACACTTCCTCTCTCCATCCCAGGGCCAGCTGAAGTGTCACTCTGTCTACCTCAGCTGGAACTAATTACTCCCTCATCTCTGTCACTACATCTGTTTCCCTTCACTAGCACTTATCACATTCAATTGCAGTTGCTTTTCAGGGTGTCCACCCCCAAGAAAAAATGATCTCTTCAAAGCAGAGAACATATCTTACTCATCTCTTAGAGGAGAACAAAACCAGCTCAGTAAAAGCTGCTGAAGGAACATTGCACAAATTTACATAAATGTTGAAGATGAAGAGTATTAAAGAGAAATGAGGCACCTTGGGAATAGATAAATGATTAGCTTGCCAGGACTCTCAGGGATGATTCCCTTCTGTATAGCAAAATCACATCGTTATCATCAAGAGTATTCAACTGGTAGGAAATCACAGTTTTACAGAGAGAAAATTCCATGATTCTGGCCAATGTTTAGGAGGAATGAGGCTCAAAAAGGACAGGTTGCAACTACTTGTGGATTTGAAAAGAGCCAACTGACCTAATGACTTCCTGATTTATAAAATGAAAGATGTAAGCAAGACTTCTAAGGCCCTTCCAAAGTCTACATTCTTTGTATTATTCACCGGATAGGCAAGTCAATCCTTATTTCCACAGCCCCGTGTTCATCATTTTGCATTTATGATTTGCTGAATAAACCAACTCCTTCTCACAATCAAGGATATGGTTAACTGGAAAGGGCTGGGTTGAAAGCAAGCTTTGAAAAAAAAAGACCCCCAAACCCATTGCAGGACTCTATTATGCAGCGGCCTGCCTGGGCTCCTCTCTGGACCAAGCAAGCTATCAGATTTAATGACTAGGGTGAACTGGGGTCGTTTCCCACATGTTTAAATATCAGCAAGCCTGATAGGCACACTGTTTCCTGAGGCATTGAGACCCATGCAAACTAAGCATCAGATTTCAAATGTGGAACCAAAGCTTTTGTTTTTAAAAAACCTAAACCAAGCAGCGTGCCCCCCTCATAGTACAAATGTCTTATCCAGATAGTTGACCCAATTTAAATACAGCTACTTTGGAAACTCAGCTACACTGTCAAATTAAGTTGCTAATTGCTTAACTACTTCACATTAATGGTAGAGACCCAATTCAAGTAGATTTTCATGTCAAGCTATCATCATTTAAGTTATGTCAAGACAAGCTATTAAGAACAGAATCATAGAAGCATAGGGAAGGAGAAACCTCAGAGGTCATATTCATTTTACAGATGAGAAAACTGAAATCTAAAGAGGCTTAGCTGCTTTACTATGGTCTAGTGTTCTTTCTAATATGTAAATGCATTATGAAATAGAGGTGTGCATTTCTGCAGATGTATTGTGGACACTGCAGATTTCAGTCTTGGATACATTCATCCAAGATGCATCTTGGATGAATTTACATACATGGATGCATGTAAAAAAAAAAAAGCATATAAACACCCCTTCCCGCACACATACAACCCCTGCTTGTCTGTAGGATAAAATACATGCTCCTCAACTTGCACACGAGACCCTGTAGGACCTGGCCCCTTCCGCCTCTCCCAGCACCCAGCCCTGCTCCTCCTTGCTCTGAACAGGACTCTGCAACAACTCAACAACTTTTGTTTGTTCCCCTAAATGTCACGTCATCACTCACAGTGCCGCTTTTCTTCCTGCTGGCATTGCTGTCTGGAATGCCTGCTCTGTTCAACTTTTTCTTCTCTTTGTGTATCCAGCCGTTTCAACCCTGACTTCAGTAAACCTCCCTAGAGTGTCTGTTTCAGAATCAATCTCTTCTTTCACTCTCCCTCTTAGCACTATCACTATAGCCCTGGTCACATCCCACCTTGCATTGAGAGGTCATCTTCACATTTGTCTCTCCACTTGACCTTAGCTTTGGGAGGCCCCAAGATTCCTAGTATGGAGCTTAGCATACAGTAAATGCTCAATCAAGTCTATTTGTTTGCATTTGAATTGAGGGTACAGGTTGGGGAGAGGGTACAAAGGATCTGACTGTCTAGGGGCTCTAGGCAAAAATGCAAAACAGCCAACACAAGTGTGTATTGCCTTTCTGTTCTGCATATTTCCCCACATCTTAGATCCAGTACCCTCATGCTGGTGGACTGGTTTCTCCTGATGTGCTGTGTGCACTCTGAAAATTACCTTTACCCTGCTGCCATCTCAAATCCAATTCCAAACCCCCATTCTCTCAGTGTAGCTGATCACAGTTGGCCATTAAAGAAGAAAGCAATTTGTTTCACATAATACCTGCAAGGGCATGGGTGGTGGGACAGCCCTTTGCATATATCTACTGAAAGCTCACAGGTGACATTTCATGGGAAGCAATAAAGGAGATTCAGAGTTCTACTCAGCAGCACACTAACTATGGGTTCATTTCTCTCTTGCCAAATGAATGAATGCTCTTGAGTATGTTAGATTCAGCCACAAGAGCCTGTTCTTTCTATAAAAGTGGCTTTATCCATCCATTCAGGACTATGCAGGAAGTGGGGCATGATAAACCCACACAATAGTTAGTTAATCCAGTTAGTCGCTTCTAGTTAGTTCCAATGAGCTATGCATAGTAGTAGCTCTATGGGATGACCTTGGAGTCAGAAGACTTGTAAGTCTTGGCTTCACCAAAGAGTGTAAGTTTAAGTCCTCTTCAGAGAAGAGATACCAAGACAGAGCTAGAAGTGCAAAAGATTTATTGAAAGAAACCACTATGATAGATAAGAGGGAAAGAGGGCAGGAAGGTACAGGGGAAGCTTTCAGAGAAAAATGCAGGTATGACACGTATGAAAAGAGGGAGCAAGAAAGAAGGATTAGTTAGGAAGAGGCTCAGATTGTACTACAATTGTAGTATAATTGTACAATCTGTAGGTTTCAGAATGGCTTGTTCAGCCCAAGAGGGGACTCCAGTGTGCTGGGTAGAAATAGCCAGACCCTAGTACCCCATTGTGCTCAGCCATTGCCTAGAGCTGCCTAAGGAAAGCCTGTCCTGGGCTGAAAGACCAGTGGAGACCAAAATCACTACATCTGAAAGTTTTCAACTGACTGTACACATTATAAGAAGTTCTGTCTTGATAAATTTGAGCCGGAGCCATCCATGTCTAACGCACAGCAGAAGTCATTGAATCTTATCACATTTCTACTTCTTCCTCTGTAAAATGAAGGAAACAAGACTTACCAATTATATTGATCAAAGAAATCAAACTGGATTACTGATTGGTTGGTATTCCATCGTCAGAATAGAGATTTGTTTACAGAGCAGGCTTCCAGGAGAAGCACAATTTAGAGAACACTCTGCCAAATGAAAAGATGACATAGTTTTGGAATTTGTTTGGAATATGCATATGCATGCATGTGTGTTTATACATGTTAAGTCAAACAACGGTATGTCTTTAAGTGGTAGAACTATGTTTCAAATCAAGATCTTCTGATTCTAAACAGTGTTTTACCCATGTTTTTACCATGTCTCTTAAGAAAAATAGAGCTGGTTGCAGAATAAAGCAAAAATCCATATGACAACTGAACTGAGACTTGTAGGGGGACTTTTCAGACATTTTCAGATATGTATGTCAACAGCACTATAGACTGAGCCTACTTTGAGGTCCAATTACACAGTACTTGGTTGAGAGGTGCATGTTAAAAGATGTGTTCTTTCCATCTGTACTAAACACTCCAAAAGGATTCTTGGACATTGCATCCAAGTCAGCAACAAAATTTTACTGGAACACCTTTATTGAGATATAATTCACATACCAGACAACTCTCCCATTTAAAGTGCATTAATATAATTCAATGGTTTTTAGTTTATTCACAGAGTTGCACAGCCATCACCACAATCAGGGCTTCCCAGGTGGCACTAATGGTAAGGAATCCACCTGCTAATATAGGAGATGTGGGTTCGATCCCTGGGTTGGGCAGATCTCCTGGAGGAGGGCATGGCAACACACTCTAGTATTCTTGCCTGGGAAATACCATGGATAGAGAAGCCTGGTGGGCTACAGTCCACGGGGTTGTGAAGAGTCAGACATGACTGAGTGACTTAGCACAGAACCCACCACAATCAATTTTCATCATGATCATTTTAATCATCCTCCAAAAGAAACCTTACATCCACCAATCCCTTTCCCCTAGTCTTCTGTGTCTGACTTTTTTCACTTAGCAGAATGTTTTCAGTGTCCATCGATGTCATAGCAAACCCTTCATGTTGTTGCAGTATTTCATTCTTTTTTTTATGGCCAAATGACATTGTACTATATTGGTATGCCAAATCTTGTTTATTCACTAAGTTGATGAATATTTGGGTTGCTTCCACTATTTGGCTATTATGGATAATGTGGCTGTGAACAGTCATGTACAAGTTTTTGTGTGAAGTTGTTTTAATTTCCCTTGAGTACATATCTGTCAGTGGCATTGCTGAATCATGTAAATCCATGTTGAACCTTGTAAAGAGTAGCAACTGACTTAAAATCTAGGTATCTGGAAATGACAGTTTCAGAAAGGTAAGAACCTTATTCTCTGCACTAGGACAAGAACAACCACATCATGTAACTGGTAGAAATTATTGAGATCTCCTAGATCTGGTCTAGTCACTTCAGTTTTCTCCAGTCCTGAGGATACAGCATGCTGCCAATTCTAAAGATGCCTTTCATATTCTTTAATAAGTTTAGGCTCCTTCCTGTCTGAGGACTTTTACACCTGCTAGTTCTTCTGCCTTGGAATGCTCTTTCTCTGCATGGTTACATGCTCGCTTCTTTGTGTCATCATCACTTCAGCTCAAATATTCTCTCTTCAGCCAATCTAAAGTAGACCACACTCAGTCATTCATTGTTCTCTTACCTTTAAAAAAATTCTCCATACAACTCATTACCATCTAACCCACTATATGTGCATGCTAAGTCACTTCAGTCGTGTCTAACTCTCTGTGACCCTATGGACGGTAGCCCACCAGTCTCCTCTGTCAAAGGGATTCTCCAGGCAAGAATACTGGACTGGGTTGCCATGCCCTTCTCTAGGGGAATCTTCCTGACCCAGGGATCGAACCCGCATCTCCAAAGTCTCCTGCATTGGTAGGCAGGCTCTTTACCACTAGCACCACCTGGGAAGCTTATAAATACACGTGTAAAGTATATATACATATTATACCTTTTCAAAATTGATCATTATTCCCTGCTCTGTGAAATGGGTCAAAGTGCTTTTCTCCTCTCTGACCAACAGAGGGCAATGGGGAGACACTGTTGGAGGAAGGAATTTTGTTTCCTGGTTCCTGTGGACACTGCTAGATTCCCACAGCACTGGTAGCTTCCCCACCCACAGCTTCCCCACTTCCCAGCTCCCACTCTGGGCACCTTCCCCAGAACCCAGCTTCCAGAGTGCATCTAGCGCCCATCTCCTGCAGCATGAGTAGGTTCCCTAGCACCCATCTCCCACTGCACTTGCATCTCCAGTGTTCCTGCAGTGCATTGTGGTCAACATCACCCAGCTATTGTATTGTTGGGTATTTGGTTTTCATTGGGGTGATTGGAGTGACAATCCTTCACATATGTCCAATAGTAGGAATGTTGAATCATATGTATGGTATTTGTACTTTTAATTTTTTGAGGAACCTCCATACTGATTTCCATAGTAGTTGTACCAATTTACACTCCCACCAATGGTGTATCAGGGTTCCCTTTGCTCCACATCTTCTCCAGGATTGGTTAACTCATTATCTCTTGTCTTTTTGATAATAGCCAATCTAACAAGTATGAGGTGATATCTCATTGTGATTTTGATTTGCATTTGCCTGATGATTAATTATATTGAGTACAATTTCATGTAACTGTTGGTCATTTGAATAGCTTCTTTGAAAAATGTGTATTCTAGTCCTTCACCACTTTTTTATTTGAGTTATTTGTGGTTCTTTTTATTGAATTATATTAGTTCCTTATATATTTTGCACATTAACTGCTTATCAAATTTATCAATCAGGTTTATAAATATATTCTCCCATTCCATAGGTTTCCTTTTTATTTTGTTGATCTTCTCTTTTGCTATACAGAAACTTTTTATCTTGATGTAGTCCCACGTGTTGTTTTTTTTTTGTTGTTGTTGTTGTTTTTATTTTTGTGGGGAGGGGAGTTGGGCTTTTTTTGTTTGCTTTTTGGTTTGTTTTTGCTTTCCTAGTTTGTGCTTTTGGTGTTATATCTAAAAAAATCAGTGCCAAGAAAAATATCAAGGAGATTTTTCCTATGTTTTCTTCTAGGTTTTTATAGTTTCAAGTCTTATGTCTTTAATGCATTTCAGGTTAATTTTTACAAATGATGTTAGATAGTTGTCTTATTTCATTATTATGAAAGTGAATATCCAAATTGGCTAACACAATTTATTGAAGATACCACACTTTCCTCATTGAACATTCCTGGCTTCATTATCAAAATTAGTTGACCATATAAGCATGGATTTATTTCTGTGTTCTCCATTGGGTTCCATTGGTCTATGTGTCCATTTTTATGCCAGGACAATACTGTTTTGATTAGTAGAGCTTTGTAATATAGCTTGACATCAGGAAGCATGATTGAGAGGGTAACAGGCAGGAAAGCCAGGGGTCTCCAAACGGAGGAAATAGACTGCAAGTGTCAGGCATTTTTTATCTCTAAGTGCCAGGAGGAAACAAACTAGTGTTATATTTTCCCCCTTCTCTATACAAATTTAAAAAAGAGGTTTCACTTAAAATTCTGTATTGCCATAACAACATCACCTGGTTCTACCTGAACTTAACTTTTCTCAAACCTTGAGCTGACCAATGCATTTTTCTTATGGAAATGTTTGTCTTAAGCTATGTTAATGTGCTAGGTATTTACCCCAGGCTCTGTCTTCAAGTCAGTTCTGCCTAAATGCTCAGAACCGACTTGACAAAACAGTATGTTATACTCATACATTGTTCTCCTAATCTATGTTAATGAAACAATATATTTTTATGGAAATCTGCCTTTCTTCAAGATTCATGTCAATCATTTTATGGCCCAGATGACTCACCTGGTGCCAAGATTATCTCAAAATGCATCTTGTGGGTAAGGGGCCTAGTGCCATTCTCTGAGTTTTGAGAATTTTCCTTTCTTTAATTAGCAGACTGCTAGTAGCTATATAATATCCAGCTAAAGACTAGCATGGGGGTATTCTTTCTGCCCCCTTCTGATGTCTATATCAGAAGCTTTCTCTATCTATTTTATACTTTAATGAAACTTTATTCCACAAAAGCTCTGAGCAATCAAGCCTCGTCTCTGGCCCTTGATTGGATTCTTCCCCTCTGGAGGCCAAGAATCCCAATGTCTTTTGTGGTTTAGCAACTACCTTTCATGATGCCTCCAGCTTTGCTCTTCTTCCTCAGAATTCCTTCAGTTATCGGTCTTCTGTAGTGCTACATGAACTTTAGGATTGTTCTATTTCTGTGAAAAGTGCTATTGGGATTTTAATATTTTACATGTATTTAATATTTTTATTATTTTATTTTATATTTTTAATTGAATCCATAAATGGCCCTGGGTAGTATGGACCTTTTAACAATATTAATTCTTCCAATTCATAAACATGAATATCTTTCCATTTGTTTGTGTCTTCTTTGATTTCTTTCATCAATGTGCTATAATTAATGCTGTACAGATCTTTCACCTTCTTGATTAAATTTATTCCTAAGTTTCATTGTTTTGATGCTATTGTAAATGGGACTGTTTTATTTCTTTTTAGGCAGTTTATTTTAGTGTATAGAAACATAATTGATTTTTTATATATTGATTTTATAAGCTTCCACTTTATTAGTTCTAACAGTTTTTTTGTGCAGTCTTTTGGGACAATATATCTATATCCATATCCATATTTATATCTATGATCATGTTATCTTCAATCAGAGACAATTTTCTTTTTTCTTTCCCAATTTGGATGAGCTTTCTTTTTTTCTGTTTCTTGCCTAATTTATTTAGCTAGAATTTCTAATACTATGTTGAACGGGAGTGGTGACAGTGGGCAAACTTGTCCTGTTCATGATTTTAGAGGAAAAACTTTCAACCCTTCATTGTAGAGTATGTTATTAGCTGTAGGCTTGTCATATATGACTTCTATTATATTGATGTAATTTTCTTCTATGCCCAATTTGTTCATTTTTTATCAGAAAACATGTTGAATTTTGACAACCTTTGATTAGAGGATATCCAAGTTAAGACCCATATGGTGATATAAGGAAGAATCAAGATGAGAATAAGAGAGTACTATCCAACACTGTTCCAACTGAACTCTGTTCAGCCTACAATATCTGGATGTGATTGTGTCCGGTTTTAGTTTTATTAAATCTGACGTTATTTCCTTAGGAATGTATCAGAAAGGATATTGGCACATTTGGTAATGCTGAGGAAAAATAAAAAGGAGTGAAGTGGCTAGTGTTCCTTGGGAATTTAAGTTGGCAGCAGGAATTGGGGCCAAAGACAGTCATAAGTCTTCTTGGAAACCTATATCTCTGTCTATCTATATTACTTATACATACATATTTTATATATTCTAAAATGCGTGGGGCTCCCTGTATGTATGAGACATGGGGATATATTGGGGATGGCTCTGAAAGGGAAAAGACTCTGAAAGTTTTGGAGACCCCAGGACACCTAGAATGTATTCTCTTAATTTACTCTAAAACTTCCATGGCAAGAATCATTACCATTAAATGTTCATACAAATACTTCTCCGTAAGTATTTCTAGAAGCTGGTTCTCATGTTAATAAAACTTGTACTGGTGTTTTCTGTAGGCAGAGATTCTAAATCCCAAAGTACAGGAAAAGAGAAAAGGAATATTCTCTTTCAGGCCTAAATCTGTCATGTAAGAGAGGTTAAGGCTGAGGATATAAATACAGATATTTCAACTCATACGCCTGACTAGGAGTGAGGGTAAATAGTACCATGCTGAGTCTGGAGCACTAGAACACTCAGAGATGAAAGAGAGGTGGAAAAGGTGATAAAGTAGAACAGAGAAGAAGTTGCCAGGGGCATAAAAGAAAGAGCAAGAGAGTGGGTTCCTAGAAAAACAAGCAAAGAGTGCTGGGCCAAAGCAAACATATGTATCCTCATATACATGTCTTGGATGTACTTTTTAAATTATTGGTTTTTTTCCTGATATTGAAGTAGAAGAAAAAAAGAGAGTTTGAAAATAGTATTTATGGATTTGGTTCCACTAGAGCCAGGAAAATGAAATAATTTTTAAAAATTGGAGGTATAAATAAAATATTTGAAGTCAAAATAATATTATGAGTTTCATTATACTTACTTTTTAATTTTTTCATTATTTTGGAAAATATATTAAAATACATAAATACACATGTATACATATATATGCATATATACAGAGTCACATATAATGGGCCTCAGCCTCCTTTTTGGCTTGGCATGGCACTACTAGATCCCATCTTCATTTAAAATGTTGATATTTTCATCATAGATTTTTAGAATTTATTTTGACTTTCTGAAGTACTGCATTGAAATACTATACAAACTGATTACTGAGGTTTTATGCATCCCCTAAATTTGGTGCCTGAGGTGAGTGAAGCACTCAGTTTTCTCCCCCCAGTCTTAATTCTGCAAATGAAGAAAGCATTGCAAGGAAGAGAGAACAAGTCACTGGACCTGATGCTGCTTTTGGATGGTCATGTAAGCTGGAGATGGTTAACTGTCCATTGGGTTTAGCAACAGGGGAGCCATTGGTGACCTTCACAAGACCAGTTTCAGTAGGGTAAAAATTTGACTGGAGTAGATTCAAGACTGTTAAAATGTACTTGTAAGATTTTAATTTATGGAGATAACTATGAGACAATGCCATTGAAAGAAGATTCTTGTCACTTACATTTACTGAGAGGAGGGATCATGCCACATCAAGCAGGCCAATGGGGAAGAAGCAGGCTTGGTCAAGAGGCAGAAGCAAGAGTGAGAGGAAAACATGACCCAGAGGTTTTATCCTATTTTCCTCATGAAAGGAAAAGCAGGACCAAGGAAACAACTTAGGAATGGTCTATAATTGTCTGGTGGGCTTCCCAGCTGGTGCTAGTGGTAAAGAACCCATCTGCCAATGCAGGAGATGTAAGAGATGTGGTTCAATCACTGGGTTGGGAAGATCCCCTAGAGGAGGGAATGGCAACCCACTCCAGTATTATTGCCTGGAGAATCCAGTGGACAGAGGAGCCTGGCAGGCTACAGCCCATGGGGTCACACAGAGAATCAGACACAACTGAAGCAACTTAGCATGCATGCATGCATAGTTGTCTGGTACCTGGCCCTGGGTGATTTAG
Organism: Cervus canadensis; assembly: GCF_019320065.1. Lineage (NCBI taxonomy): Eukaryota > Metazoa > Chordata > Mammalia > Artiodactyla > Cervidae > Cervus > Cervus canadensis. The sequence continues at coordinate 104,760,441 of NC_057419.1, forward strand.
GGAAGGGGAAATATTGACTTAGTTGTGTGAAAGTTAGATACAGGAGGTGATTTGGGATAAAAAGAATTGATTCAAGAGTTTGAAATATGATTTTTGTTTGCTAGCAAAAACTAGATCACAAGGGAGATATAAACAACTATGGCCATTAGTTTGGTTCTGTGATTAATGGATGCCAAACAGACAAACACAGAATCTAAGAAAATTCAGAACAAAGACAGAAGGGTTGGTGTGGAAGTACAGAAGGCAAAGATTTTTTTTTTATATTTGCTTATTTATTTGCTATCTGTTTCATTCTGACCTAGTTTGTTCTCAAGCTTGTTAAATAGCCAACGTTTTCATACTTTCTACAGACTATATATGTTAAAACAAATAAACGAGAATAACCACTGAATTGACATTTCTTGTGAACTATTCAATGTAATGCTTTTCTTTCATAATATCAAGATGAGAAAAAAGACAACTTGAATGGAAGACAGAAATCAAATAACCACAAGATAAAGTATTACTTCCTGTTGACATTTTATAACACTTAATTTACCTTTAGAAATGTCAAATGATCTTTTCTCCTTTATTCAACATGTTCTCCCTGCTTTCTTTTGAAAGAACTCCTCTCTCTCACTCCTAGAATATCTCAACACAATATAATAGTTTACGAAAATGAGAGAGACTGAGAGGGGAAGCAAACCACTGCATTATGAAAAATGCATACTATTTCTCAGGATAACTGACATTAAGGATTCTAAAATATTTAGTATTTATACTTGTAACAAACATAACTGCCAGAATTCCTCCATGGTAAAGTAATTTGCATCTCTCCAGTCCATGGATCCATTTAGCAATGTAACCCATAGACACATAAAATATTAAAGCTGGAAGAGCCCTGAGAGATCATTTACCTAAATGTTTCTTAAACACTCAGAATCTGCAAAAATGTCCTGAGGGCTTAGGGTGGTCATTGTGTAAGTTCGATTTCTATTTTTAAAAATCACTCGAAAATAAGATAATTATTTTAATGTTCGGCTTCCATTTCAGATACATATCAAGTGGTCACATGGTAGCTGATTGTTAGATGACGTGGTTGATTGTTAGATGAGGTGGCTAATGGTACAAGATTATCACCACTAACTGACCTCAGTGCTTTGATTAGTACATAGTCAAAGCTGTTTTTACCCTTATCACATATGTTTCATTTTCCCCCTTAACAGGCCAGAATAAAGACAGAAAACATAGGGAACACTGATGCTGATATACAGCCTGTGACTGAGGAGTCTAGACATGATAATAATTCTGCCAATTTGCTTTCTGATGATCTATGACTTCTGACCCATCAATATTCTCATATGAAACCTACCTGACACTATCTCCAGGACATAAAATATCAGCCTTAAAAGAGACAGTAATGAATATATGATTTCTCTATTCATTTATGAGGAATAAAAACTACCCCCATCCAGAAAGAACAATTGCAGAAAAAAACGCTTTCAAATAGCAACCTGGATCTTTCCCTCTTGATGGGAATATTCAGCAACTGACATATATTATAAAACACTGGAACAGCTAACAAACAATTGAAGGAGAAGAGCAAATTTGGAGGACTTATGATACCTGACTTCAGTTCAGTCATTCAGTCATGTCCGAAACTTTCCGACCACATGAACTGCAGCACACCAGGCCTCCCTGTCCATCACCAACTCCAAGAGTCCACCCAAACCCATGTCCATTGAGTCAGTGATGCCATCCAACCATCTCATCCTCTGTCATCCCCTTGTCCTCCTGCCCTCAATTTTTCCCAACATCAGGGTATTTTCCAATGAGTCAGGTCTTCGCATCAGGTGACCAAAGTACTGGATTTTCAGCTTCAACATCAGTCCTACCAATGAACACCCAGGACTGATCTCCTTTAGGATGGACTGGTTGAATCTCCTTGCAGTCCAATGGGCTCTCAAGAGTCCTCTCCAACACCACAGTTAAAAAGCATCAATTCTTCAGCACTCAGCTTTCTTTATAGTCCAACTCTCACATCCATACATGACCACTGGAAAAACCATAGCCTTGACTAGATGGACCTTTGTTGACAAAGTAATGTCTCTGCTTTTCAATATGCTGTCTAGGTTGATGCACAACTTTCCTTCCAAGGAGTCAAGTGCTTTTAATTTCAAAGACTGCAATCACCACACCTGCAGTTGATTTTTGGACCCAGAAAACTAAAGTCAGCCACTGTTTCCACTGTTTCCCCATCTATTTGCCATGAAGTGATGGGACCGGATGCCATGATCTTAGTTTTCTGAATGTTGAGCTTTAAGCCAACTTTTTCACTCTCCTCTTTCACTTTCATCAAGAGGCTCTTTAGTTCCTCTTCACTTTCTGCCATAAGGGTGGTGTCATCTGCATATCTGAGGTTATTGATATTTCTCCCAGCAATCTTGATTCCAGCTTGTGCTTCTTACAGCCCAGCAATTTCTTCAATATGAATGTACTCTGCAATATAATAAATAAGCAAGGTGACAATATACAGCCTTGACATACTCCTTTTCCTATTTGGAACCAATCTGTTGTTCCATGTCCAGTTCTAACTGTTGCTTCCTGATCTGCATATAGGTTTCTCAAGAGGCAGGTCAGGTGGTCTGGTATTCCCATCTCTTTCAGAATTTTCCAGTTTATTGTGATCCACACAGTCAAAGGCTTTAGCATAGTCAATAAAGCAGAAGTGGATGTTTCTCTGGAACTCTCTTGATTTTTCGATGATCCCGCAGATCTTGGCAATTTGATCTCAGGTTCCTCTGCCTTTTCTAAAACCAGCTTGAAGATCTGAAAGTTTATGGTTCATGTATTGTTGAAGCCTGGCTTGTAGAATTTTGAGCATTACTTCACTAGCAGGTGAGATGAGTGCAATTGTGCAGGTGAGATGAGTGCAATTGTGCAGTAGTTTGAGCATTCTTTGGCATTGCCTTTCTTCAGGATTGGAATGAAAACTGACATTTTCCAGTCCTGTGGCCACTGCTGAGTTTTCCAAATTTGCTTGCATATTGAGTACAGCACATTCACAGCATCATCTCTCAGGATTTGAAATAGTTCAATTGGAATTCCATCACCTCCACTAGCTTTGTTCATAGTGATGCTTCCTAAGGCCTACTTGGCTTCACATTCCAGGATATCTGACTCTAGGTGAGTGATCACACCATCGTGATTATTTGGGTTGTGAAGATCTTTTTTGAATAGTTCCTCTGTGTATTTTTGCCACCTCTTCTTAATATCTTTTGCTTCTGTTAGGTCCATAACATTTCTGTCCTTTATTGAGCCCATCTTTGCATGAAATGTTCCCTTGATATCTCTAATTTTCTTGAAGAGATCTCTAGTCTTTCCCAGTCTGTTGTTTTCCTCTATTTCTTTGCACTGATAGCTGAGGAAGTCTTTCTTATCTCTCCTGGTTATTCTTTGGAACTCTGTATTCAAATGGGTATATCTTTCTTTTTCTTTTTTGCTTTTTGCTTCCCTACTTTTCACAGCTATTTATAAGGCCTCCTCAGACAGCCACTTTGCTTTTTTGCATTTCTTTTTCTTGGGGTTGGTCTTGCTGTCTGTCTCCTGTACAATGTCATGAATCTCTGTCCATAGTTCATCAGGCACTCTGTCTATCAGAGCTAGTCCCTTAAATCTATTTCTCACTTCCACTGTATAGTCATAAGGGATTTGATTTAGGTCATACCTGAATGGTCTAGTGGTTTTCTCCACTTTCTTCAATTTCAGTCTGAATTTGGCAATAAGAAGTTCATGATCTGAGCCACAGTCAGCTCCCGGTCTTGTTTTCGCTGACTGTATAGAGCTTCTCCATCTTTCACTGCAAAAAAATATAATCAATCTGATTTCGGTGTCGACCATCTGGAGATGCCCATGTGTAGAATCTTTTCTTTTGTTGTTGGAAGAAGGTGTTTGCTATTACCAGTATGTTCTCTTGGCAGAACTCTATTAGCTTTTTCCATGCTTCATTCTGTACTACAAGGTCAAATTTGCCTGTTACTCCAGGTATTTCTTGACTTCCTACTTTTGCATTCCAGTCCCCTATAATTAAAAGGACATCTTATTGGGGTGTTAGTTCTAGAAGGTCTTGTAGGTCTTCATAGAACTCTTCAACTTCTTCAGCGTTACTGGTTGGGGCATAGATTTGGATCACCATGATTTTGAATGGTTTGCCTTGGAAATGAACGGAGATCATTCTGTCAGTTTTGAGATTTCTTCCAAGTACTGCATTTTGGACTCTTTTTTTTAACTATGATGGCTACTCCATTTCTTCTAAGGGATTCCTTCCCACAGTAGGAGATATAATGGTCATCTGAGTTAAATTCACCCATTTCAGTCCATCTTAGTTTGCTGATTCCTAGAATGTTGACATTCAGTCTTGCCATCTCCTGTTTGACCACTTCCAATTTGCTTTGATTCATGAACCTAACATTCCAGGTTCCTATGCAGTATTGCTCTTTACAGCATCGGACCTTGCTTCTATCACCAGTCCCATCGACAACTGGGTATTGTGTTTGCTTTGGCTCCATCCCTTCATTCTTTCTGGAGTTATTTCTCCACCGATCTCCAGTAGCATATTGGGCACCTCCCAACCTGGGGAGTTCATCTTTCAGTGTCCTTTCTTTTTGTCTTTTCATACTGTTCATGGGGTTCTCAAGGCAAGAATACTGAAATGGTTTGCCATTCCCTTCTCCAGTGGACCACATTCTATCAGACCTCTCCACCATGACCCATCCGTCTTGGGTGGCCCCATCTGGCATGGCTTAGTTGCATTGAGTACACAAGGCTGTGGTCTGTGTGATCAGATTGACTAGTTGTCTGTGACTGTGGTTTCAGTCTGGCTGCCCTCTGATGGCCTCTCTCAGTGCCTACCGTCTTACTTGGGTTTCTATTACCTTGGACGTAGGGTATCTCTTCACAGCTGTCCAGCAAAGCACAGCCACTGCTCCCTACCTTGGACTTACCTGACTTCAAGACTTACTTAAAAAAATCAAGACTATAGTAATTAGGAAAATGTGGTGCTGGAGAAAGAACAGATAGATCAATGGAACAGAACAGAGAGCCCAGAAATAGACCCACATAAATATAGTCAACTGACCTTTGACAAAGGAGCAAAGGCAGTACAAGGGAGTCAAGATAGTCTCTTCAACAAATGGTGCAGCATCAACTGGACACCCAGCTGATGGGGAAAAAAAATTCTAGACTCAAGCTTTCTACCCGTCACAAAAATTAACTCAAAATGGATTCTTAGACTTAAATGTAAAACAAAAAACTGTAAAATTCCTAGCAGATAACATAGGAGAAAATCTATATGATCTGGGGCAAGGCTATGGCTTTTTACATACAACACTAAAGACATAGTCCATGAAAGACATAACTGAGAAGCTGGACTTCACTATATTAAAGAACTTCTGCTCTGTAAGAAATACTATCAAAAAATGAGAAAACAAACCACAGTCCATGAGAAAGGATTTGCAAAAACACATCCAGTGTGTTTGGATATATCCAAAGTATACAAAGAACTCTTAAAATTCAATGATAAAGAAACAGCCTAATTTACAAATGGGTCAAATACCGTAACAGACACCTCACTAAACAAAGATACACAGATAACGAACAAACATAAGAAAAAAAAAACATATCATATGTTACCATAGAAATGCAAATTAAAACATCAATGAGATACCACTACAAACCTATTAGAATGGCCAAAACAGGGAAACACCAAATGCTGGCAAGGATACGCAGCAATGAGAATTTTCATTCAGTGCCAGTGGGAAAGGAAAATGATACGGCTACTCTGGAAGACAGTTTGGTGATTTCTTACAAAATTAAACATCATCTTACTATATGATCCAGCCAACATTTTCCTTGGTGTTTACCCAAAGGAGTTGAAAATTATATCCACAGAAAAAACCTGCACATGGAGACTTATAGCAGCTTTATTCATAATTGCCAAAACTTGAAAGTAGCCAAGATGTCCTTCAGTAGGTGATTAGATAAAACATGGTATATCCAGGAATGGAGTGTTATTCAACACTAAAAATAAATGAGCTATCAAGAAATTCAAAGACATGAAGGAGCTTTAAATGCATAGTGTTAAGTGAAAGAAGCCAATCTTAAAAGGCCACATACTGTATGATTCCAGTTGTATAATACTCTAAAAGGAAAACTGTGGAGAAAATTGGTCTTCCTAGATGGCTCTAGTGGTAAAGAACCCACATGCCAGGGGACATAAGAGACATGGGTTCGATCCCTGGGTCAGGAAGATCCCCTGGAGGAAGGCATGGCAACCCACTCCAGTATTCTTGCCTGGAGAATCCCATGGACAGAGGAGCCTGGTGGGCTATAATCCATAGGGTTGCAAAGAGTTGCACACAACTGAAGTGACTTGGTGAAGCACATGGAGAAAATTAAAAATCAGTGGTTGTGGGGATAGGTGGGAAGAGAGAGATAAATCAGAAGACAGAGGATTTTTAGGGCCGTTAAAATAAATACCCTGTATATTACAATGATGGATATATGCCATCATACTTTGGTTCTAACTCACATAATATACAATAGCAAGAATGAACCCTAAGATAAACTATAGATTTGGAGTGACTATGACATATCAATGTAGGTTCATCCTTGGTTAAAAAAAAAGTACCATTCTGGTGAGTGATACTGAGGAAGGCTGTATGTGTGTGGGGACAGGGGGCATGTGACAAATATTTGTTGTAAACCAAAAACTGCTCTAAAAAGTCTTTTATAAAAAAAAATTGGTTGCTAAGTACAGAGTGCAAGATTTTCAAATATCTATTTACTAATCAGTAACCCAGACACATTAAAATAATTTAAGGTATTTCCCTGGTGTTCCAGTGGCCAAGACTCCCTTCTCCCAATGCAGGGGACCCGGGTTCCATCCCTGGTGTAGGGTAGGGGGAATCAGATCCTACACGCGGCAACTAAAGATTCCCTCATGCCACAGCTAAGACCCAGCACAGCCAAATAGATAAGTAAATTAAAAATTAAAATAAAAACGACTACTACTAATAATGTAAGACATCTCTCTAGCAATTTGTGAAATTAGTGAAAGCCATAGAAGTTCACAGTCTAGTCTCTAAGAAAGTTGGTTTTTCCATGTGAAGAAGCTATCATCAGCTCAGGTGATAATTTGCTGAAGAAACTGGACACAGCACCCTTTTCTATAACACATTACCTCAAAGTATACATGGTGTGAATATAATTGTTGAAATTATTGCTATAAGAAGAGTGAAATAAAACTACCTGTTATGATCTTTAGTCAGATGAGAAAACTGATGTCTCTAATTTGGCCATTTTAAATGCATGCAGTCCACAAATCAAACATGATATAAAATGTGTTTTATAGGTTATCTGTCAACACAATGTGAAGAAAGGTTGAGAAATGATAGTTTAGCCTTCTTCCCTCATCTTACATCAGGAGTAAACTAGGCTTAGGGAGGGAAAATGACTTGTCCAAAACCACACAGTGAATTGAGTAAAGGCACAATAAGAACTCAGTTTTCTGCCTTCTATGCTCTTATTGATCCTATAGCACCTTCTTGCATTTCAGAGAAAAAGTGTGTCAGAGGATTTTTAAGGGCTCTCATTCTGAGCATTCATTTTAAACAATATTCTTTATAACAACAATTTGCAACAATATGAAAATTTGCTATCGTTCAGTTGAGTTGCTCAGTTGTGTCCGACTCTTTGTAACCTCATGTACTGCAGCACACCAGGCTTCCCTGTCCATCACCAACTACCGGAGTTTCCTCAAACGCATGTCCATTGAGTCAGTGATGCCTTCCAACCATCTTATCCTCTGTTGTCCCCTTCTCCTCCAGCCTCCAATCTTTCCCAGCATCAGGGTTTTTTCCAGTGAGTCAGTTCTTCGCATCAGGTGGCCAAAGTATTGGAGTTTCAGCTTCAGCATCAGTCCTTCCAATGAATATTCAGGACTGATCTCCTTGCAATCCAAGGGACTCTCAAGAGTCTTCTCCAACACCACAGTTCAAAAGCATCAATTCTTTGGTGCTCAACTTCCTTTATGGTTCAACTCTCACATCCATACATGACTGCTGGAAAAACCATAGCTTTGACTAGATGGCCCTTTGTTGGCCAAGTAACGTCTCTGCTTTTTAATATGCTGTCTAGGTTGGTCACAAGTTTTCTTCCAAGGAGCAAGCATCTTTTAATTTCATGACTGCAGTCACCATAAGCAATGATTCTGGAGCCCAAGAAAATAAAGTCTGTCACTATTTCCATTGTTTCCCCATCTATTTGCCATGAAGTGATGGGACTGGATGCCATGATCTTTGTTTTTTGAATGTTGAGTTTTAAGCCAACACTTTCACTTCCCTCTTTCACTTTCATCAAGAGGCTCCTTGGTTCCTCTTGAATCTGATTGTTAGAATCAGTTAATTCAGATATTTCTCTCTCCTTTTAGTCCTGGTAGCAATACATGGGGGAAAACGAGAGGATGAGGGTGGGTGGTGGCAGTCCAAAGGCCAGCTAATAAAGGCAAACAGTTTAAAAGCCTTCTCTCTTATATAAATGTAAGGCCATAAGAGCTAGAAGAATGATGACAGAAATAGGAAGCAGTGACAACGTGGAGGGAAGGATGAAGACATGAGAGGACTTAGTGACCATCTGGAAGTTGCTGAAAAGATGGAAGTCACAAAGTATTCCAACTGTTTTCACTGAGATGTTTAGGAGACTAGGAGAACAGAGAGAGAGAGAGAGAGAGAGAGAGAAAGGGAGTTGAGGACTGAACCTCAAGGGAACATGCCAAAGAGATTGTTGTTGGTACTGAATCCTGTCATTTTTGCTTAGGGGCTGGAGGCTTGGAAACTATATTTCCCAGATTGCCTTGCCATTCAGGTTTTATGAAATTTGGAAGGCAAAATACAAGGAGAAGCAGGAGCAGATGGCTGATGTGAAATTTGTAGTGGCTTCTGAGCAAGCTCCCTTTGGTGCTGCCAGCTGCTGCCAACATGGCTAATGGCTACTTACTGTTCCAATACTTCCTGATTTCCTCAGCCCTCCTGACCTCTGCCCAATGCCAAGTGTTATGCAAGCAGGATGTTTCCCAGATGATATCTCCCACTAAAAAACTTGAAGTAGTTTCTCTATTTCTAACCAAACCCTGATTGATGGAAACCCTTGCACTCAGAGTATGAATGCTGGGCCAGCAGCATCACCTGGGAGCTTGTTAGAACCTCAGGCCCCACTGCAGACATACTGAATTAGAATCTGCATTTTAAATGACCTCCAGGTGACTGGTATGTGGATTCAAATTTGAGAAGACTTGTTACATAGCAATTACAGACATATGTCATCTTTGCGTAAGTTTCAGTGCGTTGATGGAGCAAGAGAAGAAAATTTATAAGAAAAAAGACATAAATGGAACCTGAGAAAATGGAGGCAGTAAATAAGCATCACTGTTTTGAAGAATTTATCCATAAACTAAAAGGGGCCAATCTAAGAAATGACCTCTCCCTCCCCTATTTTTTATGACTTTAAAACAAATCACATCATAGTGGTTGTTACACAAGTGTTGTTTCTGGGAGTATCTTTATTTTCCACTGGACTATGAAACTCATGAGTCATGATGCTCAATACAGTGGGCATTAGCCCTAGGTTGCTACTGTGCACTTGAAATGAGGCTAGCCCAAAAAGAAGATGTGCTGCATGTATAAAATCCAGAATGGATTTCAAAGATAAAAAAGAAAAAAAAATAATCCAACTTGTCACTCATAGTATTTTTTTGTTTGTGACATACCAAATGTTAATATGTCAAATCAGTCAGTTCAGTCGCTCAGTCGATTGGGTTAAATAAGTTTTTATAATAAATCCCAACTTGTTACCTTTTATCTTTTTTAATATGACTACTAGAAAATTTTAAATGGCATAGGTGACTCATACTATATTTCTTTTTTTTTCCAGCTTTAATGTTCTATGTCTTGAGATATGATTGACATAGAACATTGTGAGTTTAAAGTACAGAGTGTGATGATTTTGTACACATATAGCGCAAATGTTTCCCACAATAAGATGTTAACACATCCCTCACGTCACATGTTTACCATTTTGCTGTGCTGTTGTTATGGTGAAAACATTAAAGCTCTACCCTCATAGTAACTCTAAATTATACAATACAGTATTATTAACTATAGTCCCCATGCTTCACATGACATGCCCAGAACTTATTTGTCTTATAACTGAAAGTGTGTACCCTTTCACCAACATCCCTCCATTTTCTCTACTGCTAAGCCCCTGGCAACCACCAATCTACTCTGTTTGTATGAGTTCAATGGTTTCATATTCCACATATAAGTGAGATTATACAATACTTTGTGTTCCTCTGTCAGACAATTCACTTAGTATAATGTCCTCAAGGTCAATCCATGTTGTCACAAATAGCAGGATTTCCTTCTTTTTCATGGCTGAATCATGCATACACACACACACACACACACACACACACACACACACACACCACATTTTCCTGATTCATTTGTTCATCTGTGGACACTTTGATTTTTTTCAGGTCTTGGCTATTGGGGATAATGCTGCAACAAACATAGGAGTGCAGATATCTCTTTAAGATATCTATTTTATTTCCATTGGATATATGCCTAAAGTCAGACTATGTGTGCACGTGTGCTAAGTTGCTTCAGTTGTGTCTGACTCTTTGTGACCCTATGGAGTGTAGACCACCAAGCTCCTCTGTCCATGGGGATTCTCCAGGCAAGAATATTGTATTGCTGTAACTACAAAATCTAGAATGGATTTCAAAGATATAAAAGAAAAAATAATCCAACATGTCACCTTAGCCATGCCCTTCTCCAGGGGGTCTTCCTGACTCAGGGACTAAACCCATGTCTCTTAAGTCACCTGTATTGGCAAGCAGGTTCTTTACCACTAATACCACCTGAGATTGCTGGATCATATGATAGTTATATTTTTAATTTTTTGAGGAACCTCCATACTGTTTTCCATAGTGGCTGCACCAAATTTACATTCCCAGTGGCAGTGGGCAATGAATCTGTTTTTCCTCAACATTCTCTTCAATTTTTTTATCACTTGTCTTTTTGATAATAGCCATTCTAACAGGAGGTGATATTTCCTCATGGTTTTGATTTGTCTGATTATGAGTAAGTTGAGCACTTTTTCAGGTACATGTTGGTGATTTGGATGTCTTCTTTGGAAAAAGTCAATTCAGGTCCTTTGCTCATTTTTCAGTTAGACCATGTGTGTTTTGCTATTGACTCATATGAGTTTCTTAAATATTTGGGGTATTAAACCCTTATCATATATATGATTTACAAATATTCCCTCCCATTTTGTAGGTTGTATATGATTTACAAACATTTCCTCCTATTTTGTAGAATGCCTTTTCATTTGATTGCTTCTTGCTGTGCAGAAGCTCTTCATAGTCTCACTTGTTGATTTTTGCTTTTGTTACTTATGCTTTTGGTGTCATAGCCAAAAGATCATCATCAAGACTGATATCAAGGACATTTTTAGGTATGTTTTTTTCCTAGGAGTTTTATGGTCTCAGGTCTAATGTGTAAGTTCTCAATCCTTTTTGAGTTTATTTTTACGAGTAAATAGGGGTCCAATTTCATTCTTTTGCATCACATTATATTTCTTTTAGACAGTGCTGCCCTAACAGAGCTGGGATAAGGTCTTAGTGATCACTGAATCTACAATACCAAGTGCTCCATGTCTCAGCCCTGAACTGCTAAAAACTTTTAAGCTCTCCAATCAAAGCTGATTTGTTTTTTCCTGCATGCTCACAGCACTTAATATTTGCTCTTCCTTGTGCATAATTGGGCCTCCCTGGTAGCTCAACTGGTAAAGAATCCACCTGCAATGTAGGAGACCCCGGTTCAATTCTTGGGTTGGGAAGATCCCCTAGAGAAGGGATAGGCTACCCACTCCAGTATTCGCGGGCTTCCCTGGTGGCTCAGAGGGTAAAGAATCCGCCTGAAATGCGGGAGACCTGGGTTTGATCCCTGGGTTGGGAAGACGCCACAGAGGAGGGCATGGCAACTCAGTCCAGTATTCTTGCATGGAGAATCCCATGGACAAAGGAGTCTGATGTGTTACAGTCTATGGGGTTGTAAAGAGTCAGACACGACTGAGGGACTAAGCACATTCATAACAATATTATTCAAAATACCCAGCAACTGGAAAAAACCCCAAATGCCCAGCAATTTGATAAAGGGACAAAAAAAATGGAGTATATTCATACCACAGAATAGATCCTCTGGAGGAGGGCATGGCAACCCACTCCAGTATTCTTGTCTGGAGAATGAGCGATTAAGCATGGCACAGCATGGCACGTACATAATTATGCATGATTTAGACTTACTTGACATAATTTCATGCTGTTAATTATGTCATGTCTGTAAATATTTTCACCAATTTTGTGCATCCTATTATTATTATGCCTAGCACAATGCTATGTACATAGTAGGAACTGATTAAATTCCTGTTAAAATAGGTGTCTTAAACTTTCTGCTTGTGATGAACTTTGCTACCTCAGTAATAAAAGCCCAATCTACACATGACCCGTGAGGCTAACCCACTTAGAGACAATGTATCTTTGACATAAGCATGGCCTCATAACAGTGAATTAGCCCATTGAGATATTAATTCATTCACAAACGTTTGACACCTACTATATTCCAGGGTTAAATCTTCATTTACAACCACTAACCCAATTACATTCATTTTCATCTCTGTTAAAAAACTGAGTAAACAAAGGCAGTCCTCAATTCTCATATATTTTGTTATTATAACCATTATATATATATATATATATATATAGAGAGAGAGAGAGAGAGAGAGTAAAGTGTGTGCATTTCTATATTACTCTTATCCAGAGTTACTTCTTACAAAGATATTTATTTTATTGTTTTGGTTCCCAGTAACATAGATTGGCTCAAAGGAGAAAAGAAGAAATGGGTTGAATAGCTGCTGTGGATTCATAAATTCTTCCCATAGCCTTTCTTGAGGGCAAGTCAGAGCTTGGTGGAGGGTACTAAAATAGACTTCTTGATCAATAGAAAGGTCTCAAAGTTTCTCCATTTCTCACTCTCCCCCTTAAAAATGAAAGAGCTACAGTTTGATCTCCACCTTTGACATATAGTAATTTAAACATCAAAGAGGTATTTTAGTAATGGGTTTCACACTTTTGAAAGAAAAAAAGGTTTCCCATAGCTTTGTTGGCAACAGATCAAAACACTGAATCAAAATAACCTAGATAAACTGTCTGTGGAGTTCATCCGGAAAGTCCAGGTTCTTGAGTGAAGGATCAAAAGAAGAATTTACTTAGGTCAAATTATTTCTCTAGAGAAACAATAACCCAATTCATCTAATAAGTTGACCAACAAAAAGCCCACATTTAGATTTTTTAATTTTCCCCCAGAGTCCAACAATTGCTGAAGTCATATCTGCTCATCCACTGAGCTCTCATGCCAAATTGCTCTGTGAAGAGAAAGTGCTCTGTTCTCTTGTGTGTCATGTTCAACTGTCATGTGATGAACACACCAAAGCTTTCCTCCATTGCCTGGCTTCAGGGTGGAGACACCCATATTGTTGTCAGCTGCTGATGGCTATCTTTAGAGTCAATCAAGTGGAAGCCTTTATGTTCTTATTCATTCTTTCCCCATACAATAATATCCAGTGGTTAAGCTTCCATGTTCCCAATGCAGGGAGCCCAGGTTCGATCCCTGGTCAGGGAACTAGATCCTGTATGTGGCAACTAAGACCCAGTGCAGTCAAGTAAATACATAAAATAAATATTAAACAAATAAAAATGAATATTAAGGAACTGAAGTTCCAGAAGCAAGGGGTTCTAGGGTAGAACGTGCAGAGCCATGGAGATGGATGTAGGGAACTTGGGTTTACTCTGAGGGAGAACAGACTATGGGAGGGCAAGGGTTGAAGCAGGGAGACCAGATAGGAGGCAATTACAATAATTTGAGTGAGAGTGATTATGAATCCAAACACAGTAGTTGTAGACGACCTGGTGCTTCTGATGCACCGCCCACCTCAAACTGTCTTAAGCTAGCTTCTCTGACACCATCCCTCAATTATGTATTATGCATGCATATATATCAAGTGTGTGTATATACATCAGTATATCTCTGGTGTCTTATGGTACTTGGTACATAGAAGGTGCTCAGTAAATGTAGGTTAAACGAGGCATTGCTGGAGATGTCCATAAGAGCAAAGGGTTAGATGCTTTGAGTAGTTATAATAATCTTAACAAATCCTCTGGAGGATTTCCTACCTTTCTAGTCCCTAAACCATAGATGAGATGTTAATCACGATTCCTTAATTAGAATAGGTCTTGACCTCCTTAAAGATGACACCTATATGCAATCTTGGACAGCTCTGTAGGGTGGGCAATGATATGGGCAACTCTCTTCCTCTGGCAATTTAAACCTTAACACAGGTATTTCTACCATCACCCATTTCCCAGAACATTTAACATACATTAATAATAGGCAAAAATATCATGGTGAGTTGTAACAATATATAGTCTGTGCTTGTGTCTCAGCCCATGTCAAGGAACAGGAAGAAGCTAATAAAATACCCCAATTTTAGAGAAGTTCTGGTTCCCATTTGTACTGACTTAACCTCTTCATCCAAGGGAATGTGCATATGTACATGTTTGTGGGTGTGTATAAACATATATTGATGTATTTCATTTTAGATATTATATACACATACATGTATCTATCCCAAGCTCACATAGCTCCTTTTCTTTTCTATTTTTTAATGTGTGTTTTACATTGGAGTACAGTTGATTTATAGTGTTGTGTTAGTTTCCAGTGCACCACAAAGTGATCCAGTTATATGTGTACTCCTTTTCTACTGATACTGTAGATTATGAGAATAAGAGAAAGGAATCGCTCCTCTCTGATCTCAGGATAATAATTGTACCAGCTCCCCCTCAGATAGTATGTTCATACTGGTAGAAGCTGAATACACATGTCTATAAAATGGGGAAAACATCAATAGAAGTACTTGTATCTTTTGTATTTTGTGACCTTGATATATCTGTATAGGCTCTGTAGCTATCATAATCTTATTAGTATTAAATGGGCAACTTGAAGTCAAAAGCAAAAGCCTGTTTTCTAACGATTATGCCGAGGTGAGGTGGTAACCTTGTGGACAATGACAATCACAAAGTGGTTCTTGATGATTTTTAATGAATCCAGATTTGTTTTTTTCTAATGCTGCACTATAAGCAAGGCTTGCAGTCAGGCTTTGGAAGGCTATTCGAATTGGTAATTAAATACAATCTGTACACTGACTGGCACAGAAGGTGAGGAGAGAAGAAGCCATACCTGCCAACGATGCTCTCAGTTGCTGTGACAACAAGATTTGAAAGATTGGATGAAATCAGACGCAGAGGGTCCCTGATCCAGGGCTGTCCACTTTCACAGTCAGACATATGTACGGATGGCTCTTGCTCATTTTGTGAGCTGGCTAATGTCCACTGAAGTTGCCTGCAGACTTCTGCCACTCGGAAAACTCTAGCCTCCTCATCACTGCCAGTGTCAGTGCTGAAACAATCAGAAAGGTCAGTCCTCTGCCCACTGCCACCCAACCTGAAACCTCTCAGACACTGGTGATCACCTTCCACTCACAACATTGCCCTTTATTTTTCACTGGGATAGAATTTTTACCTTAAGCAAACAATAGAAGTATACCTCTGACCAAAGCCTCCAAAATACTGAAAAAAATGATTATATTCAGTTGTGCAATGATAGCTGATTTTTAAGTCCTTTTTTCCAAAATATGTTTCATGATGTCATGAGAATATTTCCCTAATAAAATAATCAAGTACTAAGTGATTTCTAGGTTTTCCCCTATGATGGCAGAGAAAATATCCATATGTCCATCTCTCCTGAGGAATGCTATTTGGAATGTCACATCCAGTCACTGTGTTAACACCGTAACCCAACATGTCACAGCCCACTAACGACCTCTAAACACTACACATGACCACTGCATCAGCACTTAATCTCCAGTGCTCTTATGATAGAGAAAGGAAAAAAAATACACACAGGCAAATTGCTGATAAAGGTCAGAGATGCACCTCAGTCAAGAGCCTCTCCCCTTTTACTTTTTCCATCTTTTCTCAGTAGCATTCAAAATTATACATCTCAACATCTCCCTTTCTCATCAGAAACCCTGTCACATTTTCTTAGGGTTCTAGCCATTTCAAGGAGATCATAGGTGGTGGTGGATTAATTGCAGAAGTTGATCCCTTGTGCTATATATAGTGCTATATAACTTGTGCAAAACAGCCTTTTTTAATTTTAATTTTTAAACCACTTTCAATGGTGATTATGTAGTCTCATTAAGAGAGAGACTACCCATACATTTCACAGCACACTTCTAACATGACTGCATAATATCCTTCTGCTTATGTGTAAACTTACCCAAGAACTTCAGCATCACTTCTCATCAAGTGATCAGAGAAACTTTCCTGTCCCTCATCTTCCTCCTTATTTAGAGTATCCCTAAGTGACGACTCCAATACTTTGGCTACCCCATGCAAAGAGTTGACTCATTGGAAAAGACCCTAGTGCTGGGAAGGATTGGGGCAAGAGGAGAA
The DNA here is from genome assembly GCF_019320065.1 of Cervus canadensis. NCBI lineage: Eukaryota > Metazoa > Chordata > Mammalia > Artiodactyla > Cervidae > Cervus > Cervus canadensis. The sequence goes on from NC_057419.1 coordinate 104,777,107, forward strand.
GGGGGCGACAGAGGATGAGATGGTTGGATGGCATCACCAACTCGATGGACATGGGTTTGGGTAGACTCTGGGAGTTTGAGTAAGCTCCAGGTGTTGGTGATGGACAGGGAGGCCTGGCGTGCTGCGATTCATGGGGTCGCAAAGAGTTGGACACGACTGAGCAACTGAACAGAACTGAACTGAAATGATGACTCAAGTGGCCAAAGGGAACAGGCCAGAGAGGATGTTGGGGATTTAGCTAACCTACCTCCTACTATAGCTGAACTCTCTCTTCTAGATCTGAAAGGAATATGGAGTTTGCTGAACTGAACTTTTCTAAACATCAGTTCCCTTAAATAGGAAAGGGTGGTTGTGATGATTAGAAATAATATATGCAAAGTAGCTAATTACAGACCTGGCTTTCAGTAGGCAATCAATAAATTGTAACTATTTTTATTTTGCTTATAAGCTAGAATTTCTACTGGGGTGGCACCCACTATGGAAAACTGGCAGTCTAGACAGGAACACATATCCAGACTTGATTAAAGCCACAAACTGAGTCTGGAAGGAGGAGCAGATCTTCAGGAAATGTCCACAAATGGGTTCTGAAATGAATGTGGCACCAGTGACTGTAGGATGGATGACCTCTTTTTTTTTTTCTACAGAAATGTTCAAAGCAACTTTATTATAACAGTATGTTTATCAATAGGTAAATGATTAAACAGATTGTGATGTACCCATACAATAGAATAATGCCAAAGTATTTTATTTCCAAAGTAATATTGAATGAAATATACCATACCAAGAAAGTGAGTGCCTCCTTAAATTTAGCACCTTATGTACCTCACTTGCCTTACCCTAGTCAGGGGCTAAAGAGGTCATCCATCTATAGATGGGTAAGGCAAGTGAGGTACATAAGGTGCAAAATTTAAGGAGGCACTCACTTTCCCGTGCCTACATCATACTCCCTGGTTGCTTAAACAGTAAAGAATTCACCTGCAATGTGGGAGAGCTAGGTTTGATCCCTGAGTTAGGAAGATCCCCTGGAGAAGGGAACAGTTACCCGCTCCAGTATTATTGTCTGGAGGATTCTATGAACAGAGGAGCCTGGTGGGCTATAGTCCTTGGGGTCATAAAGAGTCAGACATGACTGAGTGACTTGCACTTTCACCTTCCCTCCATACTCACATGACCTTGAGAGTTGGTGCTTCCTTAAATGTTCTGCCCTAGATGCTTCATTTCCTTGAGTTTGGTCCAGCCCTTGTCTGAATTCCACATCTTTTGGGAGTGGGTAGTAGAGAGTGGCTGTACCACGTGGAGTGGCCTGCAATGAGCCACCAGCCACCAAGAAGAGAACACCCTGGCCTGGGTTGTTAGCACTCAGAGGTCACAGGTAAAAGAGGAGCTAGGGAACAATCATAGAAGAGAAAAGACTACAATCTGAGTTGGGCCACCACTGTTTTAAACATCTTTCCATCATGCACAACAGTGTTCCCATATCAAAAGGGTCAGCTATTTAGAAGGAAGATCTGCCTTTTAGCAGAGGTACCTGAGCCAAGGGAAATACTTTAAGACCTATATTTTATTAGTTGTCTCTGGCATAAAGAGTATAAAAGCATGATCCCTAAAGAGATGACTAATACAACAGGATACGATTCATAGTTCTCCTAAGACTCATCTATGAGTGTTGCTTTCCACTTTACAGAGAGCTTTAAAATTCATCACCTTGTCTGTTCATTACAACTCAGAGACTGGCAATCTAGGTACTATCATTTCCATGTTATAGAAGAAGCAGCATGAGGCAAAGAGAGGGTTACTGCCTTAGTGATGCAACTTTTCAGGAGCGATCGTAGCAGAGGGGCGAGAGTTTGTTCAGGAGACGCTGACTTTTACATCAGACAGTGCTTTGAATCCTAAACCCATCACTACAAGTGAGCTCTACAGCCTTGGGAAACTGATTTCACCCTTCTTTGCTTCCTGTTTGCTTATCCATAAAACCTAGCCTACAAAATCCAGGCTTGTTGGGTTGCCGTGGGCAATAAATTAGAAAGCAGGTACCAAGTGTTCAGAACCATAGTAAGTCCTCAACAAATGTCATCCTTCTTTTCTCTGTGCTTCTCTATTGTACTGATTTGCGGTGTCTCTGCTCCAGATTTTGTCAGGAGCCCTTTTCTAGATGACTTCCCCTCTGAATGCACAGTTGGCATCTCTAGCTGGAAGATGAATGACAAAGAAGGGTCTTTTGTTCATTAAACAAATCCTTTCCCACAGCTAAATGGGAGGGGGCCCTGGGAGACTGGCCGTCATTTTCATTGGATATAAATCAAAGCATGAATCACAGGCCGCAGCTCCGAGGGGCGGGGGGATGGGGTGGGCTGGGTGGGAAGCATTTTTAGAACTGTCACTTTAAAAATATGTTCCCTCCTGCCTTGCGGCTCTCTCAGTGGGCAGATTTGAAAATAGAAACAAGTAACTTTAATTAGACTCTAATTAGCCCCACAAGTTTGGTGAGCTAGGATAGTTTATCTTAGAAAAAAAATATAATAACAGACGGAGGATTTTCCAGCCACCACAACTTTAATTACAATCCCAAACACCTCAAGCGTGCTTACTGGGCCAATTAAATCAGCAGGGCAATGGCAGAGTGAATGCACTGGATACCAGACATAAGCTACTAGGAGGTTTTCAACTGGAGTTTGTTTCCAAAGTAATTTGAAAAACAGATAACTTACAATGCTTACTTAAACAGAAGCAGGAGGCCTTTAAACTGTGGTTAATGCCCGAGGCATGGGATCTCAGAGACAGAGACTCTCTCCAACTCAGGGTTGCTCAAGAATAAGCCCTTGGCTGGGTGTCCCTAATCTTCTTTGCTTCAGCCTCCTCCTCTAAGATGGAGCAGTTTGGCCCTTCTCTCTCCCACTCCCCTTTGCACCTGGGTAGGAGATTCAGCTGACTGGCCACTTCACAGAGAGAATCCCTGCTCTAGATACCCTTCTGGCATCTTCTGACACATCAGTGGAGCCAGTCCACAGCAAACTGCCTCTGAACTCAAGAAAGGGGACTGTCCAAGGAAAAACAGTACCTCCTCTGCTTCCAGTGACACACCTAGAAAGGGAAAGGAGATGAAAGAGGCCCAGCATTGCCTTGACCATGTTTGGGTGAATGACAGTCAACACTCATGTCCAAACTAGCCATTCAACCTCTACCTGAGGTTGGAATGAGAAGTCCAGGGAGGTAAGGATAAACTTTCCATTTCTCCCCATCCCCCACCAACCCCAAATGCATTTTCCACACCGGCTGAGAGAAATCCAACCTGTAACCCATAAACAGGCAGGTGGGCCCTGCCCCCGTTCACAAATCTAGTGAATTCCTACAGTTAAAGGCCTTTGAGGCTGGCTGTCAGGAGACTGTTCTGCTGCCTGCCTTTTGTTTCCTCAGAGTTACGTTGAAAAAGAGCCACCTCAATCAGTCAATGTTGTCACCTGAAATGACTAATGTGATGGGAGTGACATAGCAGTCAGTGGGTGGGTGGCCCTGCACGCACCTGCCGTTGAGCACTGAGAAGGGCACAGTGTAGTGAAGGGCCAGTCACTGAGGGACTCCTGTCCATTTCCAGTGTTTTCCATGGCATTACTCATTGAGCTGAACCTGGTGCTCTGTGTAATGTGTTCATTCTTCTAACAGTTATTTAAGTGCCAAAATGTCGTCTAGCCCTGGACTAGCTTCTGAAGGTGCGGAAAGGTATGAAGCAGGGTCCCTTGGCTCGGGGAGCAGGCTGCCTAGCAAGGGGTGAATGCGGGTCCATGGTGGGGGGAAAGGAAAGAAATGAAAAGAATGGAAAAGAAATGAAAAGAAAGGAAAGAAATTTGGTGTCCGCCAAATATCAAAGCTCTGAAAACTGACCCTTCAATGTCTTAAAGAGCCAGATCAGTGCTGGTTGAAACCATGAGGTCTATTATGTTCCATCTGAGATCAACTAAATAAAAACTCCTTAATTAAGCTAAAAAAGGTTACTGCTTTACCTTTCAAGTCACCAAAGGAAAATGCCCCAAGGGCAGAGACCTCACCAGTCCATTTGCTGTAACCAGGGCTTGCTACAGTTCCAGATGACCTCTCTCTCCTCCCAAACAATTCCAGGAATCCTCAGGAAGGGACTCATTCTCTTACACAGACTCAGACTCTTATTTTGTCTTTTCAGTTCTTGGCTTATGTAAGTTATATGTCTGGCTTCTGACAACAGCAAAAATGTCAGTGACATTAAAAATAAAACTTGAGAATAATAATGAACAATATTTAATAAGTGGATACTATATAGCAGGCAGTCAGCTAAGCGATTCACATTTGATTGTAAGTTTAGAACTTATTTAATCCTCCAAACAACAGTCAGTAATAGATACTATTCTTTTCTACTTTTTCCATGCAAAGAAACTGAGGCTCTAAGAAATAATCTTGCCCAAAATAGGAAGAAGTAGAGCCAGGATTCTAATGCAGACAGTCTAAATCCAGAGCAAACTTTCCATTGGCAGTAGGTTCTGCAGCTCCTGCATGGAAGCTGATTGCACTAAAGGTCAACGGTGCTAATGTTTGTGCCAAGAGCTCTGACACCCAAAGTCATGAACCAAAGGCAATGACACCATGACTACCACTGTTGATGTCACTGTCGGTAATGAAACCTACTGCTGTCATCACTGCCATTAAACAGGATGAAGCCCTTCCAAAATCCCTCATTCAAGCAAAAACAGCTCTCTTTTTAGAAGAGATCTTTTTAAGCCTAATTAGATTACTGGCCATTTCATCCTCCCAGATGGATGAGTGATGAATTCATAGGAACTGTGCCAGAGGACCACTGAAGTAGCCAACACTATTACACTGTTCTTGAAATCACTGGCCTATCATCTTTGAATCAACTACCTCCCCTTGAACCTTCTCCAAACAGGAGTTCTTTCCCAGGGAACACCTCAAACCCTCCTGTATGGGTTCCCTAGTACCTCCATGTGATCACACTCCATACAGTAGAGAGGTTGTGGCTGCCTCCAGAAGTCAAATGGACCCCACCACAAGTTTGGATTGAATATCAGGACTGATGATGCTATTTACACACCAAGAGGATATGAAACGGTTTATCACCTACATTGCTCTCCAGGGAGAACAGGGCAGGGTCCCAGGATGTCCCAAAATGGCTTGCTATCAGCAGGCCAACCTGAAAAATGGAGTCAGATGGACTCCTCATTACAACACACATGTTTGAATCTTAGGATAAAATGTAATTTAGACTCAAGTTAGAAAAACCCTTTGGCCCAACTTCAGTTATTTTGCTGATGGAAATGCAGATATGGATCTCCCCCACCAGTGTATTCTCAAAAATCCTATATGTGTATAATATATGTAAAGGCATAATGATATATTTCTATATTTGAAGCAGTTGGGAACAACATTACCTAATTCATGTTGTTTGACTTTTTGTATCATTTCATTTTTGGATAGATTTAAAGTTCTATTTCTTGTTCTGTTAATTATAGAAATTCTCTTGACTCTCCACTTTGGGAATCTCCCTTCCTCCTTTATTTCCTCTTTTTACTTCCAAGGTTTAGGCACTGTAATTAGACTTGAAATGTTCTACATTGGAAAGGTCGATCCCATTTATATTCCTTTTGCTAACATCCTTTCCTGTTATTTGACTCCAGCTTGATACTAAAAGTTAAAAGATTAATTAACAGCATTCACACTATTATGAGGAAGTCAGTATTATAAGGTGGAGAGTCAAGCCATGTGCTATGGGTGCACTTTATTCTCTGTGATTCCAATGTCTTGACCACTGTGACACTCAAGAACACTCACAGATTTTCCTTTCTTACACTGAAACATATGCCATAAGTTAGCTCATTTCATAATGAAACAACACGTGTCAATACCTCTTTTGTTCTTTTGTTTTTCTGGCTTTTTCACATCTGCTTTCCTTTTTATTATTGGAAAAGGAAATTACATATACATAGTACCTCCTTCATCACATTTCTAATGACTTCCAATTTCTTACTCATTCTTTCTCTTGTTAGGAATGTATTCCTCTTTTTTTTTGTTGTTGTTGTTTTTCCTGAGGTTCACTGACCATGTGATCTGATTGCTTCATATTTGGAACATGGCTTCTTTATCCTTGAATTTGGAGTTGTCTTTTTATTTATATTCTGGCTTTTGTTTTGGGGTCTTAATCTTATCTTCCCATTCTTCCCTTTTCTCCTTCTGCTCTTATTCTAAGAAACCCCTCAATTCCCTGAAGCCCTTCTTCCCAAAGCCCTCCATTCTCCTGATTGTCTGGACTGATTGACCTGATGATCTACTGCAGAGTCTAAATTCTGAGACTTATATTCACTTCTCTCAACAGTTAGAGCCACTGTTTTGTGGGGTTTGTTTCTATTCATTCTCTTCCTTGGTGTACTCCCTTGGTTTGATAGCTTAAATCTTACTTAGAGATATTTTCTAAAAGGTGTCTGTATTCTTAGGTCAAATTTCATTAGAACCTTGGCTAGAGTGGCAAAAACTATTAGTAGTTGACCTGTATCTATTCTCTCTTCTTCTATGATAATAAAACATTTAGCTGGTCACAGGGTTTCCCACAATAAAGACTCCACTGCCCAGCCTCCCTTGTAAGTACATATGGCCAATGGATATAAGAAATGTCATGTGTCAGCTTTCTGGAATGGTTCACGAGAGGCAGTTCACATGAACCATGGGTGCTCTTCTTTGTCAAGCTTTTTTTCAGACTGCTGCCCGGAGCATGAATGCTATCACCTTGTACCATGGAGCCAAGGCCATGAATAATAGAGCAACAAAATAGGAAAAGCCTGGGTCTCTGAATGTCATGCCTGTGTGCTAAGTCACTTCAGTCATGTCCGAATCTTTGTGACCCTATGGACTGTAGCCATCCAGGCTCCTCTGTCCATGGATGGGATTTTCCAGGCAAGAATGCTGGAGTGGGTCGCCATACCCTCCTCTAGAAGACCTTTTCAACTCAGGGATTGAACCCATGTCTCTTACATCTCCTGCATTTACAGGTGGGTTTTTTTACCACTAGAGCCACCTGGGAAGCCCCTGAATGTCATACCAGCTCTGAAATGCTGACCAGGACTTGTACATAACAAATAAAGAAATGTTGCCTTGTTTTCAAGCCACCGTGATTCTAGGATATCTGATACAGCTACATTTAATCCTGGGTGAAGCAGGTTGGGTATGGAAACATGGTGAAATCATACCCCCTAAGACCACAGAAAGCATTATTCCACTGATCTCTACCATCCACTGTAGCTGACATAAAAACCAGTTCTCTTTATTTATTTATGTCCTGGTGGTGTTTTTTTCTCTGTGAGCTCCCAGGAACTTATCTATCACTAAAGTTCTGAAATTCACAGTGGATCATTTTTTCATTCTTCCTGGACTAATACACTCATTAGGTCCTTTCAATTGAAAGGCTTACCTGTTCATTCAACTCCAAGATTCTTGCTTTATTTTTAACCTCATTCCTTCCTGTTTATTTTGTCTAGTCTGTTTCTAACAGGATCTTTTTCTCTACTAGTTAGATGCTAGACCTGCTGATTTGAGACTCTGAGTTTTGCATTTCTTTCATAATTTGTCTTTTTAAATTTTTTCCTGTGTCTAATCCTTCTACTGTATTTTGCATACTGTAATCAGGCTTTCATTTCCAAAGGCTATCTTGTTCCCAGAGAAGGAGGCTAACTCCAAGGGAGAGGATTAAGGCCATGGGTGGAGCTCTGGGTTGCTGACTCTTTGCGACCCCATGGACTGTAGCATGTTAGGCTTCCCTGTCCATGAGATTCTCCAGGTAAGAATACTGGAGTGGGTTGCCATTCCCTCTCCAGGGGATCTTTCCGACCCAGATATCCAAGCTGTGTCTGCCTGCATCTCCTGCACTGCAGGCAGATTCTTTACCTGCCGAGCCATCAGAGAAGCCTGATGAATGTCAGAAACTCTGTGGACATATTGTGAAAACTCCCACATTGTCTAGGATGCTAATTTGTTTGTTTTTAATAGCTGTTTTGTGGTCTCTGAATTACCTGTTTCTTCCTGAGTCAGTTCTGCTTTCATCTTGCTCTCTCTTGGTCATGCAGCAGGCTTTTTTCAAATATCTAGAAGATGTTAGTTGTTCATTTCTGTGATGTATAATCAGAGAATGTGAAAGTTGACCAGGCTTGTGTGTGGAAGGGTTTGGGATTGGCAGGTGTTAGGGTTGGTAGTCAGAGAACTGGGTAGTCCATAATTCCAAAATGAAATGGTCTTTACACTGAGACATACTCCCTGCACTGCCTGCCTTAGCTCTTCATATACCAATAGTTCAAATGCCTTAGGGAAGTCTCTGTTCAAATTTTGGCTTGGAAGTAAATGCCTGGCCACAAACTATGTAAAAAGGAAAGGGGCATGGTGATATTGACTCATCTAAGCACAGAGTTTTAATTACACCTAGTCTTTTTCAGTCCCTATAAGGCACTCACATTTTCTAGCTCTGGCCTTATAAAGATGACAATGTAAGGATTTGGCAAGGAGCTCATTTCCCAGGAGGTAGACTGTTTTGGAGCCATATAATCACTAAAATAAGAGGCCAGAATTTATTGTTAATTTCGTCTGTAATCTTACCCAAGAATTTCCCTACATTGTCTCATTTATAAAATCAGAGATATGGACTAGATGAACCTGATGTCTTCTTATAATAATGTTAGTCCAATTCAGTTAGGATTTGAAACTTTTCTTGCAACTATGTTCCATATATTCTGAAACAGAAAAAATTCTAGTACATGGTAAAAAATAAATAAAATGAACTCAAGCTGAGAATATATAAGAAAGTTAGGAACAAGCTTCCAAAATAGCTAGTTCAGTATTTTTTTTTTTAAGATAACAAATACATGTTACAAGAAACCTTCCTATACTTTTTTTGGAAGAACTCAGTGTGATGAACACTGAAAAAATTGAAGACTGTTTTCCATGTTTAGAGCATTTCAGTCATTTAGAAGGAAAATACGAAGCTGAGAAAAAACAGCATTTTCTTTTGATGGTATAGCTTGGACTTCTGGGCTTCACAAGATTCTGGGAGAAGTAGTTCTGAGTATCCTACATTGGTGATATTAAACACTATTTTCTGAGAATCTATTGAGACACAACTCCTTGGGTTTTTTGTTTTGTTTTGCCATGCAGCATGTGGGATCCTAGTTCCCCAGCCAGGGATGGAATCCATAACCCCTGCCATGGAAGCTCGAGTCTTAACTGGACCCTCAGGGAGGCCCCTGAGAGTGTGTAGCTTGGATATTCTCCTATTGCCTACTCCAATTGACTTTCTATTTTTAAAAGTAAAATTTATGAAGTTACAATTTAAGTTGTCCTCTAAATTATGCATAATTAAAAATCATCTAAATATTTTATCATTTTGTCTTTTAATCATACTTCACCTTAATTTTATTTTAAATGAATATCACTATGATGAATTGGGTTGATGAATTTAGCATGCCACATTTTGAAATAAATAGAGAAAAGGAGTGAAGTCAATGGAGAATTCTGAAAACTCACAGGGACATATTTCTAGTTCAGGTAAAAATAAACCACTTGAGAAAAATAGAGATCTCAAGACCTACTCATTCACACAAATGAAGTTCAAGAGTCAGGAAAAGCACTACTGTTTATGGATAAACATTTATCAGATCCAGCAGGTATATTGTACTGAATTCTGCAGAGAACCTCTTTAAGGATTATTCACAGTAAAAGAAGTCAGGCCAAAACCAGACTAAATCTCAGAGCATAAACCTCTGTGGTCTTCCCCACCAGCAATCTCTCAGCAGATCTCAGACTTGCAAAGGGTCTTAGAACCCATGTGTTACTATTACTTTAATCACAAAGTAGAATTTCATTCTTCAATATCATGGCTTTAGTAAATCCATCAATAATAGCTCATTACTTCTTAAGGCAGCTGTTTTTGAACTTCTGTTAGCTGTTGGCAGATTATCACTTTTATCCAGATAAAACTTGCTCCCTTCTGACTTCCACTCATTGGTTCTCATTTTGTCCTTCATAGATGTATTATTAGTCTAACCCTTCTCCTATGTAACAACTCTGAAAGCAACTACCATATTCCCTTCGAATTTTTTTCTTTTCCTGATTAAATATATGCCATTTATGCATCTGTTCTTTCAAATCTCCTTTGCCATCATGATCACCCTCCTCTAACTGTGGTGAACAATATGGAATATATTGGAGCTTTAGGAGTCAGTTATGAATTCTGGCAACAATATTGGGTTGGCCAAAATGTTCCTTTGGGCTTTTCATAAGCTGTTATAAAGGCTGTACTCATCTATTTATCCTTCTTTCCCTCCTTCCCTCCTAAAACATTGTAACGAGGACCTATCATGTGATATGAGGAAATAAAGGTTAAAAAATTGGTTATCATAGCTGAAATCTTATAATGTTATCTTTTTGATGTGATAAAGGACACAATAGAAGACCCCAGAGGAAACACAATAGATTGGCAAATTGAAGAAGCCCAGAAACCCTCAAGCTATCTCTACATTTTCTTTTTTTATTTTTTTTTTAATTTCAGTAATTTAGTATAGGCAGAATGTTGGAAATATTATTATTATTTTTTTGAGTGTGGCATAGAGATTCAGGTGTTAGAAGCCCAGCAAGTGGTATGACAGAAAGAACTTTTAACTGGTAGTCAAGCAATTTGGGTTTAGGTCCTTGTGCTGCCTGTGCAGTCTTAGATATGTTACTTTACCTGTATGAACATCAGCTTCTCCATCTATAAATGTTCAAAATAAGTAAAGTTCACTACTTGTATAAAGATAAGGATTCAGACCACATGAACTTTGGAAATCAAGTCCAAACTTAAGATGGAGGTTTCTTCTCTGCCAATGCAGGGGGCCTAGTAGGCCCCATTGTTCAGAAGGCACCTTCCCTAGGGAATGTCCTCTCTCCCTCACCTAAGCTCTTCTGGGAGGGTCCCTTGTCGCTTTCAAGGACTCACAGGAGAGGCGGGTATAAAGAAAGGTAAGAGGCCTCAGCAAGATGGAGAGGAAGAAAGTAGGTTGCTGACTCTTGTAAGCAAGCTGCAGGCTGAGACTCATAAAAGAGAAGGAAAGGGGATTTCAAGTCTCCTTTCCAGGGCAGCCAGACTGCCACATGAGAAAAATAAAGAGAGCAAACATGTAAGCCTTATACTGGGAGGTTGAGGTGAGGGAAAACTTCAGGGCAAAGTGGACTGGATTAGCTGAAATCCCAGTGGCAAATATCACACCAAAGTGTGGAAAGAGAAAACTTCAACAAAACAAACATAAAGCCGTACAATAGTTCCCGTCCCCCCACAACCCCTCACCACACACACACATCAGGAATTCCTGGGAAATATATCCTTCTCTACATAACTGGTGAGCTCCCATGTGCCCAGCTTAAATTCAACTTCCCATTCTTAAATTCAACCCATTCAGTGGTTTTTCCCTGGCCATCCCACACAGAGTTAATCACCTTCCCTCTGTGTCACACAAGTATTTGTGCAGACCTCCATGACAGCCCTGGACACATTACGCTATCATCATTTGCACCCATGTCTGTCTTTCCCACTGGGTTGTGATTTTCTAAGGAAATGGTTCATCTTAGAATCTTTTGGATCCTGCATTGTGCAAGGCCTAAAGTAGGTTCTCAGTAAATGACTTTGAATTTGACATTGGGCAAGGGCCAACTCCCAGTTCTAACAATTTCTAAGACCTTTCCTTTAAAGGAAATTTGGATATAACCAGAGAATGAAGGGTATTTGGTTAACTGTAGCTGGTTGGAATTAATGAAAAAACCAGGAAGTTTGTGTGTCCAGCAAGCACTTTGCTCAGAAGCTTCAACTGAGTAGAGGGAGGTCTCTGCCTTTACCATGGGATTGCCTACTTGCTTCCTCCCTTGTCTAAAAAAATCAGGAAACTTTTAAAGTATAGCCAAAAAAGTTTAAGTATGAATAACCTGTGAGTTAGGAGGCAAGGAAAGCTCATGCAGATACAGGATACTTGCTGTCTGACTGCAAAATGCTCATTGTCTCCACCTTCCTACACACCTCTTGCCTCTCCACAACTATGCAAACACACACCTACATCTCTGTAACAACAGAGTGTTCTGATTGTTTCATGAGGCCATGTGGAAACAGGGTAGGAGCTCTTTGCTAACACTTTTCTGGCATCTCCACAATGCCCATAGAACCCTCCAGAGGCAATCTAGTTCATTCATTTGTGGTGGGGTCTCACATATAGCCATATCAAATTCAGATCTGCCAGGAAAATACAGCTTCGTTATTTCCCTAAAACTGTTCTGATCTCCTCATCCATATCCCCTCCACAATCTGATGAGGTCAAAGGGGAGGAGGAAATTAAGAGATTAGATTGAATCCAAGCCAATAAACTCATACCCATTCATAATTTGAATGGTCTCTTTAGGTGATTTTGGTCTCTCCCTGGTTGGCTCAGGTTAATGGCCAGTCTTTCAGAGTTCAGTCTCTTTTCAAAGATGGCCTCCAGATGTTATAAAGAGGGTTCCTACTAGAGAGTGACAGCATCTTTCTTCCAGGATGCTTAGGATAAGCATGCCACCAGGCTTTAAGCTCCCTCAACATCATATCCTCTTTTGAACCTATAGTAACAGCCTTCATGGATTAAAAACTCTTTGGTCTGGGTCTTTGTCTTGCTGGATGTCTGTCTATCTCCCTGGCCAAATCTTGGCTTAAAATTCCCTTGTCTTGCTGAGGACTCAACCCAAAATGAAATTTCAAGTGAGCAACAACTTCTTAGTTCCAGCAGCTATTAGCCATGTCCTGAAAGTCTAGCAACAGTAAGGCAATGAAATCTAGAGACAGACCTCTTTCAAAATATTTCCAAAAAAATAAATTGTCTGTGATATAGTTTTGGGGCTTGTCGGGTGACTCACATAGTAAAGAATCTGCCTGTAAGGCAGGAGACCTGGGTTTGATCCCTGGGTCAGAAAGATCCCCTGGAGCAGGGAATGGCTACCTGCTTCAGTATTCTTACCTGGAGAACTCCATGGACAGAGGAGCCTGGCAGGCTATAGTCCATAGGGTTGTAAAGAGTTGGAGTGACTAACACTTTCACTCATTCACATGTATGGAGCCCCTACTGTATGGCTTACCATGTCCTAGATGCAGACAATATATAAATACACAAGGTAGACAAGGTCCCTACTCTGAAAAGTGCATAGACAGCAAGGGAGAGAGGGACACAAGCAAACAGAAAAATTCAACACAGTGCAAGCAGCCCCAGACAGGCATTGGCTCCAAGGATTTAATGCTCAGAGAAAGCTTGTAATAGAGGTATAGTATGTTTGATCTGGAAATGCTCTTATAGGGCCCATGGTAGTTCTCAGTGCTAGCACCTTATGAGAATCACTCAAGGACTTTCCTAGTGGTCCAGTGGCTAAAGGCTCTGCATTCCCAATGCAGGGGGCCAGGTTCAATCCCCGGTCAGAGAATTAGATCCCACATGCCACAATTAAGAGTTTGCATGCCACAACTAAAAGATCTCACATGCCACAACTTAGGTGCAGGCAAATAAATAAAGACTAAAACAAAGGAATCACTCCTCACTCAGGAATTGTAAAGTTAGACACATTCCCTAGACTCCAGCCCAGACACTGAATCAGAATATCTGGGAACTAAACCCATGAGTTCATATTTTACAAAATTTCTCAGATGATTATGAAGCCAGTTTACAAGCCTTTGGGAATCACTGATATATTCTAGAGGTTTTCAAATCTTTTTCTTAAATCCAGAAACTATTCAATAATAAAAAAATAAAACAAACTTTTCTATCACTCCTAGATACTCAAAAGTCATGAGTTCATATGTGGACCAAAATACATATAAGAATGTTCATAGAAGCTTTATGTGTCATGTGTCATAGCCACATACTCTAAACACCACAGATGTCCATCAAATAAATCATGATATAGTCATACAACAACATACTGAAATACTATTCAACAATGAAAAAGAATGAACTCCTCCTACAGGAATTGACTTGGATGAATCTCACAAATGATATTTAGAGCAAAATCAATTAGACACAAAGCAGTATAATGCTGTTGATTCCATTTATGTTCAATTTAAGAATAGACCTAAGAAAGTCATTTAGAATAGGCCTAAGAAAGTAATTCACTTGGGAGTAATGACTACCTCGGGGGCAGCAGCATTGGAACTTATCTGGGAAGAGGCATAACGGAACCTCTGAGGTAATCAAAATGTTTTTGTAGCTTGATTTCAGTAGTAGTCTCAGGGGTGAGTTCCTTTTGTAAGAATTCATTGTGCTGTACACTTAAGATCTGGGCACTTGACTTTATACAGCTTACACCACAATAAAAGTTTAAAACTCAAGAAGTCATAGTCACCTCCCAAGGAAGCAGGAGCAAACACAGCAGAGAAAGCTGGCAGGCTCTGCCTGAAACTGGGGAGCAAGGTGGCCCAGTCTGGGCCTCCTATAGCACCATCCATGATACACAAGGGGGACATTAGAGGTCCAGTTTGTCCTCTTCACTGTGCAGATGAAGGAATGGACCTCCAAGAATGGAGAGTGCCTCAGAGTAAGGGGATGGCAGAGCCGGGAGTGAAAATGTATCCACCAGAAGTAACTGCATTAAAAACCCATGAAGCATAAAATGAAAAAAAAAAAAAAAAGCACCATTTAGTTACTATGATATAAAACAAGGCAAATAGAAGCAAAGAAATCCAGGTCACAGCTTTTCCTTCTGAGCATCTATCCATTCCCTGGATCACCTTCAGCCTCCTCAACTCCTGCACTGTATAAAAGCCTCATTTAGTCAATCTCTATCAATTGCAGCATCATGATAATTTAGATAGATGTTCAACTGAAGTTACCTATTACTCATCACTCTTTCTTCAAAGATTGGGCAAAGGAGCAGTAGAAACACAATCAGAGGCAGTAGGTTTGCAGTACTTTAAAAACTAAACAGGTTTAGAGTTAACACTAAGCACATTAGATGAAGAAGGGCGTGGCAACGCACTCCAGTATTCTTGCCTGGAGAATCTCATGGACAGAGGAGCCTGGAGGGCCACAGTCTATGGGATTGCAAAGTGTCCAACATGACTGAGGCAATGTAGCATGCAGAAGCACATCATAAATGTTCAACAAACCATTGTCATCCTTCAAGGCTGGATTCAAGTGCCACCTATTCCAATGGCTTTCACTGACAGCTCCTTCGCCTGTATTCCTCATTCACTGGATCTTACCTCTTACTGAAACATGGTCCTCATGGTTATCTACTTATTTGTTTAAGCCTTGACTTCCTCTGCTTGGCTGTGAGCTCTTGGAAATCCTTGATCTCATCAGTGAACAGTGGGTAGTCAGGTGTGATGAGAGCAGAAGGCATTACTTGGGGGTAGGTGTCTGGACATGAGCTCAGGATAAGAGTTGAGAATTGACTCTAAACCCATGTCAAGAACCCCAGTTTTTGTAAAAGCAAGGTGATAGCAGATTGTCAGGAAATAGCAAATGGCTCCTTGTGGCTGGAATATAGGGCAAATATGGAGCAGGGAAGGAGGGAAGAGTAGAGAGCATCCAGAGTAGTCTAGGACCAGAATGAACAGAACACTGTCAGTCACCTTTGGACTTTGTCAAGCAGTGAATGGGCCTCAAGTGAAGGCTTTTGAAGCAGCAAAATGATCTGACTTCTGTTTAAAACTCACCTCTTGTGGACATGAACTGAGGACCAAAAATGGAAACAGGTAGGCCAAAGCTTTTGACTGTGTAGACTATGACAAACTTTGGAAAATTCTTAAAGGGATGGGAATACCAGACCACCTTACCTGCCTCCTGAGAAATCTGTATGCAGGTCAAGAAGCAACAAGAAGGATCCTGACCTTCACAGCCCCTGAATAAGCATGTGCCAAACTCTCAGTATGGCCTCTTCTTGACCCAGTTGGGATCTTGCCCAGCTATGCTCCATGCTGGAAATAAACAGATGCCCTCAAGAAGTTTCCAGGTTGTTGGAAATAGGTAGAGCTATAAACCAACAAGGCATGGAGAAAGTAAAGGTAGTTCTTATTCATCCATCCTTCCAACCATTTGTTCATCCATCAATTCTACAAATATATTAGCCATGTCAATTGGCTAATTGCTGTTTAGTTATTGGGACTAGAAGTGTCAAGAATACAGCTTAGGCCCAGAAGATCTGAGTCTCCATCCCATCCCTGACTTTCTCCAATTCCCACACATCCACCACTAAGTTCTCAAGAAGTTTCGTGATCAAGCCTTTCTAAGACAAATATAACACATCTAAGATCCTGTTTCTGAGATCACAACTCAGGCTAATATGAGACACTGCGGAAAATTTCGAGGAAAACTGACATCAGAAGAAGTTCACAGAGACAACAGTCTCACAAACTACTCAGTATGTGTGAATATGCTATGGGATTCTTAGATCATTTAGAAGAGCTCAATCATCAGGGAAGGATTTCTCCCTCCAGGTTTTCTGCTATAGAAATGTCTGAGAATCTGTGTACCTCTCCAGTGGTCAAGAGATGATGCTTTCCTTAGACTCACTCGAAGAGCTCAGACCTGCCTTTGGAGTCCACAGGTGGCTCTATAGGCTTGCAGCATTTCCAAAAATTGAGAGGCTCTCTAAAACCATATTAAATTTGAGAACCTGTAGACAAGTGTTAATTCATACAGGTCTTAGTATCCAGAACAGGGTACCTGCCAGTCCCACAGATTTGGCTCATGTCACTAAACTAAAAGGCCACAAAAAATGGTCCTGGTGCTCTATCCTCAACACCAGGAATTTGGTTATATCTTTATCTTATAATTAAACCTGACTTAGAGGTCTCAGTGAAGGATTAGGAAGCACTAGAAAAATAGCATGATATATGAACATAGAAAAGACCCTGGAAAACTTGGAAAAGACCCTGATGCTGGGAAAGATTGAGTCCAGAAGGGGGCGACAAAGGATGAGATGGTTGGATGGCATCACTGACTTGATGGACATGAGTTTGAGCAAACTGCAGGAGATAGTGAAGAACAGGGGAATCTGGCGTGCTGCAGGCCATGAGGTCACAAAGAATTGGACACAACTTAGTGACTGAATAGCAAAAACAATGAACAGACATAAGGAATCTTCTTATACCATTAAATTCTATATTTCTTGCATATTCCGTGGGGCTTCCTAAGCACCTCTTAACTAAGAGTTGGCTCTTAGAGCAGGGCAGATGCTCGAAAAACACATGAAGAATGTTATCTTTCTGATAAGGTAAATTCTTGTTGCGCTCCTGAAGCATGAATGAAAGGTCAGCACTTATACTGAATTGAATTGGAAAGCTTATATGAGGAATATACAACCAGATGTTAAGAAGGGAGTCAGCCAAGACACACCAATAATCATCTTAGCTACTATGAATCTAGTGCTTTCCATGGACCAGAGATATTTTCTGATTTATTCCTCATGATAACCTTGGGACACTGGTATTATTAGTATTATCCCTATTTTATGCATGAGGAATCTGAGGTCCATTGAGCTAAGGTGGCTTGCCCAAGGTCACATTGCAGCTAAGTGGAAGAGCTGCAATTTGAATCTATGTCTGTTTGATTCCAGAGCCTCTTAATCACTACGATTTATGGTTTTTTAACAAGAAAGCTTGTTTTTTACATTTTCAAAACCAAAATCAATAAAATTCAAGAATCCAGTGAGCACAAACCAGCTCAAAGATGGCCATACGTGGTGGAGAGGCAGGATCTTGCCAGATCATGAGCTGGCGGATGTTCTGTGATTGAACAGGTACAGTCATATGTGTGATTGTACAGATAAAGCAGACACTGAGAAATAAAGCAAGCCAGTTAGGGTCAGATGCAGTCCCCTTATTTCTTACCCAGTTCTGCCATTCCTACCTCCTCTTTGCTGGGCCCACTTGCTCTTGGACCCAAAAATTTAGTCCCATTCAGTTTCTGGGCTGGTCCTCACAACAGAGAAAAATCAATGCACCTGCCTTGCCCACCCCCGCCCCCCTTCAGAGAGAGTTGGTCTCATTCCCAGTATTGACTTGTGGGGCTGTCTGAGGCAATAATCCCTGACTTACTTGGAAGCACTAGATTCAAGAGCTTCCCTGATAGCTCAGTTGGTAAAGAGTCTGCCTGCAATGAAGAAGACCCGAGTTTGATTCCTGGGTCAGGAAGATCCGCTGGAGAAGGGATAGGCTACCCACCCCAGTATTCTTGGGCTTCCCTTGTGGCTAAACTGGTAAAGGATCCGCCTGCAGTGCGGGAGACCTGGGTTCAATCCCTGGGTTGGGAAGATCCCCTGGAGAAGGGAAAAGCTACCCATTCCAGTATTCTGGCCTGGAGAATTCCATGGACTCTATGGTCAACGGGGTTGCAAAGAGTCGAACACGACTGAGCAACTTTCACTTTCACTAGATTCACAGTAGCTAAGATTATTATTGGCTTGTCTCAGCTGACTATGTTCAATGTGTATGAAGCACTGATCCTCCCACCCCACAGGTCCCAACTCCCAGGACTGGGTTTTCCCCAGCTCCTGGGTGCTCTGTCTGATCTTGCTGAACTGCTACTTCAAGGACTGCTGTTACACCCCTATAACACTTGTCCATGGGTGTTATAACAAGCAGAGTGGGCTTGTTCTCCCACCAAAGTTATACCAAATGTCTCAAGATTCCCTTTCAGGCCAAGGCAGGACTATATACAACAGTCTGGAAAGGAAGCAGATCCTCTAAGTCAATATTACATCAAAGATAGTCACATGTACACCTTCCACATGGAATCTCCCTCCTGGTAGTATCCCCGTAATAATAGCAAAGAGAATTCTGGCCTTTTCATGGTAATCTTGTAGTGGTGATAGAGTGGAAAGATTGAGAGTTAGAGGATCCAAGCTCAAGTCCCACTGTCACCACTAATTATAAGTAAAGAGAAAAATAACATCAAATAAAATCTAGTGTACTTGTCTCATATGCTTAATTTCACACACTGGCTACTGGAACATCATGTTGTAAGGCACCCAAGTAAGCAGTGTGGATGGGTAAGAGCATGATGGCATGTATAGGACTGTTCTCAGCCTACTGATAACCAGTGCTGCAGTTGGACAAGGCCTTTCAGTTCTTATTATGACTGCAAGATGCTTGCACTACAACAGGCCAAAAGGGAACAATTCTGCTCCATCCAGCTCTCTCCCATCATCTCAAGATGAATTACTGAGATCTCTTGAGATTGGTTGGTTGCAGTCAGGGGAGTGATTCCTGCAGATCTGCCTGGGCCTGGAGCACATAACCAATGCCTCAGGATGCACACAGGCTACACAGATTAAGATTGGATTGTGTCTGCTAGAAGATAGCATGGATCGTGGAGACAACAATACATGCCCACTAGAGTGCTCCACCTTGAGAAGGTGGAGATGTGAGTGAATAATCTCCCACCCTCCCCCACCCCCAACATGTCATGGCCTAATCCGGCAGCTGTGAGCATGCTCCCTTCCATGGCAAAGGGGTTTTGCAGCTGTGATTAATTAAGGAGCCTGGGTGGAGAGGGTAGCCAGGATTATTCAGGTGGCCCTAATGGAATCACAATTGTTCTCAAAGTGGGAGAGAGGACAAAGACAACAGAGTGGTGCTGCATGGGCACTCAACTCTGCTTTGTGACTTTTAAAAATGGAGGAAGGGGTCATGAGTCCTGGAATGCAGGCAGAATCAAGCAGCCAGAAGAGGCCAGAGACTTGATTCTCCACTGGAGAGTCCAGAAACACTGTGGCCCTGCTGACATTGTGGCTTTAGCCCAGTGAAACCACTGATCTCCAGAACTGTAAGATGAGAAATCTGTATGATGTAACTGCAGAAACAGGAAATCAACAGACTATCCCTGATAGTCTAATTACAACAGACTAATTACTAATACTCGGGTGAAGAGACAAGTTACTATGAAGCCAAGGCAGCTTAGGTGCCTTTAGGTGCACATTCTCCATATGAGACCAGCAGGGAGGAGGCCCAGCCTCAGTCCTTAGAGCTCAGAACTGAAGCAGGCAAGGGGACGAAACCTCCAGCTTATCCAGACCCCAGAAAAGCTATTTGCTTCTTCAATAGCTTTGAAGTTTGTCATAGGCTCCAACAGAAGTCTGCTCTCACGAAACCAACAGGATGCTTTTTAGGGTTTGCAACACCAAGCCTTTGGGGGTGGGGGCTCTCAGTTGACCTACAGCAAACTGAGCAGGCAGGTTTGCGAGCCCCAGGGTGGGTACTTTGACCAGACAAGCTCAAAGACCAGAAAGTTCTGCATGCCTGCATCACTCATGACGAGGGTTCTGCTCAACACTGCACACTGACAGATGCAGGAAATCATGGAAGCTGAGAAGAGGCCTCATTTAGAATACAAATCCAAATAGAAAATGTGCCAAAAACAAGAGAAAATGAATTGAAACAAACAAGAGCAAAATTTAACGAGCCAATCTAAGACCTGTTACATATTTGTTCATACCGCTGCGGGATTTTGAAGCTGATGGTATTAAAATATCCCTACGCTTTGAAGGATCTCAGGTTTCCAGAATAATTCAGGCTTACCTTGACATAAATCCTAGCCCCCCAGCAGATCTTTCGATTACCTTAAAAAATTAAAAAAAAGAAAAGTTCTTTATCAGGGAGAGAAAAACTCACTGTGAGGAGGATGAGAGCAGGGCTGCATGGCCCACTGCACCGAGAGGAGGCCAGAGCAGGGCTCGCTGACTCTGCCAGCTGAACAAGTGGCAGAAATGACAAGCTTGATTTCCACAGGGAAAGCAGGAGCTGACTTCTCCGTCTAGAAGCCCTCCCTGTCGGCAGTAGGTCAGCCAGAGCTGACAGCAGTGTTTTCTGGTGCCATGGGAAAAGATGGGTTTTGAGCTGGCGGGCAGAGAAGAGAACACAACTCCTATTGGGGAGTCAGGGAGACTCACTGTGCCCACGGTTGTCCCTCTTTCAGGACAGCCCCACATGGGCCCACACCAGAGCCCACCAGCTCCAGACTCAGGGGGCTTGAGATGTGTTGGAGACAGAAAAGGTCAGGAGCCAGGTACAGCGATACTAGCTACAGCTGGAGAAATCTCACAGTTCCAGAAAAAGAAAAACAGCCCTGCTGGTTTACCTAGCCCTGGGAGCTTGACTTGAATACCTTGGTTTTAGAGTTAAAGCAAAGGTGATCTAGCTCCTTGCTACTCAAAGCGGAGTTCCTAGACCAGCAGTGTTATCATCAGAGAGGCTGATGGAAATGATGACTCTCAGACTCCATCACCCCAGATCTGCTGTAACACAGTTTGCAGGTTTGATTCACATGGACGTTAAACCCCCAAGGAAGACTGAGCCAGTCCTCAACTGGTATAGATGGGGAAACTGAAGTCCAGAGCGGGGAAGGAAGGAACGGCCCATGGCCAGTAGGACAGTTTTTAATAGAGCCAGAATTAGTGCTCAGTTCCCAGGTTTTTAGCTTTCTACAGCCCATCCTTTTTGTTCTTGTTCTATTTACAGTTGTTAATTTTTTTTCAATAGCATTTGCTCGTTTTAAAAGGGAACTATTCTAAAAGGTATTACACATTGCCTTACCTGGGCAAATGAAAATTCTGAAGCAAATGGAACTCTTCCTAATGATTCAGCATCTCATCATGCACCGTTTTTCAGGTCTCATTGTGACTCCCAGCCTCAGTATGACAGTGACTGTAGTGGTGAGGAGCCTGAGCTTTGCAGTCCTACAGACTGAGGTTCAAATCTGAAATCTGCCATTCCTAGACTGTGTTATCTTGGTTAAGTCACTTAACCTCTCTGTGCCAAACTTTGTTTACTGGTGAAAAGGGGTCAACAATAGTCCATAGGATTACTGTAAGGAGATGGCGAATTGACGCATGTACAGCCCTTAGCACAGGGCTTGACATAGAATGAAAAGCCAGCAAACTTGAGCGCTCATGACTGAAATGATCAGCAACCCTGTAGAGTCTTATAGGTAGCAACCCACCCTGGGATGGTCACAAGCCTTAATGCTCTTCAGGTTGTAGAGGTTTTTTCTTTTTCTTCTTTTTTTTTTTTTAATTAGTTGGAGGCTAATTACTTCACAACATTTCAGTGGGTTTTGTCATACACTGATATGAATCAGCCATAGAGTTACACGTATTCCCCATCCCGATCCCCCCTCCCACCTCCCTCTCCACCCGATTCCTCTGGGTCTTCCCAGTGCACCAGGCCCGAGCACTTGTCTCATGCATCCCACCTGGGCTGGTGATCTGTTTCACCATAGATAATATACATGCTGTTCTTTCGCAACATCCCACCCTCACCTTCTCCCACAGAGTTCAAAAGTCTGTTCTGTACTTCTGTGTCTCTTTTTCTGTTTTGCATATAGGGTTATCGTTACCATCTTTCTAAATTCCATATATATGTGTTAGTATGCTGTAATGGTCAGCAGGTGTGACCTTCATAATCTCTGCAAGGGGGAAACCCCAAGAGCAATGAAACAAGAGGTACCACACTGGAGTCTTAACTTTACCACCCAAGCACCCGAGGAAGTCAGTGCTTTTGTTTCCTTCCTTATAAAGTAACATCAGCTTATTCTGCCTCAGAGGGTGCAGGGAAAAAAACAAAATCACATATGTGAAGGTACATGTTTATTTCAACACTGGAATCTTAGAATGCTGGAAATGAGAAGGCTCTTCAGGAATTACTTAGCTCAGTCTACTCACTTTACAAATGAGGAGCCCAGAAGAATGAGTGTAACAAACTTAGCCAGTATCACAAGTCTCAGAGCCAGGGATGAGTAATAGTAAACATGATCATAAATAATAGCTATAATCTGAGTGCCTATTGTTCACTAGGGGTTCCTATAAACTTAATCTCTTTAAATCCTCACAATTTGCTTAGTTACTATTATTGTTCCCATTTAGTAAGTGCAGAAGTTAAGGCACAGAGAAATTCAATAACTAACCCAGGACAACACTGCTAGGAAATACAAAATCCCAGATTTCAATCGAAGCATGCCCACGCCAGAGACTGTGGTCTTGGTGTGAGGGCCACGCTCTGCCCATGTGTAGCTAGCTCCTTGATCTGGAGACAGTACAGAAAAGGGGAAACCAGAGCCAGTGGGATGCCACTCTGTAAATCTGTGCTAATTGTTCTTTGTGATTTCATTTGGGACTCCACTTTTGAGTTACTGAGTCTTCTTTTTTTTTTTTTTTCATTTATTTTTATTAGTTGGAGGCTAATTACTTTACAATATTGTAGTGTTTTTTGTCATACATTGACATGAATCAGCCATGGATTTACATGTATTCCCCATCCCGATCCCCCCTCCCACCTCCCTCTCCACCTGATTCCTCTGGGTCTTCCTAGTGCACCAGGTCCGAGCACTTGTCTCATGCATCCAGCCTAGGCTGGTGATCTGTTTGTCTTCTTAAAATTGATTTTCCCCACTCAGGTTAAAGATGAGAGCTTTGTATGACAGAAGCCATCACAATACTGTAAAGTAATTATCCTCTAAATAAAAATATATTATAATATCTGCCAAAAAAAAAAAAAAGATGTAAGCTTTGTGCCAGGCCTTGGTCAAACTTTAAAGCAGTCAGCTTCTTGACATACTGCTTGAATTACAAGCATGCATTCCAAAGACACTCAAGTGTCAGAAGCTCCATGGTTGTGATCAACTTCTTTGACTAAAATTCTCTAGTTCCAGTCCCCAATCTTCCTCATAGGAGCTACAAAATCACAGGAATCAGCTTCCTGCAATAATGCAGAGTATCAATAAGAACCCTAGAACGGGAGCCAAGAGAGTTTATGCTACCACTGCCGTGGGACCTTGGATGAATCCCTTTCCCTCTCTGGGCCTCAACTGCGTGACAGCGTGACCTCCCATCCCCAACCCAGTGTGGGCAAAGGGTCCTTCACTGGGGATATGATTGACTTGTAGGCTTCACTCCACCATTGCACTTAGCACTCCACGTTGTGAATGTGCATTTCTTTTTCATTCTCTATTACTTGTAGATTCCCTTAAGTTCTGAGCCATGTCATATTTGTTTCTGCATCCCCCAGAACTAGCACAGTGCTTGGTGTATAACTGGTACTAGATAATAAGCTGTAAGCTCCCTTATGCTTCTCACAGTTTCTGATGATATTTTACG
Source organism: Cervus canadensis (assembly GCF_019320065.1). Classification (NCBI taxonomy): domain Eukaryota; kingdom Metazoa; phylum Chordata; class Mammalia; order Artiodactyla; family Cervidae; genus Cervus; species Cervus canadensis. The sequence continues at coordinate 104,801,260 of NC_057419.1, forward strand.
CTGAATAATATAGAACAAGAACAATGGATTTATTCCATAGCAGAACTGAATTTGCTGTGGCTATTTCTGTGTATATAAAAATTACTCAGCACTTCATAGGGGAAACCATGAAATAGAGAAGCAGGCACATTAAGAGTGGATCTTAGGTCTCAAAAAGATGGAACCAGTTTGAGATTTAAGACAAAGCTGGGATCAACTGGTTATGATCAAAAAACACTGACCCTTTCTCAAGGCAATAATTTCTCTCATTTTATGTCTTTTATTACTAAAATAGGGGTGGAAGACAGGGCATAACATGATGAAGCTTTCTAAAAGCTCCTGGTAAAGTTCATCATTCTTGTTTCCAGTGATTCCTGAGCTGTGCAGATTTTCAAGGGACTGGGTTTGTAGTGCAAATTATTAGGATTTGGCCAAATCCCCTGCTCCCTGGAGGTAATCATTCTACATGTTACTCTTTTATTCAGCCAGCCACACAGACATATTGAAAATCTTGCTTTTTGGGTTCATCTATGGGCTCTGGTACATGGAATCTGGAGATGAAGAAGATTCACATTCTTGATGGTTTCACCGTTTGTGGGAGACAGAGAGAAATAGAAAAAAAAATACTAGCATAGTAACTATTTAGTGGTAGTGTGTGTATGCTCAGTTGTGTCTGACTCTTTGCATGCCCATGGACTGTAGCCCGCCAGACTCCTCTGTCCATGGGATTTCCCAGGCAAGAATACTGGAATGGTTTGCCATTCCCTTCTCCAGGGGATCTTCCTCACCCAGGGATTGAACTCACTTCTCTTGTGAGTGTTTATAGTGGAATAAAAACTTCAGTGGGAGCTGAGAGGAGCTAGTGACTAACCCTGCTTATCAGAGTGGAAAAGGAGAAAGGAGGAAGAAGAGTAAGCAGATCCAAAGCCTAAGAGGAGACCATTTGAATCAGCTCAAGTGTGTGGCTGGAGAGGGATGGGTGGTGAGAGCATTTGTGGCAGAAGAAACCAGCCAAAAACATGGAATGATAAGAAGGGAGTGTGGGTACAAGGAAGATGGGATGAGAAGAGGGAGAAATTAGAGAGCAAAGGAGAAAGAATTGTTTCTTTAAATCTAGAGATGATTGAGAAGTTCTGAGGTATCTAGGTTAGCTAGAGAGAGATTATAGAAACAAACAAACAAACAAGCAAACAACAACAACAAAAAACATAGAGTTTCCATCAGTTAAGTGGTTCAATGAAGGCCAATTGAATCCCAACTGCAAAGCAGCCACGGCATAGGGCAAAGAAACAAATGGTTCCCTGAGCCAGGAAGAAAACAGTTCAGGGATGACTCTAATTGCAGTTCATTTCCAATAAAGAAACTATCAAATTCCTGACCCTCTGACAAAGAATGACCCAACCCTGGTTGTTTCTTCCTATGTTAGCAAACTTTGTTCCTGGAAGAAATACCCAGAAATATATATGGATCTACTCGCTTAAAGCTAAGTGTATTCATTTTATACAATGTTGCCTAACAAATCACCACAACTGAGTGGGTGAAAAAAAAATCCTCATTTTCTCACAGTTCCTATAGATCAGAAGTCCGACAGGCACAGCTTCGCTGGTCTCACCCTCCGCTTCCAGTCTCACTAGGAAACAATCCTGGTGACAGCCAGGGCTGTGGTCTCATCAGAGGCTTCACTGGGAAAAAGTATCATCTGTCCTAGCTCCTTTAGCTTGGTGGCAGAATTTATCTCCTTGTTTTTGCAGGATTAAGGTCCCTATATTTCTTGTTGCCTATTGGCTGGGGAAATCCTCAGATCCTGAAGTTTCTTGCCCAATGGCCTTGTCCATAGCCCTTTTACAACATGGCTGCTATTTCTTCAAAGCCAGCAGGGGAGGGAGAGTTTCTCTGACCTTAAGAAGGGCCTAGTCCTTCTTTTAAGGGCTTTTGCCTGATTAATTCAGTCGGGACTATCTCCATTTTTATGAACTTGAAATCGGCTGATTAGGAACCCTAATTTTATCTGTAAAATCCCTTCAACTTACCAGCTTCCATTGTCTAGAAGCAAGTCACAATTCTTGCCCACACTCAAGGGGTGTGAACAGCAGGAGGCAGTGGGCATGGGGGGCACTGCAGGGTCAAGCTCACCACACCAGGTTCTGCTCTTGGGCATATTTGATAACTCCCCAATTAAACACATCATAGCTTTGAACAAAACTACCCAGATATGAAAATAATAACCTTTTGTTTCTGCATTCAATTATCTAGCTGGCTTTCCACTCATACCATACCATTGGCTCTGCCCTCCATCCACCAATAACAATTCTATAGAAGTAGCCTAAGAATTTTGATTAAGAAGAAAAAGGGTAAGTGCTTAACACATTCTAGTACTGAATAAATATTCCTTGGGTGGATGGATGGATGAATAAATAAATGGATAAGTGAAAAAGGTGTTCTGAATTCAGACAAACCTGAATTCCAATCTTGTTCTGCCCCTTATACATTGTATGACCTTAGCACAATGACTTAACCTCTGAGCTTTCATTTCCATACCTATACATTCCCATGCCTATAAATTGGAAATTGTAATACCTCCCTCACAAGAAGCCATATAATACAGTAGTTATGAGCATAAACTATACAGGCAGACTCCTTGATTTTATCCCCAACTCTCACACTCACAGCTCCTGGACTAACAACAGAACCTGCCTCATAGACTTGGTGCAAAAATGATATACTACCTATGAAGGCTTTAGGGCAGGGCCTAGCAGTTAGTATGCATAACATGTTACTGTTAGTACTGTTACTGAAACTTACTAACATGACAGGCCTTTGTCCTTATTCAATAAATGCTATTAATATTTACCTTTCCCAGTCCAGATGACCTTAACTCCTTCTCCCCTTTACTAAGTGGAATAAGATCTTTCCTTCTCTCTCTCTCTCTCTGTATGTGTCTTCCTCATCTTCAAACTGGACACAGGAAATCATTAAGGGTTAAGTGGGATGCCCCAGATCAGTGGTTTTCAAATTCTTTTTTTTAAAGCCATGAAATGTTTCCTTCAGAGGAAATTCTATGAAGAAGATGAATGAAATCAACACATAAAGTGGCTGCTCTATTTGAAGTCGCTTGGTGGGACAGATCCCAAGCTTAACTCTTTCTGTCTCTTTCTTTCTCTCTCTCTCATATGCACACAGTGCCCCTCTGAGAATGAGGAAGCTCCAGAGTTCTAAACAGCATGATTTGATAGCCTCTAAATTACCAGCTCTTAAACCTGGCAGATTCAAATACAGACAGCTGGAACATGGGATTTTGTTCAAGCAGCCATTCCTCCCCTATGTGGTTCAGAAAATAGAAGATCTTCTTTTTACCCCCCAAAGAAAATCCTGATTATTCTCAACTATCACCATGGCCCATTCTTCTTGCTAAGAATTGAATTGGGACTGTGGATGTGGAAAGTCTGCTGAGGAATTTATGGGAAAGGTTCTTCTACTAATAAGAGAAATACTAAGGAAGAGAGAGTCCCTCTTCTTCCACTGTACTCTGTCCAGGTATGGCCTATAGAGGCAGCTATCTTGTAACTGTGAGATGAGCTTACCTCAGGCAAAACCACTGAGAATGGCAGACTGAAGGATGAAAGTGATCTGTGCCCTCAGGGACATCACTTAACTCTCAAATAAGCAGGGGATTTCCTTTTGTTGAGACTTCTTGTTAGGTAAATCAACCATTCTTTTTGAGAGTATTTCTCAAAGTTTCAGCATCACCTTTTTAGACATGCAAATTATCAGGCCTCAACCAAACCACTGACTCCAAAAGTCTTGGAGTTGGAGGCCAGCCCTCTGGGTTTTAACAGGCCTTTGGGTAATGCTGATGTATTCATAGGACCACTGAGAACTAAGCCATTTTGAGGTGTTTTTATAAAATTTATAGCCAAGTATTTTCTTTTATTTTTTATTCTTTTTCATATTTTCTTTTGGATCTCTAATTTATTTATTTATTAATTTTATTGGAATATTGCTGCTTTATAGTGTTGTGTTAGTTTCTACTGTACAAACAACAAAGCGAATCAGTTACACATATACATATATCCTCTCTTTTTTGGATTTCCTTCCCATTTAGGTCACCACAGAGCACTGAGTAGACTTCCCTGTGCTATACAGTAGGTTCTCATTCGTTATCTATTTTATACATAGTAGTCTATATGTGTCAATCCCAATGTCCCAATTCCTCCCATCCCCCCATAGCCAAGTATTTGAACTGAGACTAAAATAGATATAAAATTTCCAGGCCTGAGTTCTGCTAGTTTTTATGTGCTCATTGATGGTAGTCCCTTGGGCTAGGACTGAGATCTGAGCTCATAGGATTGGTCTAGGAATAGCATGAGGGACAAGTCTCACAGTCCTCCTCTCCCAACCCTTCTTCTCCTCACACAGACTCATGACTCTCCCCCAAACTGTACTTTCTTTCCTTCTTTCTTCTCTTTTCTTTTTTCAGGGTAGGTACCTTATCTTCAGTGCCTCCGGCACATCCACTTCTTCTAGGCCGGTTCAGGCCTCCAGAAATACCTCAACACGAAAGGCCTTGCTATGCACAAGTTGTCTTTTAAGCCTCATAACAACCTTGGAGACAAATGTTATCACTATATTTTCCATACAGGGAAAAAAAAACAAGCCTCTGAAAAATTTTCTAAGGGAATTTTCAAGGTTACCAGGCCAGCAGGGCATGGAGCCTGGGTCTTGACTCCATTGACTGTTCTTTCATGAACAGCGATACCAAAACTGGCAATGGTTTTTGCCATACATTGACATGAATCAGCAATGGATTTACATGTGTTTGCCATCCTGAATCCCCTTCCCACCTCCCTCCCCATCCCATCCCTCTGGGTCATCCCAGTGCACCAGCCCTGAGCACTTGTCTCATGCATCCAACCTGGACTGGTGATCTGTTTCACCCTTGATAATATACATGTTTCGATACTATTCTCTCAGATCATCCCACCCTCGCCTTCTCCCATAGAGTCCAAAAGTCTGTTCTATACATATTATAAAGTAATTAGCCTCCAACTAATAAAAATAAATGAAAAAAAAAGAATACAAAGAAAAATAAATAAATAAATGAAACAAACAAACAAAAAACTGGCAATGGCCATTAGAATAATGTTTTGGTCATTTGTGTTGGAGAGACATAGAGCAATCCAAAATAACTCAGAGGATACCCCCCACAACCAGCAATCCAGTTGCCTTGAGTGCTATTCAGAAACACCCCCAGTGTTAGTCTTACTTTTACACAAATTTACTGCTGTTACAGACTCCTCCTGGGGAGGTCAGTGAAGTGAAAGTCACTCAGTCATGTCCAACTCTTTGCGGCCCCATGGACTATACAGTCCATGGAATTCTCCAGGCCAGAATACTGGAGTGGGTAGCCTTTCCCTTCTCCAGGGGATCTTCCCAACCCAGGGATAAAACCCAGGTCTTCTGCATTGCAGGCAGATTCTTTACCAGCTGAGCCACAAAGGAAGGCCAAGAATACTGGAGCGGATAGCCTATCCCTTCTCCAGTGGATCTTCCTGACCAGGGAATTGAACCAGGGTCTCCTGCATTGCAGGTGGATTGGGAGGCCAAGAACTAAATAAAAGTGGTGGAAAGATCAAACAGGGGGCTAAGAGTACAAACCATTCAGAGGTTCTGGAAATTCAATTTGATATGTTTAAAGACTCTGAGATGTAGGGGCATGGATAGATTAGGAGTTTGGGATTAGCAGGCACAAGCTGCCATGTGTAAAATAGATAAACAACAAGAGCCTACTGTAGAGCACAGGGAACAAATTCAATTGTTGTTTAGTCACTAAGTCGTGTCCAACACTTTTGTGACCCCATGGACTGGAGCCTGCCAGGCTCCTCTGTCTATGGAATTTCCCAGGCAAGAATACTGGAGTGGGTTGCGATTTCCTTCTCCAGGAGACCTTTTTGACCCAGGAATTGAACCCACGTTTCCTGCATTGGCAGGCAGATTCTTTACCACTGAGTTACCTGGGAAGCTTTGATGCTGAAAGACTGGGAGTCAAAAGACTTAGGTTAATTTCAAGCTATATCACTTACTAGTCATTAGTTGTTGTTGTCACTCAGTCATGTCCGACTCTTTCTGACACCACGGACTATAGCACACCGGGGCTTCCCTGTCCTTCACCATCTCCCAGAGCTTATTGAAATGCATGTACATTGAGCTGGTGATACCCTCCAACCAGCTCATCCTCTGTCGACCCCTTCTCCTGCCTTCAATCTTTCCCAGCATCAGGGTCTTTTCTAATGAGTCAGCTTTTCACATCAGGTGGCCAAAGTATTGGAGCTTCAGCTATAGCATCAGCCCTTCCAGTGAATATTCAGGGTTAATTTCCTTTAGAATTGACTGGTTTGATCTCCTTGTAGTCCAAGGGACTCTCAAGAGTCTTCTCCAACACCACAGTTCAAAAGAATCAGCTCTTCATTGCTCAGATTTCTTTATGGTCCAACTCTCACATCCATACATGACTACTGGAAAAACCATAGCTTTGACTATATGGATCTTTGTTGGCAAAGTAATATAATGTAACTCAACCTCTATGAGCCTCAGTTTTCTTAGCTGTAGAATGGGGATTATAATCCCACTACCTTATGGGCCTTTCATGGGGAGGGAAGTACTAAATGAGATAATGCACATACAAACACTTAATCACTGGTAGATTGTAGCCTGCCAGGTTCCTCTATCCATGGGATTCTCCAGGCAAGAATACTGGAGTGGGTTGCCATTCCCTTCTCCAGGGGATCTTCCCAACCCAGGTCTCCCACATTGCAGGCAGATTCTTACTGTCTGAGCCACCAGAGAAGCCCATAAATGAGATAATACACATACAAATACCAAATCACTGGTAATATAATGGGTTGAATATGTGTGCTGAATCACTTCAGTCCTGTCTGACTTTGTGCAACCCTATGGACTATAACCTGCCAGGTTCCTCTGTCCATAGGATTCTCCAGGCAAGAAAACTGGAGTCGGTTGCCATTTCCTATTGGCAGGAAGGGGATCTTCCTGACCAGGATCAAACCCATGTCTCTTATGTCTTCTGCATTAGCAGGTGAGTTCTTTACCACTAGCACCACATGGGCAGCTCATAGTGGACTGACATTAAATATTAATAAAATAAGTTTCTATATATTGAGTTTTTACTTTTTGCGAGCCTGTTGCCAAGGCTTTACCTGTATAATTTCTTTGGATCCTTACAGCAATCTTAGGATAACCATTCTATTATATTCTCCATGTTACAGATGAAAGAAGCAGACTTACATTAAATACTGGCTTCCCCAAGTTTAAATAGTTAGCTCCTGGCAGACCTAGGATTCAATAGCAAGACTCTCAGATTGCAAAGACGAATATGTGAGTACTATTATTGTGCTCATTTTACAGATGAGAGAAACCAAAATCTTAAAGAGGGGATGTAACCTGTCAAATTAGTAGATGTCAAAGCAGGGATACAAACCCAGTTATGATTCTCATGCTGAGGCTTTTAGTCACACATAGTCTCACTGATTCCAGGAGATCCTTGGTGAAGGAATTAGTACAGCATGAAGTGAGGGGCATGGGCACAGAGTCTCTTCATCAACACCTGAATTTTAAGTACTGATAGATATGTGTTTCTTTGCTCCTGTTTTGGCTTGGCACCATTCTTGGCAACATCGGGGGTTTCTATATATCACAGTCTTGTTGTGATGCTTTGTTTGAAGATTAAAAAAAAGAGTATGATGGTATTTATTTAAAGTAGCAGATGAAAGTGACTAAGGCAGTAGCAATCACATTAGTTCTTGGACTCTCTGGTTCTGCTATATTTAAAAAGTATAACCAACAAGGTCCTAGTGTATATAGCGCAGGGAACTCTGCTCAATGTTTTGTGGCAGCCTGGATTGGAGGGGAGATTAGGGGAGGATGGATACATGTATATGTATGGCTGAGTCCCTTTGCTGTCCACCTGAAATTATCACAACATTGTTAATCAGCTCTCCCCTAATACAAAATAAAATTTTGTATTTTTAAAAGAAAAAATCAGATTATTGAGTTTTTCAGATTGAAATATTTCTTTTAAATACATATATTCAAGATGACTGCTGCCATGAAAGTTCCAGACTATGGGTGTTAGGAGTATCCTGCTTTCTTTAATAGTAATATGTGTTATACTTCGGAACCATTACTAAACCACTAGCAGGCATCAATGGCAGAAGCTTGTTCATTTCTGGATCAGGTCACCTGTGGTCCTCTAGCAAAAGAGATCCATAGGGAACACTGGCACATTACCAGTTCAGTTCAGTTCAGTCAGTTAGTCATGTCTGACTCTTTGTGACCTCATGGACTGCAGCATGCCAGGCTTCCCTCTCCATCCCCAACTCCCAGAGCTTGCTCAAACTCATGTCCATTGAGTTGGTGATGCCATCCAACCATCTCATCCTCGGTCATCCCCTTCTCCTCCTGCCTTCAATCTTTCCCAGCACCAGGCTCTTTTCCAATAAGTCAGTTCTTCACATCAGGTGGCCAGAGTATTGGAATTTCAGCTTCAGCATCAGTCCTTCCAATGAACATTCAGGACTGATTTCCTTTGGGATTGACTAGTTTGATGTCCTTGCTGTTCAAGGGAGTCTCAAGAGTCTTCTCCAACACCACAGTTTAAAAGCATCAATTCTTCGGTGCCCATATCTTCCTATGGTCAAACTCCCACATCCATACATGACTACTGGAAAAATCATAGCTTTGACTAGATGGACCTTTGTCGGCTAAGTAACGCCTCAGCTTTTTAATTTGCTGTCTAGGTTGGCCATAGCTTTTCTTTCAAGGAGCAAGTGTCTTTTAATTTCATGGCTGCAGTCACCATCTGCAGTGAATTTGGAGCCCAAGAAGATAAAGTCTCTCATTGTTTCCATTGTTTCCCCATGCCATGAAGTGATGGAACTGGATGCCATGATCTTCATTTTTGGAATGCTGAGTTTTAAGCCAGCTTTTTCACTCTTCTCTTTCATCTGCATCAACAGGCTCTTTAGTTCTTCTTTGCTTCCTGCCATAAGGGTGGTGTCATCTGTGTATCTGAAGCTATTGATATTTCTCCTGGCAATCTTGATTCAAGCTTGTGCTTCATCCAGCCCAGTGTTTCTCATAATGTACTCTTGAATATAAGTTAAATAAGCAAGGTGACAATATATAGCCTTTATGTACTCCTTTCCCAGTTTGGAACCAGTCCGTTGTTCCACATCCCATTCTAACTATCCCTTCTTGACCTGCATACAGGTTTTGCAGGAGGCAGGTCAGGTGGTCTGGTATTTCCATCTCTTTCAGAATTTTCCACAGTTTATTTTGATCCCCACAGTCAAAGACTTTAGCATAATCAATAAAGCAGAAGTAGATTTTTTTTTCCTGGAATTCTCTTGCTTTTTCTATAATCCAATGGATGTTGGCAATTTGAACTCTAGTTCCTCTGCCTTTTCTAAATCCAGCTTAAGCATCAAAGTTCTCGGTTCACGTACTATTGAAGCCTAGCTTGGAGAATTTTGAGCATTGCTTTGCTAATGTGTGAGATGAGTGCAACTGTATGGTAGTTTACACATTCTTTGGCATTGCCTTTCTTTGGGATTGGAATAAAAACTGACGTTTTTCAGTCCTGTGGCCACTGCTGAGTTTTCCAAATTTGCTGGCACATTACCAGAACAGATCAACAGAGATCCAGATCTGAGAAGTAGAGACCAACAGAAAATGAGAACAGGCATGCCTGAACAGGGGGACATACAGACCAACCAAAGTGAAACACATACATTCAAAATGTAGAGATGAATTTTGCTTCCTAGATTTAACTATGGGGAATAAATGAGATGAAGGGTATACAAAAGTCCTGGCACTTAGGTTGTGCTAAAAAATTTTGCTGAACAAAAGCAGGCACATGAGGGTAAGAGGATCCCAACCACTGGGCATGGCCCTGCAGGAGGTTGCTCTCCCTGGGCTCAGCTCACTCAGTGACCCTGAAAACCCAATACTTCCAGTTCAGAGTAGGTTTCTCAGTATAAGTCTCCACATCAACTTTTTACACAGCAACTGATATTTACAAATTCATGTTCCTACTGTCCTTGAGCGTACTTGAAACATTTCTCCCTGAAGCAAGGAAAGTATCACTGCTGAGGTTTTTCCTATTGAAATGTACATAATGAATATTTTTAACTGTTTGAATCAAGAGAATCTCTATTAATTCACATGTAATGGAGACCAAGGTGGGGAGGAGTAGGAAAAAAGAGATAGAGGGGTGGGGTGGTTAAAAACAATCATGGATTTGAACATTGATTTAGCCTGAGGAATTCACAAAAATAAACTAAGTCAAATACAAAAAAAGAAGTGAAGACTTCGGGGATGGTCCTTGCATTTGCTGGAGGGTAGAGTATAGTCCCTTGGGAGTCCCTTGGGCAGCAAGGAGATCAAACCAGTCAATCCTAAAGGAAATCAACCCTGAATATTCACTAGAAGGACTGATGCTGAAGTTGAAGCTCCAATACTTTGGCCACCTGATGGGAAGAGCTGACTCACTGGAAAAGACCCTGATACTGGCAAAGATTGAGGGCAGGAGGAGAAGGGGGCAGCAGAGGATGAAATGGTTGGATAGCATCATGGACTCAATGGACATGAGTTTGAGCAAATGCTGGGAGATAGTGAACAACAGGGAAGCCTGGCTTGTTGAGTTCACGGGGTGACAAAGAGTCAGACACAACTTAACAACCGAACAGCAAAAACCAAGAGGATACTGAGACCTACTTCAACATCTCTTTCAAATTTCCAGATACTTTCATGTAATACCTAAATGATATGGAATCTTTTAACTATCTCATTAAATCTAAATTAAGTGCTTTAGATACTTAAAATGTGGTCAATTTGGAGCTGTATCTTGTTTCTTTAAAAGTCATGCAAAATGTGTTTATGGTGCATTTCTGCCCCAGTAAATCTGACCAAAAAAAAAAAAACAAAAAGAACAAAAAAAGGTTTTTATTTACGGTATCCCATGCCTGAGCCTACAACTACGTCTGTGGCAAGAGAAATCTCAAGGGGCCAACTCATAACTCAGAAGACAGATGAGTCATCCAACATATTCAAAAGAGAATTTGAATTAGACCAACCCACCCATTAACGTGATTAGGATTAGTTGACAGGGCATAATTCAATTTCCAAATGAAAAATTCTTTTCTTTTTTCTTCTTTATTGAAATTAAGGAGTCTGCCACTAATGTATTCAAATTAAGACACAAGGAATTTGGGTACTTGTATGTGCATATGAGGTCATATAAAACTCATTGTATTTGTGTCTGGGAAAATGATTTCTCTTTCGGCATTAATAAAACTAAAAAATGAATTGCTTTATGATAAGTCATTGAATCAGGCTATAGTTCCAAAAACTTACTTTTTAATTATAACATTAAAGGCACCTTTAATTGATGTGCCTGCCTAAAATGAAAAAGCTACTGATAGAGCTCTAGAAACAATTAAGATAATCCTGTCAAGAGGAATAGAAGTGGCATATTCTTATTAGCCCCAATGGCCTGCTGGATTTCAGAATTCTGTTCTCTTGTTTCCCTTTCCCTATTCTTCTCAAAGGTCATCCATTGAAAAGTAGCCCATTCCCTTGTTTGTTACTGACTCCAGCTAGAGCAGGGCAGACGAAGAGATCTAAAGTACAAGTCAAACTCAGAGGTGAGGATTTGCTAACCGCTCATTCGCTATAGTGCCACAGTATAGTATATTAGACATAAAAGGAAATCTGGCTCTTTTGGAAGAAAGACTGTCAAAATTAAGCTATGGATATTTTCTTTTTTTAATTTAAAAAAAATATTTATTTTTATGTATTTGATTGTGCTGGTTCTTAGTTGCAGAATGCAGGATCTTTAATTGTGGCATGCACACTCTTAGTTGTGGCATGTGGGATCTATTTCCCTGACCAGGGATCGAACTCAGGCCCTCCGCATTGGAAGCACAGAGTCTTAGCCACTAGACCACCAGGGACGTTCCAATAGAGATATTTTAAGGATGAAGTGCCATAGATTTTCAACTCAAGCCATTGAAGGCCACTGAGTTCCAGAGGGAAAGGGGCATGATTTGAGATGAGTAGTGTCTTGCCACAAGCAGCACACCATTTCTCGTTCTTTTATTCTCCCAAGTGTTTTTAGAGGAAGGGTGTATTGGTTAGAACTGCATTCCATCTTCTTTTTAAGCACTCGTTATCTCTCAGGGACTGAGCTAAGGGCCAAGCTTATAACACCTCATGTAATCTTTAAAATAATCCTATGTGAAGGTGTGGCTGAGCCTGCTAGCTGCCTATCAAATATCCATTTTTTTGCTTCATAAAGAGAATTATGATTTTATTTGTCATAGCAAGGCTACTAACTAAACACATTTCCTGGCCTCCCCTGCAGTCATGTGTGGTCATGCTAAGTTCAGGTCAATTACATAAAACTGGAAGTATTATGATTATGTCAGACTTCAAGACAGACTTTTTAAAGGGAGTTGTCTCAACACAGACATGGACGCTTTTTACCCTCCAACCATTCTTTCTTCCTGCTGCATGGAATGTAGTCCAAATGGCTAGAGCTTCAGCAACCTAATTAGACTATGAGGTAACTTGAAGATGGAACCCCAGGTGCTAGTGTGGTAGAGTAGAAAAACATAAAGGAATTGGATCCCTATTGATTTTGGAAACTCTGTGTTAGTCCTGGATTTCCTGCTGCTAGACTTCTTTCACATGAGACACAAAGTTCATTTTTTTAAACTACTATTATCTTAGATTTTCTGTTTTATGAAGTCAAGCCTAATCAATACTCCTAATGCAAGAGGACACTATTATCATACTTATTTTACTGATGGGAAAATGGAAATTTATAGAAGTTTATTAACTCATCTAAGGTCCTAGAGCTACTAATTGCTGAACCACAGCTTTGAACCCAAATATGATTTGTATGAGGAAGGCATGGGAATCCACCCCAGTGTTCTTGCCTAGAGAATCCCCATGGATAGAGAAGCCTGGCAGGCCACAGTCCATGTGGTGGAGTCAGATAGGACTGAGTGACTAAGCAGCAGCAGAAGCATGATTTGTATGTGTATAGTGTGGGGGGTGCATGCACACACAAGCATATGCATTATATACTACCTCTAGTGAATATTAGTTACATTTATATTTTGTACTTTTTTATTATACCCTCCTCTGTAAAAAAAAAAATAATATAGTTAACATTTATTGAGTACCTAGAATGGATCAGGCATGTTGTCAGCTTTTCATCCATTAAATCATTTAATCCCCACAGCAACTACAAGAAAATATTATTTGTCCATTTTTCGAGATGAGGAAAGTAAGAATCAGAGAGGGTAAGTAGCTTGTCCAAAGCCTCACAGCGAGGAAACAGCAGACTCAGTACTCAAATTCAAGCTTGTCCAACATGTTTCTCATAGAAACTGTATTGCTCAAGGTGTCTGCCTACCACCCACATAAGAGTAGGGGTGTCCATCTCTCATGGTCCTGGTAGCCAAGAAAAGTCGGCAGTCCCAACAATGAAGATAATACATATTGGCATTCCAACACCTAAGAGACCATTTCAGATGATGTCATCCCTGTGTTGATTACCCACCCAAGGCTTCTCATTGCCTTCAGAATAAAGGCCTCACCAGGGCCTACCTCACTAGGGCGTACAAAGTTCTGGCTCACCTAGTGTTATTCTACCCCTTGCTCAGTATGTTACAGCCACCCTGTTTTGCTGTTTTTCATTCTTGTCCAAGCTCATTCTGGCCTCAAGACGTTGAAGTTTCTATTTGCTATGCCTATAGTTTTCTTTCCTGACTCTTTTCCCATGACTCTTTCTTTATCACTATTCAGGTCTCTGCTAAATGCCACTTTCTCACAGACACATTTCCCCAAAAATCTCACCTAAAGTAGCCTACTGTCAATTCTGTCACTCCTTTTCATATCTGATATTATCCAATTTATTTGTTAACTTGCATGTTAGTTATCTCAATTCACTCAAATGTAAGCTCCATCAGACAATTTCTAGAAGGGCAGAATTCTTCTCTATCTAATCTTTTATACAACAATAATTCAGTCAGCAAACATTTACTGAGTGTCTCTTCTGTGCAAGTTCACAATTCTTTTGCATGTTATGACTGTTTACCTTGGAAAGATAGTCATGATAGACACCCTTTTAGATGCAGAAGTCCTATTCTCTGATAACTATTTTGCAGGTAGAACCCCTGTACATAGAACTCTGTAATATTAAAAAAGGACGAATAAAGGCAACACTCCTGATCCTGCAAGGTTAGAAGTCCTATTCATTCTCCTACCTTTTTTCTCTCATAATAAAAGACACACATTAAGCAGATAATTGCCAAAGAAGGAGGATTCTTTGGGTTCCTGTGGAAAGAAATTGGTGTAAATATAAAGAACCTAAGTGAGGAGTAAATTCCTGACTTAAACTCTATAGTCTAAGCAAGTGAGTTACAACGTTTCGAAGATGCTCTTGAGAAATGTGCTTCCACTTGGAATCAAGCTATTCTTCTTTACAGCATAGGTACATTTCTTACATTATATGCCCTCATAATCAGGGCGTTCACAGCTTAGCTGATGAAAAAAGTCATCATTGTTCTTAGATGTTATCATTTATAAAAATAAGAGCTATGAGGACAAAGGATGAGATCATTCTCATTCCAGTTATTAGTCTTTTTTTTTCAATTTAATTTTAGTTATCTATTTTTCTATATTTTTTTTTGGATGCCCCACGTGGCATGTGGGATCATAGTTCCCTGACCAAGGATAGAACCCACATCCCTTGTAGTGAAAGTGCAGAGTCTTAACCATTGGACCACCAGGGAAGTCCCTAGCCTGTTTTTTTTTTTTTAATTAACCATTTTCTTTTGATATGATAACATGTTGTTGTTCAGTTGCTAAGTCATGTCCAACTCTTTGTGACCTCATGGGCTGCAGCCTGCCAGGCTCCTCTGTCCATGGAATTTTCCAGGCAAGAATACTGGAGTAAGTAGCTATTCCCATCTCCAGGGGATCTTCCCAACCCAGGGATCAAACCTGGGTCTCCTGCATTGCAGGCAGATTTTTTACCATCTGAGCCACCAGGGAAACCCCAGTATAACCACATATTCATGAGCATATATGAATTAGTACACAGAGGTCTTTTGTTCCCTTAACCCAAATTTCCCCAATAGTAATGTCTTTTGAAAATTGTAACAATAATATTGTATCATTGTCCAAAGGGATCGGTCAAAATCAAGCATATATTTTTTTTTCTCCTAGTGTTTTAGAATTCAACTACTGTCCGCATAGGTCAAGATGGAAGAGCCTTACTTGTAAGACGAGACATACTTTAGCCCATAATGCCAATCCTGTTTGAATTCCTAACAGAATCTACACTGGAGGTGTGAGGTTAAAAATAAGCGTGTCAGCAGTGAATACAGCACTGGTTCTGTTATCAGTGTACCACACTGGGGCCAGGACTTAGAAATAGTTTCTGTAGAAGAAAAGCTTATCATTTAATAATGCTTGTCCAATTACTTATTTTTAGAGTTAAAAGTAAATCCTCTAAATTTTAAGCACACACACACACTCACTCACTCACACACACACACACACACACACACATATACAAAGCAGAGTCACAAAGCAACAGTTTTATTGGATGTATTTTATTGACTAGGAGCTCCATGAGGAAAGGGACTATGTTTCTTGTATTCACTGCCATAGCCCCAGCATGGTGTCTGGCCCATAATGTGTGATCATTACATAAAGTTAAAGGACTTTTTTGATTGAATAAATACCTCATCAGCAAGTGACAATTTTAAGTGCATTATGAGGCTAATAATTGCTAGAGAGAAGACATAATAAGGTCTCCTTTTCACAGTTAATTGCAATAGTTTCCTTAAAAATACTTAGCACAGATTCCTATTACAATAAGTAGACTTAGGCAATCTGCCCTAATGTAATATAGAGCATGATGGCTTTAATTTAAAGGAAAGAAATTCTGTTAATCAGGCTATAGTAGACTTTTAAGACAAGTTGGAAGAAACACACTTTACATTTTACTCAGTTCATCATGCTGCTATGTCATCTTAGGTACACACAGATATCTTGAACGTTCTTAAGATCTTACTGGCAGATTCAACCTCTCCAGCTAGCAAAGCAAACATCTACACAGAGACACAAGACATAGTCTTGCCTCCCAAATAACTTTCTATTTTCTTGTATGAATGGCTCCAAGCTTTTGAGGCACCTCATTTGATGCCAATTTATAAACAAAATCTGTATGTAAATAAAACCTGAAAATGTTGAAAACAAAAACTTATTATCATAGCTATTCATAGGATTGCTGGTTACTTTTTCTTTTACAAAGATCTCACTTTGTACATAATATATGGTTTCAATGATGATTTGTTGCAATCTATTTTTTTTTACATTTATAAGTAATTTTACTGCTAAATAACTTTGCTGATATCACCTTTTAAAGCATATTAGTTGTTAAAGTACTAGTCTCTTATTTTCATATCCATTGTATAGGTAATAAGAAGCACAGTATACTCTGAATGCTTATTTTAGAAAAATCAAAGTACTCTTCATCTTGAGATGTCTGTATGGTGCCAATTCAATCAAATGACTTATTAATTGAGGAAAAATTAGGCAAATTGCTTGTTTGGGTTCAATTGTTATCATTCTGATTATTTCACTTCCTATTTTATCAAGCTTCTCTAGATGCTTTATACAAAAGGTGACCATAAAATTTATGTTTTTGCCAGTGAAAGGAGGTAGTATTAATAGGTGCACAGGACAGCAGGCCTATAGCAGGACTGTTGCAGGCAAATTGGGACATATGGTCACCCTATATACAGTTTACTTTCACTCACCTGCTGTCCGAGGTCAGGTTCTCCCAGAATCAGACTCTGAACCAAGAATTTGAGCATGAGAGATTTAGTAGGGAAGAGCTCCCAGGAGAAAGGAATAAAAGAGTGAAGAAATCATGACAGTGGAACAGAAGAACATATGAAAGAGTGCAATTTCATGAAGTCTTAGCTTCATCCAGGTCCCAGGGGAACCCTGGAGATTAAATGACACTTCAAAGCTGATCCTACCTCAGGTCAAAGAAGCTAGGGCTTTGTCCTCCGAGGCCACTCAGCCCTGGCCTGCGAGCTGTTCCCAACAGAAATGGCAAAACGTTCAGGAACTTATAGCTTTTCAAACTGGCAAGGCAGTCCCAGTGCCTGAGCACAATCCTCTGAAGGTTATAAAGCATGCAGAGACTTGGAAATGGGCTTGCCATCGCCAGTATGTGCTATAAATGGAAGTGGAGTGAAAGTGTTAGTTTCTCGTTGTGTCAGACTCTTTGCGACCCCGTGAACTCTAGGCCGCCAGTCTCCTCTGTCCATGAAATTCTCCAGGCAAGAATACTGGAGTGGGTTGCCATGCCTTTCTCCAGGCAATCTTCCTGACCCAGGGATCGAACCCAGGTCTCTTGCACTGCAGGTGGATTCTTTACTGTCTGAGCCACCAAGGAGACCATATGCTATATATACATAAATGTATTCAACCCTCCAAACAACTCTGCAGAGGTGACAGAGAGAACAAATGTATGGACACCAAGCAGGGAGAGATGGGGGTGGGAGGAATTGGGAGATTGGGATTGACATCTGTACGCTACAATGTATAAAACAGATAACTAATAAGAACCTACTGTATAGCACAGGGGAAAATAAAGGTACAATCTGTGTGTAGGACATACATTGTTAGCCTTAAAAATGTATTCCAGTATGCAGGGGGTGCAGACACACACTGTTTGATTCCCACTTCTACAAGATCCCTAGAATAGTCAAATTTGTAGAGTCAGAAAGTACATTGGTACATGCCAGGCACCGGGGGGGGGGGGGATGGGAGGTTGAAGAGGGGTAATGGGAAGTTAGTGTTTAATGGGGACAGAGTTTCAGTTTAGGAAGGCAAAAAAATTCAGGAAATGGATGATGGTGAGAGTTGTATAACAATGTGAATGTACTTAGTGCTACTGAACTATATATAAATATGGTTAACATTTTTTAAGAGGTCCATTTTGGGGCTTCCATGGTGGCTCAGTGGTAAAGAGTATGCCTGCTAATGCAGGAGGCTCAGGCTCAATTCCTGGTCTGAGAAGACCCCACATGCCAAGGAGCAACTAAGTCCTTGCTGCATAGCTACTGATCCTGTGTTCTAGAGCCTGGGAGCTGCAAATATTGAGCCTGCACGTCACAACTACTGAGCTCAGGCGCCCAGAAGCCACCGGAATAAAAAGCCTGTGCATCACAACTAAAGAGCAGCCCCCGGTTGCTGCAACTAAGGAAGACTGCACAGCATCAAAGACCCAGCACGGCCAAAACTAAATGAGTAAATAAAATTATAAAAGGTCCATTTTTAAGATGTGGGAACTACTGTGAGTCTACTCAACTAGACTTATGCAGAATCATACAGCATATCATCAGCAGAGCTGGGATTTAAACCCAGGTCTCTGGACTCAAGAAGGAGAGCATGTCTAACCACTCATATCTATCAGGAAGTGCAAGTAAATAAATCTATGCTATGTGTAGTCCTTATCAGAAAGCACTATTAAAGAAGCAACAGCTCATGAAAGTGCTGGTGTCCAGGCTTGGTATAATTATGTTTACGTCTCATTTTACATGCACGTTTTTTTTGTTTGTTTGTTTTTAGTTAAAGCTATGAACTTGGAATAATATATTTTCTTTTATTTGAATGGTTAACGAAGAAAATAGTGTATTAGTAAGGGTTCTCCAGAAACAGAACCAAGGGAATATGTATACATATAGAAAGAAATTTATTCTAAGAAATTTGCTCACATGATTATAGAGACTGAAACATTCCGAGATCTGATCTTTAGGGTGAGTTGGCAACCTGGAGACCCATAGTGTGGTTCCAGTCAGAAGGCCTGCAGACCAGAGATTGAAGAAGAGTCCATGTTTCAGTTTGAGTCTGAAGACAGGAGAAAAATGGCATACTACTTCAAAGGCATTCAAGCAAGAGGAATTCTCTCTTTCTTGGGAAGGATCAGGCTTTTTTATTCTATTCAGACTTTCAATGGATTGGATGAGACTCACCCACCTTAGGGAAACTTGCTTTACTCAGTCTACTAATTTAAATGTAAATCTTATCCAAAAACACCCTCACAGAAACATCCAGAAAATAATGTCTGAGTAAATATCTGGGTACCTCGTGGCCCAGTGAAGTTGACACATAAAATTAGCCATCATAGTTAGTATTGCCCCAATGCCCTGTGCTTGATTATAAAGGAAAATATCATTAAATTAAAAGAAATTAAGTTCCAATTTAACATTTAAGCACATTTTATTTAGCTGTCTTTACTTAAAAAATGTACACATTTTCATTTCTTATGATCTGCTAGTACTAGAGACTATTTCTACATCATTTAATGAAAATTACATGTACCATCTCAGGATCTAAACTTTTAGGAGTTTTTCCCTTTATTTTCAGTTCATGTATACCTGCTTATATGTTAGAAATAGTTTTATAAATAAATGGAATAGATTCTGATACTATCAGTTTCTACGAGAAGCAAAAAAAAAAAAAAAGAAAATGTAAAGGAGTTTGGTCCACAAATCATTGTTTTAATGTAGTCATATTTTTGCAGACATTTTTTTTATATTTAGATCTAAAATACTTAAATAAAGCTCTGTTTCTACAAAGTGAACCCACAACTGGATTTATTGGGAAAAGTAAAATTGTTCCTTTGAGCTGAACTGATTAATTCAGCCAAAATACAAGGTCATAAAAATAGTAAATAATATTGCTAGCACTCAAATCAGCTCTTGCCCACTAATCTCTACAGCTTTCCTAAAACAGAACATTAAGTTTGCCATGTGCATTTATTCAAAGGTTTATTTATGTTTAGCATTTTCTTAGTTTAAAAGTGTCTCTTCTCTCTTCCTTTTGCTATTGAAATCTTATCTTTGGAAACTCAACCCAAAAGTCAGGTCCTCAAAGAAACCTGCCCTAAGGCCTCAGTTGGAGTGACTCTCTACTCTGTTGGCTTTTTCAATAGCATATTTCGTGGGTTTCTATAGCAGCTCTTGGTTGATTCCACATATGTCTTCTCTGCTAAATGGTGAGAACCCTGGTGATTCACAGCATCTACCATAGTGTCCTATATATACAGATGTTCAATAACTATTGAGTGACTGCTTCTCATCCAAATTGACTTAGGTGGCAGAGAAATATCCACCAGCTACTCAATGCTGCAGAGGTAGTGGAGAGGGGCTGAAAGACCTGGCTTAGATCCTATTCCAACTACTTCCTGGCTTTGAGCTTGAGGCCTTGGAGAGCCCACTTTATTGAGTTTACTTTAAAATGAAAAGAGTACACAGGATGATGTCTCAATCCCCTTCTTGTTCCAAATCTGATGTGATATACTACTTTTCTCCTCTCTCTCTCTTTTCCTTCCTTTCTTTCACTAAGCATTCACTGAATATTTATTAAGTACTATGTACATAAAATACAGTTCAATTGTGACCTCACTCTTTTAATGGGAATATATCTATTTTTTATTCTCCACTATTTCAAGGTATATTTTTTCTTAAGGAAGGGGGTGGGATTCACTGGAGGAGTCAGCTTTTACTTTTTCATGAGCAAAGGCTGCAGAAATGAGCTGTCTTTGAATATGTAAACTGTCTGAGGAAATCAGCCATCCCATATTATTTTTTCTCATAGTTCAGGAATAAACCTCTGGACAGACCAAAAGAAAATATTCCAGAAAAAAGTAATGATTCAACTCTGCTATTGTTGCCGCGACATATATCATTGAGACACTGGTTATAGCGTCGGATTCATCTTGATACTAAATAAGTTACACTTCCATCCTCAACTTACTTAGGCTCATGAAGCCAAGAACCATTAAGAGACAGCTCCAATGAAAAAAATCCATCAATATTAAGGTCATCTTGTTATTAAAATAAACCAGGTTTGACTCCAGTATAATTTTTCACTTTTCAAATTTGCAAGTATTCAAAAGAAGAATAAAACCCAATTTGGAGAGCCATGGTGAAATAAGCACTCATATATACTGCTAAAGAGACTATGTGCATGTGTGGTTAGTCGCTCAGTGGTGTCCAACTCTTTGTGACCCCATGGACTTCAGTCAGCCAAGCTCCTCTGTCCATGGAGATTCTCCAGGCAAAAATACTAGAGTGGGTTGCCATGCCCTCCTCCAGGGGATCTTCCTAACTTAGTGATCAAACCCAGGTCTCCCACATTGCAGGCAGATTCTTTACCATCCGAGCCACCAGGGACACCCAAGAATGCTGGAGCGGATCAACTGGAGAAGATCCCCTTCTCCAGGGGATCTTCCTGACCCAGGAATCAAACTGGGATCAAAGACACTATATATACATTGGCATTACCTTTTTGGGGAAAATTTTGTAAAATATATTCAAGCCTTAAAAATCTCCAAATTTTTTTACCTAGTAATTTCCTTTCTAGAAATTTATCTTAAGAAAATTATCATGAATTTCCACAAAGACTTACATGTAATGATAAGCATTACAGCATTTCTATATTAGCAGAATAACAAAAACAATCAAAATACATAAAATAGGGAATTGTCAAATCATGTCATATATCCATATGATCATATTCTATGTACCTATATATTAGGGAGGATAGGATAGAAATTATTCTACCATAACAAGTTAACCTGGAAATCCCATTGGCTTACCAAAATAAGGGCCTAATAAGCCACTTGTGCTGCCTGTCCAACTCTGAGTGTCAGGAGTCTCTTAGCTTCATATAGCCATTCTGAGACAAAGGCTGATGGAAGATCCACCATAAGATGTCACCCATTTAGCAGAAAAAGAAATAAATTGGTGGATGGGACATAGCAGCTATTTTACACTTTGGCCCAGAAAGTTATTCCTCATTTTCGTCCTTTACGTTTATGCTCATTGGCCAGAATTGGTCATGTAGCCCTAAATGCAGAGGACCAAATGGAATGCTTGGTAAGCACCAACATCTCTACCAGAGCAGTTAAAAGAAAAAAAAAACATTTTGTAGAGATTTAAAAGAACAAGATGCTCATGATATGTTTAACTAGAAAAGCAAGCTTAAATGCTCTGTCTTGAATATAATTGCGAATTTGTAAAATATAATACATTCTTTTTTACTTAATGTATTTTGAAAATGTTCTTAAATTAAATGGGTGACTTTCATAATAAAATTATTTTTGAATACATGTCATTTAGCCTAGGATAGTCAATGTAAACTTCTTCTCTTTATTGATACTTAACTCAATCAGATACTGAGTGCTAGGCCCCAAAATACAGAGATGGACCTGATAGTCATACCCTCAAAAGTTCACAGTCAAATAGGGAGAAAAATGCATAAAATCTGTCAGGGCAGCATTGGTAGTGTGATGTGATAGGAGAGGTGCATACAGAGTCTATGGGTGAGCAGAGACAGGAGGAAGGCAAAGACAAGGAGAATTAGAGAATGCTACAAAAGAGAAGATAATTGTTCTGAGCTTTAAAGGGGGTGCAGCAACTTGCAACATAAAAGGTCTTCAAAATGTTTTCTCCTTGTTTTCAAAACTTACATTCTTTTGCTTTATTGCCTTAACTCTAGGCTGGTTTGATATTGAGACTCATTGCCATAAGTAACTGGAGACAAGAGTAGTTATGTGCCCTAAAGCTAGGATCTAAGCACCTCATGCGAAGAGTTGACTCATTGGAAAAGACCCTGATGCTGGGAGGGATTGGGGGCAGAAGGAGAAGGGAACAACAGAGGATGAGATGGATGGATGGCATCACTAACTCAATGGACATGAGTTTGAGTAAACTCCAGGAGATGGTGATGAACAGGGAGGCCTGGTGTGCTGCGATTCATGGGGTCACAAAGAGTTGGACACGACTGAGTGACTGAACTGAACTGAACTGAAGATGCCTAGGATAGAAACACAAATACCAACATGGTCTCTACATAATACCTTACATTATATACCTAGTCTCTAATGATATCTGCTTAACCTCTTCACAGGAGCAATTTGAAGCCTAGCTTACAAGGCTTAGGCCCTTAGAAGAAAGTCCCAGTCCCCTGTCCCTGGGTCCTCACTAACCAATCACAGACGTAATTGCTGCTCCACAACTTTCCACCCTTCCACTGCCAAGTTAACCATGACACAGTAACCTGCCTGCCTACCAGTCTCTCCTTTGCCCAGGTGCCTGCTACCTGGTCACTAGAATATATGTACCTCAGATATCAATTTCAGCCCAACAGAATGCAAATTCACTGCATCCTCTTTGATTTGAGCTGCCTTTGGACATGATAGACAGACACTGTCAGTTCCTCTGGAGAACCTCACCACTTGAAGTTCCACCATACTCCCACCACACACAGAGATATTTTGGTAATGCCAGAGTGTTCCACTGTTCCTTCCTAGACCAGAGGTATGACTTCTGACCACTCTCCCATTAATATTTATCATCTTCACCAAGCACATTTATGCCATTTCAGTGTGATGGCTTATTAAATTGGTACAATAATGATTTTTGAACACAGATTGTGCTCGTAAGAAATGTGAAATTGTTTGCATCTATAAAATGTGATTATCTTTAGATTGCTCATTTTAGAGAAAAAACATTTTGTGCTTAGCACAATGAGAGATTACTCTATAACTCCTTACCGTTTCTAATGGTTAATGATGCAAACAAACAATGCCCCTGCATATCATTCATCATTTCAAGATGGATAGCTTAACTGGGAAAATGTTGCCAACCTAATAAAATACATATAAAATATTGGTCCAGTCAGCTATTGTGAAAACCAACAACAAAGAAATACAGTTAGATTAACAGGGACTGACTACATACATTGGGTTGGCCAAAAAGTTCGTTTGGGTTTTTCTATAGTATCTTACAGTAAAACCTGAACGAACTTTTTGCCCAACCCAGTCATTTGGTGTGTTCATAGAGTATACATACTAAAACAAGTAACTCCATTGCCATGATTATTGAGTTGAGAGGTTAGTGTCTCAAAAGTATTTAACTGCATACTAACACATAGGGCTTGCTTACGTTGCCCCAGGGGCAGTGCAGTAAAGATTTCAAGACCAAAAAACATACAAAAAGTGTATGTGTATGTATGGAACAGCTATCCAGGGACTTCCCTGGTGGTGCAGAAGTTAGGACTCCATGCTTCCACTGCAGGGGACACAGACTCAATCCCTGATTGGAGAACTAAGATTCTGCATACTGTACAGTGTGGCCAAGAAATAACATAGCATAAGAAATAATCAAATAAAATAAATATAGAACAGCTATCCAAAGGACTAACAGTAATAAACATTAATGGGGAAATTTTTTCTACAATAACATAAAACATTAGGTTTAAATTTTTAAAAGACAATTTGCTTATGGAATTTTTATGGATTAAAACTAAAACTGCCATATGACCAGCAATCCCACTGCTGGGCATACACACCGAGGAAACCAGAATTGAAAGAGACATGTGTACCCCAGTGTTCATTGCAGCACTATTTACAATAGCTAGGACATGGAAGCAACCTAGATGTCCATCAGCAGACAAATGGATAAGGAAGTTGTGGTACATATACACAATGGGATATTACTCAGCTATAAAAAAGAATGCATTTGAGTCAGTTCTAATGAGGTGGATGAAACTGGAGGCTATTATACAGAATGAAGTAAGTCAAAAAGAGAAACACCAATACAGTATATTAACACATATATATGGAATTTAGAAAGATGGTAATGATGACCCTATATGCGAGACAGCAAAAGAGACACAGATGTAAAGAACAGACTTTTGGACTCTGTGGGAGAAGGCGAGGGTGGGACAATTTGAGAGAACAGCATTGAAACATGTGTATTATCATATGTAAAATAGATGACCAGTGCAAGTTTGATGCATGAAGCAGGGCACTCAAAGCTGGTGCTCTCAGATAATCCAGAGAGATAGAGGAGGAAGGTGGGAGGGGGCTCAGGATGGGGGGATACATGTGTACCTGGCTAATTCATGTCTATGTATGGCAAAAACCACCACAATATTGTAAAGTAATTAGCCTCCAATTAAAATAAATAAATTAATTAAAAATAAAATTTAAAAAAAATTAAAAGAAGTAAAACTAAGGTTTTATACAATTCAGATTTAAGTTTAAAGAAAGATATTTATTTCAGTCTTAGAAATATGCTTCAGGTGATTTTTAAAATCTTTATTTTAACATCAGCAAATTACACTCTAAAGCAGGGGTCTGCTAACCGCAGTCTACAGGCCAAATCCGTCCTACCGCCTACTTTGGCCAATAAAGTTTCAGTGGAATGCAGCCATGCCTATTCTTTTATGTATTCTCTATGTGTTTTTTTTTCCCACTTTACAATGGCATAGTTGAGTATTTGTGACGAAGTCTATATGGCCCATAAAGCCCCAAACATTTACTATTTGGCCCTTAACAGAAAAAGTTTCCTGGCTGGTTCCTGCTCTTAAGTGGAATAGTCAGATATAGTAGCCACTAGTCACATGTGACTATGTAAATTTAAATGAATCAAAGTGGAGAATTATCTGGTGGTCCAGTGGTTAGGATTCCACACTTTCACTGCAGGGGTTATGTATTCAATCCCCGGTTGGGGAACCAAGATCCTGCATGCCACATAGCATGGTCAAAAAAGAAAAAAAAAGAAAAAGAAAGAAAATTAAATAAAATTTAAAATTCAGTTGCTTAGTCACACTAGCCACATTTCAAGTAGCCATGTGTGGCTAATGGCTACCATGTTGGACATTGCATCATTTCCATCATGGCAGAAAGTGTCATCAGATAACAAGGCTACTCAAAGTGTGATTCATGTACCAGCAGCATTGTCATTTCTGGGAAACATGTGAGAAATGCAGAATGTGGGCCCCTACTAAATCAGAACCTACAGTTTTACAAGATGCCCAGGTGATCCTTATGCACATTAATAATTGATAAGCAGGGTCTGAGTGGGGGGATGAAGAAGAGGTTCAATAGATGGGCAACAGATGATTCAGTAATGAGAGGAAAGTGCCATCACTAGGGCAAATAAAATACAAAGAAGCTCCCCATAATGGAGACTCTGATAACTATAAAACCACTCTGCCCTCAGCATCTCCTGTGTGCAGGCTCCAGAAACTTGTACTGTATGGAAGGGTGGCATCCAGGCCAATGATATCCAGAAAGGCAAAGTCCTTTCAGTGTGGTATTGTTGTCGCTGTTTTTATTATTGCCATTAATATAAGGTTCCTGGTGACGTTATGATTTGAGGACAGCTACACAAAATAGTAGCCTGGGAAGCCTTGAACCTCTAGAAGAGAAGCCACTTGAGACATCTGTGTGCTGAGAACTGTCTGTACATATGAGAGCTGAAGGCAGACCAGGGAGCTGTTTCTTGGTGTTGGAATGACTTCAACCTAGGTCTCAAATTCCCTTCTCTTCCTCCAAACCCATGGAGAGCAACTGGTCCATAGACTAAACTCATGGAAGTATCTCCCTATTTTAGTTTTGTTTTGTTGATTTTGGGTTCAAAACATTAGAAGACTAAGGAGGCAATGAGAAAAATCGTAAAATAATTCTATTCGAAAAAGACTTCCTCATTTCAGAGGCTAAGACTGATGCATAGAAGTTATTGCTATTGAACCCAAGTTTGTGTGCCTGATGTACAGTGAGGCCAAACAAACCAAACATTAGTATTTGGAGCAGAGAGAGGTTTACTGCAGGACCAAGAAAGGGGTATGAGTAGCTTGTGCTCAAAAGGCCCGAACTCCCTAATGGTTTTTAGTGAAGAATTTTTAAAGGCAAAATTTGGAGTGAGGGCTGCAGGGTGTATGACTTTCTTCTGATTGGTTGGTGGTGAGGTAATAGGGTGGTGTTCCAGAAATTTCAACCTTCTGGTTCCAACTAGTCTGGGGTCTACTTACTCGTGGTCAACAAATAGTCACCATCCTCCATCTGCTTGGGGATCTTAGTTTCTGTACAACTCAAAGACAGGCCTCAGATTGTTACCTATAATCCTTTGGAAGGAACTAGGAATCCGGGAACTCTATCCTACTAACTGCTTGAGTCTGCCCTTTGGAACTCAGAGAAGGCCTAGAAGCCTTTTTTTCCCCCTGCAAATAAGAAACAGGGGACACAGAGGGGCTTTTGTATCTGGGAGGACCCTGCAGAGCCTGGTCTGGTTTCAATCGCCTCTTTTCTTTGCTACTCCTACAATCTTAAAGGGGACTGGGGCTGGACAAGAAGAGAATACAGTTTTGGATAGAGAGGTTAATTATAAACTTTGTGGGGAAACTCAGTTTTAGGGGAACTTTGTTTCATTATGAGGAAGCAGATGTTGGTCCCTGTAGAGAAGGCCTGCCTGTTATAGTGGAAGATCAGAGGGACTGTCAACTCTACAAGAGTTCTAGTGAAGGGCTCCTTTGGAGCAAAGCTTTTCAACCAAGTGAAAAAACCAGAATCATTACAGGTGGGAGTGAGGATGGAAAAGGGGACAATTTGTGTAGTCTGGGAAAACAAATTATAATTCGATCTTCACTTTAGGTATTTAGAAATTTTAAATCATAATCAAGAAAGTTGTGATATTTTTCTGTTTATTGCAACATGGTATGGATAATAAAATGTTAAAACTCTCTTTAGTTTAGAGGTGGAAATAGCTTCAGGGGATTGGCCTCATGACCTTGTGAATTTGCTCTGATCTGAGGTCTAACACTTGGCATTGAAGACTCAGAAAGCTGAATGAATCACATATAGAGACGAGAGGTGAATCCACTCACTGACTGCTCCAGAGTGCACTGGTGGGAATCAAGCTCAGAGCAACAATGTATTAATATAAAACCCAAGTGCTAACTTTTTAATGTACAATGAAAAGTATGTCACAAGAATTAGATAGTTGGCACAAATTCATCATCGTCTTCTTTTTCTCCCTATCTTTATCTATAATTCAGAGGTATAATATGTATAATTCAGAGTATACTCTGAGTGTCAATTTGTTGATATGCAGAGAGACTCATTAGTGTTATAGGATCTAGACCATTTTAAGGATAGCATATTCTTTCTCTCCTTTGCAAACATATATTTGAGTTCAAACCTTAAATCCTTAAATGATTACTTTGTGATATTTCATGGACTCAACTAAGGAAAACTTTTTTTTTCTTTTGGCCACACATCATAGGTCCTCAATCAGGTGACCAAGGATCAAACCCTCACCCCCTGAAGTAGAAGGGCAGAGTCTTAGTCATTGTTCTGCCAGGGACATCCTTGTATTGTATTTATGATAGAATTATTTACCAAAGGAAGAGGAAAACTTGCTTCTGTCATTCCTTTCATTTATTTATTCACTTCCCCAGTCATCCATTTACTCATTCATTCATTGGACATATGTAAGTGTCTACCACATGCTGCTGTTTTTTAGTCATTTAAGTGGTGTCCAACTCTTTGCAACCCCGTGGACTGTAGCCCTCTAGTCTCCTCTGTCCATGGGATTTTCCAGGCAAGAATACTGGAGTGGGTTGCCATTTCCTCCTCCAGGGCACATTCCCAACCCAGGGATCAAACCCATGTCTGTTGCCTCTCCTGCATTGGCAGGTGGATTCTTTACCACTGAACCACCAGGGAAGCCTTCCTACCATGTGCTAGGCTCTCCCTAATAGGCATTAGAGATACAGGCATGGAAAAAACGGGCAAAAACAAAGTATATATTCACATGCAGTTAATATATAGATGGACAATAGCAGAAAAGGAGACAATTAAAGCAAGGAAGAGAGATAGAGATTGAGGTTCGGTTCACTTCAGTCCTCAGTCGTGTCTGACTCTTTGCAACCCCATAGACTGCAGCATACCAGGCTTCCTTGTCCATCACCAACTCTTGGAGCTTGCTCAAACTCATGTCCATTGAGTCGGTGATGCCATCCAATCATCTCATCTTCGGTTGTCCCCTTCTCCTCCTCCTTTCAATCTTTCCCAGCATCAGGGTCTTTTCCAATGAGTCAGTTCTTCAAATCAGGTGGCCAAAATATTGGAGCTTCGGCTTCAGCATCAGTCCTTCCAAAGAATATTCAGGGCTAATTTCCTTTAGGATGGACTGGTTGGATCTCCTTGCAGTCCAAGGGACTCTCAAGAGTCTTCTCCAACACCACAGTTCAAAAGCATCAATTCTCCAGCTCTCAGCCTTCTTTACAGTCCAACTCCCACATCCCTACATGACTACTGGAAAAACCATAGCTTTGTTTTGATGGACCTTTGTTGGCAAAGTAATGTCTCTGTTTTTTTAATATGCTGTCTATGTTGGGTCATAGCTTTTTTTCCAAGGAGCAAGTGTCTTTCAATTTCATGGCTGCAGTCACCACCTGCAATGATTTTGGAGCCCAAGAAAATAAATTCTGTCACTGTTTACATTGTTTCCCCATCTATTTCCCATGAAGTGATGGGACCAGATGCCATGATCTTAGTTTTCTGAATGTTGAGTTTTAAGTCAACTTTTTCACTCTCCTCTCACTTTCATCAAGAGGCTCTTTAGTTCTTCTTCACTTTCTACCATAAGGGTAGTATCATCTGCATTTCTGATATTATTGATATTTCTCCCAACAATCTTGATTCCAGAGATAGACATAGGGGAATGAAATTTTAAACTGGTGATCACATAGGGCTCAAAGATAAGCTTTCCCCTAGTTTCCTTAGATAACCAGACCCTCTCCTCTTATGAATGACACATTATTTTTTAGCAACATTCAGTGATGTGAGTGAAATGCTAAAGCCTTAAAAGCTATGCTGTTTCTTTAAGGCAATGATTTGAAATCAGGACAGCAGATTAGAATCACTTGGGGGAGCTTTTAATAAACCATCTGGGCCCCACCCTCTTCGGATTAAATAAGAATCTCTTGTGATGTCAATAGTTTGTAAAAACTCCCCAGGTGACTGTCAATTGCAGCCAAAGCTGCAGATCACTGTTTCAAGGTGACTTTGCTTTAATTTAATATACATTGAGCTGAAAGTTTAATTCTTCAAAGGCCATCTTATTTCCTATTTTGGGGGGCAACATACCTTGTTCCTCCAAATTACTCTGTAGGAAACAAAAGTGTATTGTCTATAAACTGTTACATTCAGAGCAACATATCCATATTGATGGATATGATTCAATATCCTTTAACAATTTCTAAATTGTTAAAGGATCAGGAAAGAAGTACCAAAACAATCTTTTTAAAAATAAATTTGAAAGGTGCAAAAATAAAAACCCTCTCCAAGATTAGGATCTCCCCCTTTCTGACAGATTTCTTCTTACCAATAATAAAGCTCCCACTGAGAATTACAGCACTGGGTTGCTGGGTACTGAGGAGATTTCCACAGATCTCCTTTCAGGGAGACTGTTTATAGGAAATTCACAAACTTGAAATGCACGCCACTGGTGGCTAATGAGGTAATTAATATGAAACAGACCAGATCTGTATGATACAAGTGCAATACAGGAGGACAGTGATTCAGAACTTCAGAAAGGAGACATTGCTGATTATACACACAAAAGCACTGGGAAATGGGGCTGTGGATTTACCTGAAAAACTTGTCACATGAAATTTGGTTGGTCTGAAAATTGCAAACAAAGACATCGACTAGGAGACCCGAAATTTGATTCACCCCAAAGCTAACACCTGTCACGATTTGCTCATGAGCAAGTTGAAATTTGATACCTATCTTGCTTTCCCTTGAGATATACATGGGTTTCATAGTAAAGATGGGAAAATGCTCTCCTTCAGGGGTACAACAGAAAGCCATGGCCCACAGGAATATCACAGAGAATATTAATCCATTCCCAAGGTAGGCCCAATAGAAGTAGAGAGGAGAGAATAAGAACTTTGAGTACAACCTCTGCACTGTGAGGCTCTCCTTGGCCTACAGCTTATTTCTTTTCATTCATCTGTTCCTTCACTTGAAAGGAACTTTTGCTCCAAAATGTACAGAGGATAAAAGGACTGGTTTAGTTTCAGGACACACGTCATGAAAGCATTTTCTTCTGTGTGTCCTAGCCCAGGAGATGCCCCTCTTTTAAAATGGGAATGAACCATTCTGTTCTGAGCCTGGGGTCATTTGAGTAAAAGAGGGAAATGGGGTAGAAGAAATATGTTAGGTACTCACAATGCATCAGGCATTTGACCTAGATTGGTGTCATCTGTAGTGGTTTGAATAGTGTCCACCCTCCCCATTCAGGTACACTCAGAACCTCAGAACATGACCTGAGTTGGAAATAGGTCTTTGCAGATGTCATCAGTTAAGGATCTTGAGCTGATATGATTCTGGAATTAGGGTGATCCTTTGATTCAGTAATTGTTGTTCTTATAAGAAGAGAGGAAGGCCATGTCAAGATGGAGGCAGAGGTTGGGTGATGTGACCATAGCTGAGGAACACCCGGGACAACCAGGAGCTCAAAGAGGTGAGGATGTCTTCTCCTCTTGAGCTCTCAGAGGGAGAACAGCCCTGCTGACATGTTAATTTTGGACTTCTGGCCTCCAGACCTGTGACAGCATGTATTTCTGGTTTTTGAAGCCATCAAAATAGTGGTAATTTGTTCAGGCAGCCCTAGGAACCTACTACGCCATCCAATTCAAAGCAAATTTATGAGGAACACAGGCTTATCCTCACTTTCTAGGTGAGGAAGCTGAAGCCACTCAGCAGTGGACAGAGAATTTCAAACTCATATCTATTTGACTTTAAGGCTGCTCCCTTAACCCACACTGCTTGTCTAATAAGAAAACACCCTCATCAACTGCCTTCTGAGCCTGAGCCTCCCTAACTGTAATGGGCATATGAATCAGGGGCTCTTATTAAAATGCAGCTTCTGAGTTCTTTGGTTTGGAAGGTTCCTGAGATTCTGCATTTCCGATATGATCCAGTGATCAGCACTTAGGTAGCCCTTTAGGTAGCAAGGACCTGAATCAGTGATCAGAAAAGTGTTTTGGCACAAAGAGTCAGATAGTACATATTCTCAGCTTTGCAGTCATACAGTCTCTGTTGTAGCTGCCCAACCCTGTTGTCACATGAAAGCAGCCATAGACAATAGACATGAAAATTTGAATTTCATATAATTTTCGTGTGCCATGAAATATTATTCTTTTGATATTTTTTTAGCCATTACAAAATGTTTTTAAAAATTCTTAGCTTCCTGTTGATGCAGAAAGAGGTGGCAGGCTGACTTTGACCCACAGGCTATGGTTTGCAGAACCTTGGTCTAAATTACTAACACCTGGTGTGTGCGTAATACTGAAGCAATGATCTTATTTTTTTTTAAAGGCAGCATATTTGAAAAACATCCTGGTATGGAAAGAGAATTGGAGTGGGGATGAGAAAATCTAGGTTTCAAATGCGACCTGTGTTCTTTATTCACAAATGACTTCTCTGAGCTCTGTCATTTTTTTCATTTCTTTACTGGAGTTGATGATAAAAATTGCCCTCCTTATCTTCCTGGGTTGTTTGGGGGTTAAATGGTAAAAGATATTCCCTAGCTCCACTTTCACAGAAGGCAATGTTAACCCGCTCCAGTACTCTTGCCTAGAAAACCCCATGGCTGGAGGAGCCTGGTAGGCTGCGGTCCATGGGGTTGCTAAGAGTCGGACAGGACTGAGCAACTTCACTTTCACTTTTCACTTTCACACATTGGAGAAGAAAATGGCAACCCACTCCAGTGTTCTTGTCTGGAGAATCCCAGGGATGGGGGAGCCTGGTGGGCTGCCGTTAATGGGGTTGCACAGAGTCGGACACGACTGAAGCGACTTAGCAGCAGCAGCTCCACTTTCTTCCTGTTCCTTCTACCCTCTTTGTTCACTTTTGCATACAAATTTACTCTCAGCAGGTAAATTAGCTGAGATGAGACTATTAATTTAAGTGGATTTGTGTCAACATCAGTCTTAGAAATAAAGGTGTCAGTGTGCCTTGAAAACCGGTACATCATCAAACTAAAAACACTGGAAATAGACACTTGTAGGCCTGAAACAAACAAACTCCAAAGCCTGACAGACATCTGAGAGGATACCAGAATGGTGGCTAGATGGCAGGGGAAGAAGGGATGATGAGGGCTGAGAAGCAACAGCATGCAAAAGAAATAGGGGGTGTAAGGAAAAGAAGCCAGGACAAGGACTGAGCTTGAGAATGTCATCCCTTTATTAATCAGCATTGCAACTCACACCATTGTGGAGATGGTTATACACCACTATGTATAAAACATGCATATTTGATCCAAACATTCTCACTTCAAAGACATCTTTAGGAATAAGGATAGGATTAATTCACATTGACACTGGCTTCCTATGAAGTTCATCTTGATTAAAATCTTCCTCAACTGTTGAGCCACAAAAATGAACCAGGAAACTCTGGACCCTCATTAATTGCTCAAAGGTAACATTTAATTTGCAAATCTATGTTTTCATTTGCCAGTTGAAAGTAAACAAGGAAGAGCAGGGGGGTCAAAGAAAAGGAGCTAATATTCAAGTTTTTACAAGTAAGATGAATTTGACCCTAAAGATAATGTTGAATTGCCATTCCCGTAACATACCTTCCATTCACCAGTCACATCCACAACTGGGTGTTGTTTTTGCTTTGACTCCTTCTATTTATTCTTTCTGGAGTTATTTCTCCACTGATCTCGAGTAGCATACTGGGCACCTACCAACCTGGGGAGTTCATCTTTCAGTGTCCTATCTTTTTGCCATTTCATGCTGTTCATGGGGTTCTTAAGGCAAGAATTCTGAAGTGGTTTGCATTCCCTTCCCCAGTGGACCACATTTTTTCAGAACTCTCCACCATAACCCATCTCTTGTGGGTGGTCCTACACAGCATGGCTCATAGTTTCATGGAGTTAGACAAGGCTGTGGTCCATGTGATTAGATTGGTTAGTTTTCTGTGTTGTGGTTTACAGTCTGTCTGCCCTCTGACGGAGAATGACAAGAGGCTTATGGAAACTTCCTGGTAGGAGAGACTGACTGAGGAGGAAACTGGGTCTTGTTCTGATTGGCAGGACCATGCCCTGTAAATTGTTAATCCACAATGGTGTGATCACTCACCTAGAGCCAGACATCCTGGAATGTGAAGTCAAGTGGGCCTTAGGAAGCATCATTATGAACAAAGCTAGTGGAGGTGATGGAATTCCAGTTGAGCTATTTCAAATCCTAAAAGATGATACTGTGAAAGTGCTGCACTCAATGTGTCAGCAAATTTGGAAAACTCAGCAGTGGTCACAGGACTGGAAAAGGTCAGTTTTCATTCCAATCCTCAAAAAATGCAATTCCAAAGAATGCTCAAACTACCACACAATTGCACTCATCTCACATGCTAGTAAATTAATGCTCAAAATTCTCAAAGCCAGGCTTCAGTAATACATGAACCGTGAACTTCAAGATGCTCAAGCTGGATTTAGAAAAGGCAGAGGAACCAGAGACCAAATTGCCAACATCTGCTGGATCATTGAAAAAGCAAGGGAGTTCCCGAAAAACATCTATTTCTGCTTTATTGACTATTCCAAAGGCTTTGACAGTGTGGATCACAATAAACTGTGGAAAATTCTGAAAGAGATGGAAATACCAGACCACCTGACCTGCCTCTTGAGAAGCCTGTATGCAGGTCAGGAAAGAACAGTTAGAACTGGACATGGAACAATAGACTGGTTCCAAATAGGAAAAGGAGTACATCAAGGCTGTATATTGTCACCCTGCTTATTTAACTTGTATGCAGAGTACATCATGAGAAACGCTGTGCTGGATGAAGCACAAGTGGGAATCAAGATTGCCAGGAGAAATATCAATAACCTCAGATATTCAGATTACAACACTCTTATGGCAGAAAGTGAAGAGGAACTAAAGAGCCTCTTGATGAAAGTGAAAGAGGAGAGTGAAAAGGTTGGCTTAAAGCTCAACATTCAGAAAACTAAGATCATGGCATCTCTTCCCATCACTTAATGGCAAATAGATGGGGAAACAGTGGAAACAGTGGCAGACTTTATTTTTTGGGGCTCCAAAATCATGGCAGATGGTGACTGCAGCCATGACAGTCATGTATGGATGTGAGAGTTGGACTATAAAGAAAGCTGAGTGCCAAAGAATTGATGGTTTTGAACTATGATGGTGTTGGAAAAGACTGTTGACAGTCCCTTGTCCTGCAAGGAGATCCAACCAGTCCATTCTAAAGGAAATCAGTCCTGAATATTCATTAGAAGGACTGCTGTTGAAGCTGAAACTCCAACACATTGGTGATCTGATGCAAAGAGCTGACTCATTTGAAAAGAGCCTGGTGCTGGGAAAGATTGAAGGTGGGAGAAGGGGATGACAGAGGATGAGATGGTTGGATGGCATCATTGACTCAATGGACATGAGTTTGAACAAACTCCAGGAGTTGGTGATGGACAGGGAGGCCTGGCGTGCTGCAGTTCATGGGGTCTCAAAAACTTGGACACGACTGAGCAACTGAACTGAACTGAACCGAACTTTCCATTCAGTTCAGCCAACATTTCCAAAGCACTCACTAGGTATTAGGCACTGGACAACACCCCAGCTCCACCAATGGGTTCAAACAGAGAAGGACCTTGTCCATGCCCACAAGGAATTTGAAGTCTAGAATGAGAGACAGGCCTGCCCAATCAATAGCCACAATAGACCACAGAATACATGCAATTAAGACAGTGTATACAAGGTTCAGTGGAATGGATGGTGAAGGAGACCAAGGGAGCAGGGTAATGCCATAAAGATCGGGCAAAGAACACCCAAGTAAGTTTTTGAAGAAGAATATTTCATACGTATAGAATGCTTATTACATGCCAGACATTAAGCTACATAAACCCATTTGATCTTCACAGTAACATATTCTTTCTCTTTTCCTAA
Organism: Cervus canadensis; assembly: GCF_019320065.1. Taxonomy (NCBI): domain Eukaryota; kingdom Metazoa; phylum Chordata; class Mammalia; order Artiodactyla; family Cervidae; genus Cervus; species Cervus canadensis. The sequence goes on from NC_057419.1 coordinate 104,837,170, forward strand.
AAGTTGGGATTGGGATTGAGAGACACCAGTCATTATTTACCAAACTGAAAACACATAAGTGCAAAAGGCATGCATCAGCCATGTCAGCCTATGTGCACACTCAAGCACTCCAAACTGCCCTTTACAAAATGGCAGAGGCAAATGGCAAATGAGAATGAATGAACCCATGAGCAAATAGAAACAAAGACAAGAAATGGGGTGTTCAAGCAAGAGAAAAGGAGGACTACCTGTTTAAGTGGGTATTAACAAGTTTTCACTTGTTTACACGTCTTAGGTCAAGCAGCCATAATGTAAACAGTCTATTTCCAGCCACAGTCCTCCCATCCTAGCTAATTGCACCATGATCAGTCACGTGACCCACCTTTTGACCTGTGGATACCAATGCAGTGAGTCAAAAATACCTAAGAGGAAGTAAACCTAAAAGGACAGTAGCTAGTTGAATCCTGAGTCTCCTGAGAGCTTTCTAGCACCTGCTTTGTGATACCTAGCTGTTCTCTCCCCTTGGACTCCATGGGCTGCCTCTGTATCTTACCAATAAAATTCCTGATTTTTGGCTTGTGGTATTTTAAAGTGGAAGTTTCAGTTAGCTTCAACCAAAAGAATCTTACTTAAAACATAAAAGAAGAACCTGGGCAATTATTTCTCAAGAGGGTAACTTTTCAGTGTACCCACAGGTTCCTGAGTAGAGCTTTTGTTTCATTCACAGCAAATTATTTCACAGAATATTATAATGTTAAAGAATAAGAATTTCAGTGCTTTGGGTGATAGGATTTAACACTTCCCTATCTGCACTATATTCCCTATTTTTAGATCCTCTATTATAGGACTGCTGATTATAAGAGAGATTGAGGCATGTAAAAAGCAGCCATATATTAATGACTCCTCTGGTATAGAACTCAATGAACATGACAGATTGAACCAGTTAAACAATCCCTTTTCCCATACTGTTTACCCATAAAAAAATAAGACCTGGTTGCCACTTGATGAAAGCTGCCCCAAACACAACACTGGAAGAATATTCATGTGTGTCCAGTTTTTCCAAATGGCTCTTATTGTGTCCTAATCATATTATGGATGGTGGAGAGAGGAGAGTCTTTGAGGTTGAATCTGAACCCCATATTCAGAAATGTGAAAGTATATACAGGCCCACTGGAACCTGGAGCCTTTATCCATCCTCATTCTGCTTACCTTGTAGGGCATTTTTGAGGATCAGATGACACTTTGTAAATGCAAGTGCTTTGTCATCCTACCACCATGTCAGTGTGAGGAATTAGGGGGCAAAAAAGGAAGGATTGAAGAGGAAACTGACATTTGTTGACTTGTATGACTTCTCAATTAGTCTGTAGAACATCCTGCTGCTAGGTATTGGATGGGCCCATAAAGTTCATTTGGGTTTCTCTGTAACAGCTTATGGAAAAACTGGAATGAACTTTTTGGCCAATCCAATATTATTTTTCTTTTCCTATTTTATACATGAGGAAATGGAGGGTCATTGAAGCTCTTAAGTTATATCAACAGTCATAACAGAAAAACAGCTTTCCATACTAAAATGTTCTTTTCCATGTCTCAACACTCATACTCATTTACCATCTTCTTTCAAAGGTAGTTATAAGAACTCTTTAGCACAATGATTCAATAGCAAGTTATGTATATTCCATGATGAGATCAACCAGTGAGGAATCATGCTACTCCCCTGCATCAAACAACCATTTCTGTGTTAGTCTAGTTGTGGGGGCTGACTTCAAAATATTTCATTTGGATGCAACAAGCCATTCAGCTGAATTGGAGGGCAAGTTGTAGCACAGGATTTTTTTTATTCCTTTTGATAAAGGAAGAAAATGTCACATATTTGCCAACCTTCCCATCAAACCTGTTTGTCTTCAATGTGTTAGCACAAAAGGTGCCCCAGCAGAAGGGTTGAGTGGGAACTGAAATCCAGCCATAGCTCTGTTCATCAAGACTGGCACAATGGCAAGGACCTACTTCATTCCAGAGAAAGCATTTTTCTGCCAGTGTGCCCAAGCCCAGCTGTATAAGTCTGGGAGGGATATCATTTATTGATTCAAGGTATCCTTAAAAAGGCAACCTGTTGACTAATGTCTCCCCTTTTCTTTCAAAGGCATGTTTTTTTCCCCCTAAAGGCAGATTTCAATCCAAGAGTGAAGGTAACTTCTACTGAAGGAGAAAATACAAACAAACACCTGTCTGTATAGTCCATGACTATCAGGTGCTCCCCAAATAAAATTTATAATACAAGTGGCTGATTTTTTGAGGCAACAAAATCACAGAAACCTAATTGCAGAGACAAAGGTAGTCCTTTGCTTCTGATCGCCTTGTAAGGAGATATTCAACATGGGCCTGAATCAGAGGGAACAGATTCTCTGAAATTATGTCTTTGAACAAGGCTCAGTGACACAGCTCTTGATCCTACCCGTGTAGCACAACATGAGACTTCTTTGCTTAAGAATCTCGGTTCTAGTGGGGCAGGGAAAGGCAGAAAGAAACCTTGGGGAAACAAAAGCAGCACTCCAGATTCAGATTCTCTAGGAGGGACACCAAAGTATCAGTTTTCAGCATGGCTTTGGTCTTTTCATAATCAGCTCTTATCTTTCCCAAGGTTTCCCTGTTGGGTCAGATGGTAAAACATCTGCCTGCAATGCGGGAGGCCCAGGTTCAATCACTGGGTTGGGAAGATCCCCTGGAGAAGAAAATGGCAACCCACTTCAGTACTCTTGTCTGGAAAATTCCATGGATGGAGTAGCCTGGTAGGCTACACTCCATGGGGTTGCAAAGAGTTGGACACGACTGAGTGATTTCACTTTCACTATCTTTCCTAATAATGGCTTTAATAGACATTATCTTGTGATTGATTGTAAAATATATAGAGGTGATTCTCATCTGTTGTTATATATTGCATATTCATGTCCACCCCCTGATTTTATATGCTTAAAATCTAATGTCTGATGTGATGGTATTAGGAGGTGAGGCCTTTGGGAGATAATTAAGTCATGAGGGTGGAGCCCTCATGATAGGATTAGTGCCCTTATAATTAGTGCCTGTGTAAGAAGAGAGCTTGCTTCCTTTCTTCTCCACCATGTGAAGATATAATAAGAAAATGGCCATCTGCAAATGAGGATGCTGGCCTTTGCTAGACACTGGATCCATCAGCACCTTGATCTTGACTTCCCAGCCTCCAGAAATGTGAAAAGTAAAAGTTGGTTGTTTAAGACACCCACTCTACTTTAATTTATATGTGGGCTTCCCAGGTGGTGCTAGTGGTAAAGAACCCGCCTGCCAATGCAGGTTAAACATAAGAGACACGGGTTCAATTCCTGGGTTGGGAAGAACCCCTGGAGGAGGGCACAGTAACCTACTCCAGTATTCTTGCCTGGCAAATCCGATGGACAGAAGAGGCTGGCGGGCTGCAGTCCGTAGGGTTGCAGAGAGTCAGACACGACTGAAGAGACTTAGCACTCAGCACTCACATGCTAATATACTCTATGTCAGAGAGAATGTATAACTCAGGTGTTGAGTATTACACATAACTGCAGTAGGACCATGGGAATGTGGCATTTAGGTGGTGGTAGGAAAGATTTAACATAGCAGGCTTGAGATCACTATCCTTGGAATGGCTTGCTTGAAGAGTTGGCCATTGGCTGGAGTCTGGGAACCTGGTTTTTGGGAGAGTCCCCACCATTCCCTAACTGAAAACAGTGGCTTGCTGTGCCTAAACTGTTTGTACAAACAATATAATTTATGCTGAATGTCTGCTTTCCTTTAGGGAGTCTGGAATTCTGAAACATGCTAGGCAAAGAGCACCTGTAATACTAGCCTACTGAAACTCTTGAACACTGAGTCTCTAATGAACTTTCCCAGAAGACAGCACTTCACATGTGTTGTCACAGTTTGATGCTGGAGAAATTGAATTAAGTTCATTCTTTGTGACTCCACTGGGAGAGATCTCTTGAAAAATTTGTCAGATTTCCTCCAGATTTGGTCCCCATGCTACTTTTCCCTTTGCTAATTTTCCCTTGTATCTTTTGCTGTAACAAGTCATAGCTGTGAGTGAGACCATATGCTGAGGTCCGTGAGTAATCCTACCAAATCATTGAACCTGGGGGTTGTCTTGGGAACCCTCAACATAGTTGAACACCAGGAGTCATGGGAGTAACAGAAGGAAAGAGGCAAATAAAAAGGTGAGATCTGCTGACAAACAACCAACTTATCAGAAAAAATACCTTCAAACCATTGAATACATGTTAATTTATATCTCCTTTTTTCCTCAAATGTTTAACAGTAGCTTATGACAAGAATATGAATAATAATACAGCATGATCTCATTATATAAAAATATACATATGGGCATGGGGATAAAGACTGGAAAGAATACACCAAAACATTAGCAGTTGTTTTCTCCAGATGAAGTGATAGAATTCTATTGCTTAATTTTTTCCTCTTCTTCTGCATAACTTTATTTTCCATATTTTCTACAATGAACACATATTGCTTTTATAATGAGACTAGAAAAAGATTACATAAAATTGAATGTTAAAACATAATTAAGAATGGAAAAAATCAAGAAAAATACACAAAAATGCAGGAAGCCATGACTAAGAGAAAAACATTTAAAATAGATGTACAGACTGTAAAGACCTAAAACTTTTAACATTTCTGCCTCAAATTTGACTCTAGGTTCCCTGACAGAGAAGGAAAAATAGAGACACAGTTCAGTCTGTTGTCAAGAAGGCAAGGTATGTGTATTGCTATATATTTGCTTACCACAAACTCAATCGCTTAAAACAGCACAGCTCTATAGGTCATAAGTTCAGCTAGGTTATTTTCTAAGAGTATCACAGCCTGAAATCACAGATTTGGCCAGGACTGAACTTTCATCTGGAGTCTCTGGAAAGGTCTGCTCCCAGTTTCATTCTCCCTGTTGGCAGAATTTACTTCCTTGTGGTTGTTGGACTGAGGTCTCAATTTCCTTGCTACATATCCTCCTCCATCTTTAAGTAAGCAGTAATATATTGAATTTGTCTTGTGCTTTGAATCTCTGACTTCTTTGTCTTTAACCTTACTTTAAGGGGCTCATGTGACTAGATCAGGACTCCCCAAAGAATCTACCTTTCTTAAAATCAGCCATCCCATATATTATAATGGAATCACAGGAATGAAATCTATCATATTCACAGTCTCTGGGTTATATAGGAAGTGTACACCATCAGGGTGAGGGGAATCTTGGGGATCATCTTAGAGTTCTATCATATGTAGCACACATAATTTTATGCTGGAATTTAACCACTTTGCCTATAGAGATATAGTCTATCCCCTCATTCTGTACCCAGAGATAGTCCTAAGGAAACACAGATAGCAACTTGTGTGAACACTTATCACACTCTAATTCTCCTTTTAATTCTAATGTTTGTCTTTTTCCAGCTGGAAACAAGCTGCAAAGGAGGGAGAAATTGGCTGGAGATAGTGGGCAGGACAGGTGCTTTTAAGCAGAATGGAAGGTGATTGACAGAAAGCAGCCACAGTTTGGGGGAATGAGAACATAACTGAGAGTTTGGAATCAGAATTCCTAGTCTCTGCCTGTACCTAGTCTTGTGGGCTTTGCCAAGTCCTTTTCTTTCCCCCTATAGGCCTAGCTTTCCTTTCCTTTCCTTTTTTAAGTTTTATTTATTTATTTGGCATGAAGAGCAGTCTGAATAAACCTAAGTGATGTCTCAGCTTCATGCTTCGAACTACTAGATAGATGCTAATGGCACATGTACCTTGTTTCCCAAAGTGTAATTCAGGGACCAGCAGCCTTGGCATCACTTGGGAGCGTGTTAGAAATAAAGTTTCAGGCTTCACCCCAGACCAACTAAATCAGAAGCTGGTTTACAACGTGATGGCTGCATGAGTCATTACAGCTTAAGAAGTGATGCTACAGAGCATTACTGCTCCCTTTGTGAATCCTGCTGCCCAGACCCACTATGGTCCTAAGGACCTGGGACTTGTGTCCTGTGGTCTGCCCCATCTCTCATTTCCACCTCCTTAGAAATGAAAAGAACTTCTGCTGATGGACTGGGGTTGTGGCTGGATGCTCACCTCACTTTAAGAAGCTACAGTTAAGCTGATCCTAAAATTCATATGGAAATACAAGGGATCCAGAATAGCCACACACACACACACACACACACACACACACACACACACACACACACACAAATGAGGTTGAAGGACTCAAACTTCTCAATTTCAAAACTTTCTATAAAACTATTGTAATTAAGAAAGTTTAGTACTGGCATCAGGATAGACACAGACTAATGGAACAGAATTGAGAGTACAGAAATAAATCCATATATCTATTTGTGATTAATTTTTGGCATAAGTGCTAAGATCATTCAGTGGGGAAGGAATAGTCTTTTCAAGAAGTGGTCCTGGATATCCGTGTGCAAGAGAATGAGTTTGGGCTGCAACCTCACATCATAATCAAAAATTAATTCAAAAGGTACCAAAATCTAAATGTTAGAGCTAAAACTATTAAACTCTTAGAAGAAAACAGGGGCGGACTTGAATGCTTTTGGATTTCTTATATTTAGTACCCAAATCACAAGAAACAAAAGAAAGAATAGATACATTCAAATTTAAATAGTTAAAAATTTTGTGCATTAAAGGACACTATCAAGAGAGTGAAAAGACAACCCATAAAAGAGAGGAATATTTAAAAATTGTCTGTCTGATAAGGGTTTAATACCCCGAATATGTAACTCAAAAACAAAAACACAATCAACCTAATTAGAACTTGGGTAAAGGACTTGAATAGACGTTGCTCCAAAGAAGATATGGAAATGGCCAACAAGCCAATGATAAGAGGCTTCACATCATTAATTATTAGGGAGTTGCAAATCAAAGCAACAATTGAAGAACACTTCACACCCACTAGGACTGTGGCACCCCACTCCAGTACTCTTGCCTGGAAAATCCCATGGACGGAGGAGCCTGGTGGGCTGCAGTCCATGGGGTTGCAAAGTGTTGGACGCGACTGAGCAACTTCAGTTCACTTTTCACTTTCATGCATTGGAGAAGGAAATGGCAACCCACTCCAGTGTTCTTGCCTGGAGAATCCCAGGGATGGCGGAGCTTGGTGGGCTGCCGTCTACGGGGTCGCACAGAGTCGGACATGACTGAAGCGACTTAGCAGCAGCAGCAGCAGCAGGACTATTATAATTTAAAAAAAAAAGAAACTGGAAAATAACAAGTGTTGACAAAGTTGAGGAGAAATTAAAAGCTTCATATATTGCTGCTGATAAAGTAAAATGGCTTATTTCCTGTGGAAAATAATTTGGCAGTTCCTTAAAATGTTAAACATAGAATTACCATGTGAACCCAGCAAAGGAGCTCTTAGATATATACCTAAAATAATTGAAAACATATTTTCATGCAAAAATATGCTCACAAATGTTCACAGCAGCATTATTCATGATAAGCAACAAAAATGGGAGCACCACAAATGCCCATCAATTGATGAATGGATAAACAAAAAGAGGTATAGCTACAAAAGGGAATATTATTCAGCCATTAAAAGGAGTAAGCTACTGGTATGTGATGCAACATGGGTGAACCTTGAAAACATTATGCTAAGTAAAAGAAGGTAGACACAAAAGATCACATTTTATATAATTTCGTTTATAAGAAATGTCTGTAATAGGGACATCGATACAGACAGAAATCCTATTAGTCATTGTTACGTGACAGAGAAAGAGGGCAATTAGGATTGACTGCTAATAGATACAAGGTTTCCGGGGAGAGGTGGTGGAAAGTTCTAGAATTAGTTAATGGTTATGGTTACACAATGTTGTGAATATACTGCAAACCACTGAATTGCACACGTTCAAAAGGTAAACTTAATGATACATGAACTCTATCTCCATAATTAAATATATGAATAAAGAAGCAAAAGAGCAACTTCTTGATTCTGGTCCTCTGACCTCAGGCATCAGAGGCCAAGCCAGGATCTCCCCTCAGTACACACTGAGGGAGGAGGCAGAACTGAGGCAGTAGTTAATCAGTTTAAGAGAAATGAAATTAAATCACAACGTGAAATGAGGGGATGAAATTCTTCCTCATTCAGAAGGAATATATAAACTGTAAAAATGAAACTCTTTTCTTCTCTAGGGATAGAAGCAAATGCTGCCTTTCTCAATTAAAGTGTCAGCTGTCCCTTCCTAAGGAAAGGAATTCAATCATCTAGTTGTTTGGTCTCCAAGCCAGTTGACGGATTTTTTTTTTTTTCTCTCCCCACTGAATGGACTGTTTTCAAACTTCTGTTGGTGATGAATTATTTCACTGCCATCTGCGAAAAGCCTTAAAGCTGGTAGGGTCAATGAAATGTACTCTGGGATACTCTGAATCGGGTGTTCTGCCAAAGAAGCTGTAATGGGAGAAGGAGGGATTTTCTTCCCCTTTTTCACAAATATGGTGAGTCTCAGTGTTTCTGAAAAGCATTCTGTGATGTCTCAAGTGAGGATGAGGCTTCTCACTTCCTAACACATTTATATTCCTCTTTGCCTAGATCACTGCTTCTCATCTTATGTTTCAGTTTAGCCATCACCTCCTTTAGGCAGCGACCCAGAACACCTGCAACCGGCAAGCAGCCCAGAGGGGTTGTTCAATATTTTAGCCTGCCCGAAACAAGAGATGAACCCTGCATTCGTTTTCTATTTTTGCTAAACAATTTACTGCACACTTAGCGGCTTAAAACACCATGTCTTTATCACCTCAAAGTTTTAGACAGTCAGCAGTCTGAGGTGGATCTTCTGCTCAGGGTCTCATAAGGCTGCATTCACATGTGTCAGCCAGGTCATGTATTAATCTGGAGATTGGGGTCCTATTCCAAACCCATTTAGATTGCTGGTAGAGTTCAGTTTTTTGCCACAGTGGATCAGAGGACCTTGGCTCCTAGTGGTTTCTCCTTCCTGTAGGCAGTTCACAACCCACTGGTTGGTTTCTTCAAGATCAGCAAAACAGCATCTGTGCTGATTTGAGACTCTCACTCTAAGGAAGGCCTAGACCCTGGTTTTAAAAGAACTCACCTGATTAGATCAGACCCACCCACTCTCTCTTCTGACTGTCTCAAAAACCAACAAATAGGGATTCTACTTACATCAGAAAAGGTCTTTCACCTTTGCCATATAATGTAATATAATTACAGGAATGCTATTACATTATATTCACAGGTCCTATCCACACTCAAGGAGAAAGGATTATACAGGGTTTGTATACCAGAAACTTGGGCAGGAACTTGGAGACCATTTTGGAATTCAAAGACCCCTTGATTTTACTTTGTGGACCACATTTCCCCCCACAGCTCATGAGATTTGGCTGCAACTGACCCCAATCTCTATTATTTTCTAAATGATTTTTATAGAAAATCCATTAATGAGCTGTTCTTTGTCAAATAAAAGGCAGATCATGTCTGCCCTATAGGGAACCCAGGATACCACCAGGTACAGGCAAAAGCACACTGATCTTTGTGTCAGACAAACCTGGCTTGGAGTGCCCTGCTTCACCTCTTACTCTCTGTGTGACCTTGGGCTGTGCTTAGTCGCTCAGTCATGTTCGACTCTCTGCGACCCCATGGACTGTAGCTTGCCAAGCTCCTCTGTCCATGGGGATTCTCCAGGCAGGAATACTGGAGTGGGTTGCCATGCCTCCTCCAGGGGATCTTCCCAACCCAGGGATCAAACCCAGATCTCCCGCATTGTAGGCTGATTCTTTACTGTCTGAGCCACCAGAGAAGCACTGATCTGAGCCACTGTGTGACCTTAGGCAAGTCTTAAAATCTCTCTGAACCCCAGTTCCATATGTGCAAAAGTGCTGTTGTGAAGAATTAAAATGAGGATTGAGAATAAATATTGAGGCAGAATCCCAGGCCTTCGTATGTTTGCAATGAAACTAAAAGGAAAGACTTGTAATAAATGAACACATCTTACTAGAGCTTTCTTTTTATAAATTTTCTGGTCGAAATCTGAAACAGTGCCACAGTGTGCTTTGCTGAGCAACATATTTATCAGTGACTTTCATAAGATAAAATCTCTGAATGCATAAAACTTTGAAGAAGGGAAGCCCACTTGCTCTGGAATTTCAGAACCTCAAGGCCACCAGACAATACAAGATAGTCACGTTTTCCCCTGAGGTCCTAAGTTAGCTGCTGCCTGGATTCAGCTCCACTGAACTGAAGACTTGGGCGCCCTCCATTGTTTGAGCTATTGCTATTGATGATCAGTGCCCTGGAACAGGGATCTAACTTTCTAGAAGCAGCATTTACTTACTCACCTAGGTCAAAACCATATCTAATGATTGTGTAGTGCATGTGCACACACATACACACATTCACACAGAACAGCGATACTCTCACCTCGACAAAATGGATGCTACTCTCATTAATTTCATTAATAGTATTTACCTGACTTCAGGAGGTTCCTCTTCTCGAAGACAGAGAGAGGGGAAGGGAGAAAGTGATGCAAAATAGCTTTTTCTTCTAGTGTTTCTTAGTCATAATAGTTACCTAATTGCACAAGCTGGTACTTGGGAATGACCATATGCATCTTCACATCTATACGCAGTGCACTACCAAATCTTGTTGGCTCTACCACTAAACTACATATCCCAAATCACTTCTTTCCATCTCCACTGCTACTAGTGTAGCTAAAGTCACCATCTCTTGTATAAAGAATTACAATAGTCACCTAATTGGTCCTTTGACTTTCACTCTTGCTTCTTGCCCTATAGTCTGATTCCCATGCAGCAGCCAAAATTTTCCTTCTAAAGTTAAATCATATCATGCCATTCTTCTGCTTAAAATCATAAACTGTCTTACATCTTAGTCCAGAATGCTTGATGTCAACTAGAAAATCTCAAGATCTGTCTCCTTCCTTAGTCTGCAACCTCATCTTATCCTACTCTCTCCCACATTTACCAACAACTGTAGCTACATTGCCCTGTTTGTTAACATGCTAAGCTTGTTTCCTCCTTAGAGCCTGTGCCCTGGTTGTTCCCTCTACCTGGGACATTTTTCTCCTTGAACTTTGCACCCACAACTAACTCTTTTATGCCATTCAGGTCTTAGCTCAAATGCCACCTTCTCAGAATAACTTTTTAAGTCACTCCCATCTAAGTTAGAACAAATTCCTAGTCTTACAATCAAGTCACCTTGTTTCTATTCTTCATAATAATTTGTATGCTTTTATTCTCTGTAATATTTGTTTTTATGGGGACCTCAGTCCCTACCAGAATGTAAGCACTGTAAAAGCAAAAACCTTATAGATCTTGTTCAATTTTATGTCTTCTGAACTTAGATGACTCTTTGGTATTTATTAGGGGATATTTGTACCCATATATATATATATATATATATATATATATATATATATATGGGCACAATTGGGTAAATGGATTTTTCTCCATTTTCAGATGAAGAAAGAAGCGTGAAGAAATTGAAGAACTGTTCTTGGGTTAAAAAGCTAGTAAACATCTTTGAAACCAAGAGTATCTCTGCAAAACAAACAATAATTGTAAGCACTTCTGTAACAATATGTTCCAGGTACTAATATGTGCCAGTACAGTCCTCACTGAATCTGCAAGTCTTCTCTAAGGTGTATTTCGTGAGGTGTGGGGGGAAGGTTAACAAATAATGATTGATGTATCACACATGTCATAGTTCAGTGCAGTCAGTCAGACATGTTTCTTCCATCACATGGTTCTGCCAGCTCCTTGGGTCTCAGAATCTGGATTCTTTGCTACTGGACTGCAAATGAAGGAAGAAGATCTTCTCCAGGGGATCTTCCCAACCCAGGGATCAAAGCCAGGTTTCCCGCTTTGCAGGCAGATTCTTGATCAGCTGGGTCACAAGGGAATCCCAAGAATACTGGAGTGGGTAACCTATCCCTTCTCCAGGGGATCTTCCTGACCCAGGAATGGAACCAGGGTCTCCTGCATTGCAGGTGGATTCTTTATTAACTGAGCTACCAGGGAAACCCCAAATGAAGGGAGAGAAAATGTCAAATAGGATGGCTGATTTTTAGGGACCAGGTTATTCTCTTCCAGCACAGCAACATGAGGGGACAGGTAGAACATATTCTCTAATTTGGGAAAAAAATAGTAAGTGGGCCTAGCTCACAAACATGTGGGATTGGGGGAAGAGAGGTGCGCACAAACTGGGTCCTGTTCCTCCACATTTCATTGGCCAGGACTCAGCCATGTGACCTGATCTGAACCCAGAAGGGGACGGGGATAGATAGTGCTTGCTGTGAGCCTGGGAGGAAGAGAGAGTGACAGTTGGTCTTTCTGATGTGATGGAGACCATTATTCCTCTTGACGGGACTCTTAGTCCTGGGGGATCTGAAGGTGCCAGATGCAAATGGAAAGAAGTTCATTTAGGGTAAGTCAAAATAATGAAGAGGAAGGAAGCTTTTTCTTCAGAAGTGTATATATTTTATAAGTAAATGTTGTTCCTTTTGTCTTTACCCCTTTTTTGGGAGGAGGGGACACCCCGAACTCCTGCTTGTCTTTCAAAATAGGGCTTTGCCACCTTCTAGAATTTGCCACCTGATTTCCCTGGCAGTCATGACATTTTTCTCCCTATACTCTTTGGTCCTCTTTCCATCTGAAAAATGAAGTTCTTTAAGAACGCAGTCTTTGCTGTTAGAAGTGTGAACCGTGTAACTTCTAATTTTCAAAGATTTTCCTACTATCTATCATTTTAAACTTTGTGTCTATGTTGTGGAATATTCAGTTAAATAACTGAAGCTCAGCCTGACAGAAAAGAGCGAATTTGAAAGTAATGGAAAGAAATTGTTTATAAGTATTTAGACAAAGCCTAAAAACCAGTATTTGAATAAGGCGGGCGACATGGTGTAAGAAAAAGAAAAGGTAGCCAGGGAAGATCATATAAAGATAAATTGAAAAACTGAAAATGTTGAGATATTTTCTCTCTCTTTCATATCACAGATATTAATTTTAAAGGAGGAAATGCCTTGCATAGAGGTGATTTCTTTTTTTACTCGAACTTTTTCTTCAGAAACAATTTCAAGCTTAAAAACCTTCAGAGATATGAACAGTATTGGGCAAACCAGATAGCCTTTACCCAGATTCCACTTCAGTATTTTATTGTTTACACCATTTGCTTCATTGTTTACTCTCCATCTTTCTGAACCACTTGTGTGCTTCCTAGCCCCTTTCTGCTAAATATAAAGTGTGTGTTTCCTGAACATAAGGATATTTCTGGGGACTTCCCTGGCAGTCCAGTGGTTAAGACTCCATGCTTCCACTACAGCAGGTGCAGGTTCTATCCCTGGTCAGGGAACTAAGATTCCACATGCCACGTGGCAGCAGCAAAAACAAACAAACAAAAAAATATATTCTTATAACGATTGTATCCATATAGTACCAGGGCATGGTTAGAGCCAGAAGACACAGCAGTTAACACGTGTTGTTGCAAGCCTTACTGTACCTATGATGATTGTTTCTTTCTTTTCCTTCTGCCAGAGTTCCTGCTCTTGAGGACAAGGATCACCGCTGATTATCTCTGAATCCCAGTGCCTGGGCACATGGTAGGTGCTTGTGATTTTTTTTTTTTTTAATATTGGCTAATGGTGGAAGGTTTGCAAATATCAATTTTTTCACATGACAAAAATGAATGAATTTTGTTTCTATTAGTACTTTCTGGTTTAACTGCTTTATGATCCAAGAGAGTCGTTTGTAATGTGGCTCCTTTGTGAGATTTATTAATGTTTGTTTGTAACTTAATATCTGATCAGTTTTTGTGACTCTGCCATGGGCTGTTGAAAGGAAGGTATATTCCCTATGATCAGAGTGAAAAATTGTACATATATTTGTAAATTCTACCTTGTTGATTAGGTTGCTTAGGTTTTCTCTTGCCTTCCTGATTTTTTGTTCACTTGATCTGCCTTGTCTTGAGAGTGGAGTACTAAAATCTCCTCTATTATTACTGTATTGCCATTTCTGTCTTCTTGCAGTTTCCACAGTTTTTACTTCTTTAAGGTGTTGCTTACTATTTGGTAATATTCTTAAATGTTATATTATTCTGCATTGTGGCCTTTAATATAAAAAAAATTGGCCTTCTTCTGTTACGTATTTTGCTTTGAGACTTGAATTTTATGTTGCTGATACCTGGATATATTGTTTTTTTCTATTGTTCTGTTTCCATACTTCTGTTTCCATTTGTCTGGTATACCTTTGTCCCTCTCTTTATAGTCTTTTTGAATCAGTTTGAGATGTGTTTCTTGTTTACAAGAGAGTTGAGTTTTGTTCTCTGAATGAACTTGAAAATTATTTTCTTCTACTGATTAGGTAAAGCCCATTTATCCTTATGAATTATCTGTGTATTCTCAGTGTCACAATCTTTTAGAATTGTGTGTATTTTATTTCTCTTATAAATTTATTCTTTTTTAAAATTGGAGGGTAATTGCTTTACAATGTAATATTAGTCTCTGCTGTACAACAACATGAATCAGCTCTAAATATGCAATTGTGTGTATTTTATATTTGCTATGTTTCTGTATAACATGTGTGAATCATTTGCCCTTTACATGTTTTAGGTGTTTAGAAAAGTTTGCAGCTTTGTTTTAGTGGTTATCTTAGTTTATACCTTTTCTAAATATACATGTTTTCTTATTTAACCCATTGATGTCTGGCTTATCATCTTTTATTTGTATCATGCCTTTTATTGACTATTCTCTTTTCTTCTCTGCTTTCCTTTATCCCATTTATTGGTTGAATTGCTGTTACTTTGTCAAAACATTATATATATATATATATATATATATATATATATGTCTTTCACTCTCATTTATCCCAAATTTGTTTTGTTGCATAAATCTGTATTGTCCATCTATCCCTCAATCTACTTACCTACCTACCTACCAAAATGCTTTACCATCAGTCCTTTTGCTGAATTTTTCCAAATATCTTTTGGTTGAGAGAAGCTTATCTTCTAGTGCAGAAGTTGGCAAACTTTTTCTCTAACAGGCCGGATAATAAATATATTAGGCTATGCAGGCTATACAGTCTTTGTCACAACTGCTTAGCTCTGCTTTTGTAGTTCACAAACTACTAGACAATAAATGAATGTGGCTGTATTCTCATAAACCTTGATCTATAGATACTGAAATTTAACTTGTATATCATTTTGCAGATCACAAAATATTGTTAATTTTAGAATTTTCTTTCACCAATTAAAAAATGTAAAAAACATTCTTATCTCAGTCTCTGTCAGAAACAAGACGGGCTTGATATTATCTGTGGATGCATAAACAGTTTGCCAATATTTGTTCTAGTAGATTTCTCAAAAAGGGCTATGGTTACAGAATTCCCTAAGGTTTTGTAGGTTGAAAGACTGTATATATGTGTATGTAAAAGCCTTGATACTTGGGCAATTTGTTGGATATAAAATCTCTGGTTCATAATTAATTTCATTGAGTATTTGTAAAGTGCTTGTCTATTTTTGCTTTGCTTTTTATATTGTTTTTGAATGTCTGATTGCCAGTCCAGTGTTTTGCCTTTATATATTGCTTGATTATTTTGCCTGTAGGCCTCAAAGATTTTATCTTTATCTTTGAAAATTTGTAGTTGAAGTAAGCTATATCTTGGAGTTGACTTGTGCATTTTCAATGTATAGGTAAGCATAGATCTTTTTTGTTTCTGGAAAGTTTTCTTGGATTATAATTTTAAGTAACAGTTTTGTTCCATTGATTATCTTTTCACCAGGAATGCAGCATTATTCTTCTTTGCTTGTCTTCTGTTACCTTTGTTTTCTGTGCTAACCTTTTTACTTTCCTGATCTTCTTTTCATTCTATTGGTTATTTTCTTGATCCTTGGTATTCTTCAGTGCACCCTATTAAGGTTTCCTAGCTTCTATTCTCACTTGAGAACTTTGTGATTTATTATTGAATTATAAAATATCTTAATTTTTTTGTTCATTTTCTTCGTGACTTCAATCAACTCCTTTAATTTCTATCTGTGTTTTGCCCATTTCTGTTCTAAGCTTTCGAATTTCTGATTCAAGGTAATTTTTATTTTTAAAAATCACCAAGTTTTTATTTGTGTCTGTTTAATTCCATTTGAAGTATTATCCTACATTAATATTTTTAAATTTTTGCTTCATGATTGCTTTTATGAGATTGGGCTACCTCAGTTGTTAAGTACTGAATCTAATTTTCTAGTTTTATCCAGAACTCTATATGAACCAATTAATTTTCTTGTTCATTTTTGTGGTGTTCCTAGCTTAATGACACACCTGTCTGTCAGAATATCAAAGTCCACCTACTTCAATGCATTTGCTTTTTTGGTTGGTGGGGATTGATTGTGCATCCTCTGACTTAATGGATCTCTTGCCTTGCATGACTCCTAAAATTTTCTCTTTTGCTCCTTTTCCACTTCACCATCCAATTGCCAACGGATGATTTTCCCTTCCTCTTACTACTTTTCTCTCCAAGAAGCTATGAGTTTTGAAGGCTGCACCTTCAAATTGAGTGTAGTTTTAAAGTCCTCTATTTATGTTCAGACATTTGTTTTTTAGTACTTTCACACTGAGGATAGATTTTTGCTTTCTCACAGTGTTTTAGACTCACCTCGGGCCCTTGATGTTTCTTCTCTTTTGTTTTTTCTTGTCTTTGGTGCATTCTTATTTTTTCCTTCCTAGTTTTCTTTTATTGTTTTGGAGGAAACATTGGGAGATAGAGACCTCAGTGGCCTCAGTTGTCTTCAGATGGCTTAGAAGTCCCTAAAAATGGATGTACATTGAAAATAAGGTTTCTTTTATACTATGAGAGAAGGAAAATTGTTAAAAACAATTGGTGCTGTTTACAAAGACCACCACTAAAATGTAGCCAAGGTCAAAGAGACCTTAATAATTTCAGTTTGTGGTTAAGTCACACCACTATATCTGAGAAACCTTGGGAAGCCTGTAAAAGGTGTTTGATGACTTCATGGAATCTTTTGAAATTTGAGCTATTTGTCCACATTTGCCTCTGTCTTTTGAATACTGCCAGAAACTTTACTTTGGGGTAATGACAGCATGAGTAATTCATGCTGTTGAGTCATGTTCAATTAATGTAATTATAAAAGTGAGACTGGGAGTTTTTTTTAAACTCCTGGTAATGTCAAATGATAAACAGCTCACCTGAATTGTCAATCATCTGAATAAAGTTCCTTCAACCATTCTAATCATACTGGGAATGTTAAAGATAAAAAATGCTTGTACTTTGTATAGATGGGATAAAATATTATTGATTAAAATGTGTTCTATTCTCATATGTAGCAAATAGCATGTTACTATCATGAAATATCAAATTAAATAAATAATAATTCCATGATTATGACTTTAATGGTTCAGTGATGATGTTTATTAAATGATATGCTTAAACTCTTTTTAAAGGGTTTTATTTATTTGTTTTTGGCTGTGGTGGGTCATTGTTGCTGCACACAGGCTTTCTCTAGTTGCGGTGAGTGGGGGCTACTCTCAAGTTGTGGTGTGTGGGCTTCTCATTGTGGTGGCTTCCCTTGTGGAGCACGGGCTCTCAGGTGCTCGGGCTTCAGCAGTTGTAGCACGTGGGCTCAGTAGTTGTGGCTCCCAGGCTCTAGAACACAGGCTCAATAGTTGTGGCATGCCAGCTTAATTGCTTTTAGGCATGTGGGATCTTCTTAAACCAGGAGTTGAACTGGGTCCCTTGCATTGCAAGGTGGATTCTTAATCACTAGAAGGTGGTGTCTTTAACCAGGGGAGCCTCTGCTTAAACTCTTATAGCAGATTGGGAGCAGATTAAACCTTCTCTAAATCAATTAGATCAGAAATTCCAATAAAGCAGTACAGTTAATGCACAGTCTGTAATTTATATCCTGTTATACTTTAAAGGAATATTCTGAGCTACCTTTTGCAAAAGTAAAACACAGCTGACAATTATATGTCTTTGAAAGTTCTATATATGATAGATCCGTAAAACAGGAATAAAGAAATTAATTCAAGATTTGCTCCTGCACAATTTACTTGCTAAGAATTAGCTCTTTAAGAAGTTACATTCATTCTTCCTCATGTAATTGATGATTTATGCAACTCTTGTCTTTTACTTCATTATTTTTTTTCTTTCAGCTTTATTGAGACATAATTGCCATATAGCACTGAATAAGTTTGAAGTGTACAGCATATTGATTTGACTTACATGAATAAGGAAATGATTGACTTAATAAGTTCAGTGAATAACCATCATCTCATGTAGATACACAATAAAAGGAAAAAAATATTTTTCCTTGTGATGAGAACTCAGGGTTTATTCTCTTAACTTCCATAGATAACATATAGCAATGTTAATTATGTTAATCATGTTGTACATTACATTCCTAGTACTAATTTATCTTACAACTGAAAGTTTGTACCTTTTGACCACCTTCATGCAATTCCCGCTCCCACCATCCCCTGTCTCTGGTAACCACAAATCTGATCTTATGAGTTTCTTTGTTGGAAGTATAATTGACTTATAACACTGTGTTAGTTCCCAATGCATAATGTAGTGACTCAATATTTCTATACATCACAAAATGCTCATCATGATAAGTAAGTCTAGTTACCATCTGTCACTATACAAAGATATTGATTGCAGTATTGTTGATTATAATCCCATGCTGTACATTTAATCCTAGTGACTCATTTATTTAGTAGCTAGAAGTTTGTACCTCTTGATTTCCCTTACCTATTTCACTCATCCTCTTACTCTCCTCCTTCTGACAAGCACCTGTTTTCTCTGTATCTATGACTCTGTTTCTGTTTTGTTACTCATACTCACTTGTTCTGTTTTTTAGAATCCATACATAAGTAATACCATACAGTATTTGTATTTTTCCATATGACTTATTTCACTTGTGGTAATACCTTCTAGGTCCATCCATGTTGTTACAAATGGCAAGATTTTATTCTTTTTTTATAATGAGTAGTGTCACATTGTATATATATACACACACACCAGATTTTCTTTATCCATTCTTCTATCAGTAGGCACTTATGTTGCTTCTATAGCTTGGCTCTTGTAAATAATGCTGCAATGGACATAGGGGTGCATATATGTTTTCAAATTAGTGTTTTTGTTTTCTTTGGAAAAATACCCAGAGGTGGAGTTGCTGGATAGTATGATAGTTTGGGCTTCCCTGGTGGCTCAGGTGGTAAAGCATCTGCCTGAAATGCGGGAGACCTGGGTTTGATCCCTGGGTTGGGAAGATCCCCTGGAGAAGGAAATGGCAACCCACTCCAGTACTCTTGCCTGGAAAATTCCATGGACTGAGGAGCCTGGTAGGCTACAGTCTATGGGGTTGCAAAGAGTCGGACACGACTGAGAGACTTCACAATTCAAGAAATTCAATGATAGTTTTATGTTTAATTTTTTGAGAAACCTCTGTTCTGTTTTCCATAGTGACTGTACCAATTTACGTTCCCACTAAGAGTGCACGAGGGTTCCCTTTTCTCCGCATCTTTGCCTGCACTTGTTATTTGTTTTCTTTTTGATAAATAGTCATTCTGACAGGTGTGAGGTGATATCTCATTGTGGTTTTGGTTTGCATTTTCCTAATGATTAGTGATGCTTGCCATGTTTCACATATATCTGTTGGTTATCTGTATGTCTTTGGAAAAATGTCTATTCAGCTGTCCACTGGGGGCAGGGCCATGTCCCAGGTTGTTTGGCCAGGGCTGGCACTGGTCCACTGGTGACCAGGACCACTGGTTGTGGGACTTGGCTGGGCCCCAGGTTGGCTGGCTGCAGGGCCTGGGAGTCCTGGAGCTAGTGCCCACATGCTGATGAGTGAGGCCAGTTCCCAGGGCAGCTGGGTTCCGGGTCTGTGGAATCTTAGGGCTGCCCCCTGCCCACTGATACCATGTCCTGGGGCATCTTGCTGGGGGACTTGGGTGAGCCTGGGGCTGGCATTGACCTTCTGGTGGGTGGGACTGGGTCCTCATGCAGCTGGCTACTCAGCCTGGGGAGGTCCTGGAACTATTGCAGACTGGCTGGTGGGTCATTAAGCCCCCAGAGCTAATAGGCTAGAAGGATGACTCCAGAATGGTGCTTACCAATACTAGTGTCATCATGGTAGAAAGAGCTTCTGGAAAATAGCTTCTGCCAGTGTCTGTGTCTCCAGGGGGAATTGCCTCCTGCCTCTTGGGGAGGCTCTCTAAGGTCGGCAACTGTATTGATCTAGGCTCCTTTCAAATTACTGCTCTGTGCTGGATCTCAGAGCATGTGAGATTTTGCATGCACCTTTTTTCTCTCTCTTTTTTTTTTTCATTTATTTTTATTAGTTGGAGGCTAATTACTTTACAATATTGAAGTGGGTTTTGTCATACATTGATATGAATCAGCCATGGAGTTACATGTATTCCCCATCCCGATCCCCCTCCCACCTCCCTCTCCACCCAATTCCTCTGGGTCTTCCCAGTGCACCAGGCCCGAGCACTTGTCTCATGCATCCAACCTGGGCTGGTGATCTGTTTCACCATAGATAATATACATGTTTCAATGCTGTTCTCTCGAAACATCCCTCCCTCGCCTTCTCCCACAGAGTCCAAAAGTCTGTTCTGTACATCTGTGTCTCTTTTTCTGTTTTGCATATAGGGTTATCATTACCATCTTTCTAAATTCCATATATATGTGTTAATATGCTATAATGTTCTTTATCTTTCTGGCTTATTCACTCTGTATAATGGGCTCCAGTTTCATCCATCTCATTGAACTGATTCAAATGAATTCTTTTTAACGGCTGAGTAACATTCCATGGTGTATATGTACCACAGCTTCCTTATCCTTTCATCTGCTGATGGGCATCTAGGTTGCTTCCATGTCCTGGCTATTATAAACAGTGCTGCAATGAACATTGGGGTGCATGTGTCTCTTTCAGATCTGGTTTCCTCGGTGTATATGCCCAGAAGTGGTATTGCTGGGTCATATGGCAGTTCTATTTCCAGTTTTTTAAGAAATCTCCACACTGTTTTCCATAGTGGCTGTACTAGTTTGCCTTCCCACCAACAGTGTAAGAGGGTTCCCTTTTCTCCACACCCTCTCCAGCATTTATTGTTTGTAGACTTTTGGATAGCAGCCATCCTGACTGGCGTGTAATGGTACCTCATTGTGGTTTTGATTTGCATTTCTCTGATAATGAGTGATGTTGAGCATCTTTTCATGTGTTTGTTAGCCATCTGTAACCTATGGACACCTTATCTTTGACAAAGGAGACAAGGATATACAATGCAAAAAAGACAACCTCTTTAACAAGCGGTGCTGGGAAAACTGGTCAGCCACTTGTAAAAGAATGAAACTAGAACACTTTCTAACACCATACACAAAAATAAACTCAAAATGGATTAAAGATCTAAATGTAAGACCAGAAACTATAAAACTCCTAGAGGAGAACATAGGCAAAACACTCTCCACATAAATCACAGCAGATCCTCTATGACCCACCTCCCAGAATATTGGAAATAAAAGCAAAACTAAACAAATGGGACCTAATGAAACTTAAAAGCTTTTTTGCACAACAAAGGAAATTATAAGTAAGGTGAAAAGACAGCCCTCAGATTGGGAGAAAATAATAGCAAATGAAGCAACAGACAAAGGATTAATCTCAAAAATATACAAGCAACTCCTGCAGCTCAATTCCAGAAAAATAAATGACCCAATCAAAAAATGGGCCAAAAAAAAAAAAATGGGCCAAAGAACTAAACAGACATTTCTCCAAAGAAGACATACAGATGGCTAACAAATGCATGCACCTTTTGAGAGGAGAGTCTGTTTCCTACAGCTCTCTAACTTTCCTATATGTACATTCTGCTGGCTTTCAAAGCCAGACATTCAGGGGTCTTGTCTTCCTGGTGCAGGACCTCCAGGCTAAGGAGCCTAATATGGGGCTTGGACCTCTTGCTCCTCGGGGAAAACTTCTGCAGTTGTGACTATCCTCTCATGTGTTGGGCATCTACCTGGGTGTATGGGTTTTGACTATGCCATGTCTCCATCCCTCCTGTCCATTTTGTTTTTGTTTGTTTTTTATATCTTTAAGAGTTGAAAGTCTATTCTGCTAGTCTTTAGGTCATTCTCGTACATAGTTGCTTTGTAAATAGTTGTAATTTTGGCATGCCATTGGAAGGTTGTAAGTTCAAGGTTCTATTCTGCCAATTTCACTGCTCTTGTCTTTTAAAAACTTACCTAGTGTACTCAAATTACACCACCTTCAAGTTTAAGAAGCTTGATCTTTACTACCCTTCAGTTATGTTGAAGCAGTCCTACACCTTAAATATCATTATCACTTCAAAATGCTCCATTTTTGGAGTTCTCAGATTGAAACCCAGATATTCTGTTTTCTCAGATCTCCTGCAGTTCCACTTGCACTGAGTATCCACAAGGCCTTGGGCTGCCAGTGATGTCCAGCCTCTCATCTATTTTTTCCATACCATTGCTTAGTTCAGATTTGTTTACCACCTAGAGCAGGCTGGAGTCCTGAATAGTCTCTTTCAGTAGTGTCTCCGCTGCTATTCCAGGATCCCATGCCTCTTTGACCTGTAATTGGAGCTGTGCCCTTTTCCACTATGGTCAACCCAGACGGGTCCCTAGCCTAACATTCAGACCCCTACACTGGTTTCACTGACTTTACCTTCTAACATCAGCTGAGCCCTCTTTTGTGTCTTTATTTGTTGGCTCCGTCTCTTGTCCCACCACATTTTCTCTCTATTCCTCCATTCTTTTCAAGCCATGTAACCTACTTTTTTTATTTTTTTACAACATCATATCACACTGTTGTTCAGTCACTAAGCTGTGACCAACTGTTTGCAGCCCTATGGACTGCAGCATGCTAGGCTTCCCTGTCCTTCACTATCTCCCTGACTTTGCTCAAATTCATGTCCATTGAGTCGGTGATCTAATTGTTTAATGATTAGATTAAACAATCTAATCCTCTGCCTCCCATTTCTCTTCCTGCCCTCAATCTTTCTGAGTATCCATGTCTTTTCTAAGGAGTTGGCTATTCGCATCAGGTGGCTGAAGTATTGAAGCTTCAGCATCAATCTTTCTAATGAGTATTCAGGATTGATTTCCTTTAGGATTGACTGGTTTGATCTCCTTGCAGGCCAAGGGACTCTCAAGAGTCTTCTCCAGCACCACAGTTCAAAAGCATCAGTTCTTCAGTGCTCAGCTTTCTTTATGATCCAATTCTTACATCTGTACATGACTACTGGAAAAACCATAGCTTTGACTGTATGGACCTTTCTCAGCAAAGTTATGTCTCTGCCTTTTAATATGCTGTCTAGGTTTGTCACAGCTTTTCTTCCAAGGATCAAGCATCTTTTAATTTCATGGCTGCAATCAACATCCACAGTGGTTTTGGATCCCAAGAAAATAAAATCTATCACTGTTTCCACTTTTCCCCCATCTATTTGCCATGAAGTGATGGGACTGGATGCCGTGATCTTCCTTTTTTGATTGTTGAGCTTTAAGCCGGCTTTTTCGCTCTCCTCTTTCACCCTCATCAAGAAGCTCTTTAGTTCCTCTTCACTTTCTGTCATAAGGGTGGTGTCATCTGCATATCTGAGGTTATCGATATTTCTCCTGGCAATCTTGATTCCAGCTTGTGCTTCATCCAGCCTGGCATTTCACATGATGTACTCTGCATATACGTTAAATATTCAGGGTGACAATAAACAGCCTTGACAAACTCCTTTCTCAATTTTGAACCAGTTTGTTGTTCCAGGTCTAGTTCTAACTGTTGTTTCTTGTCCTGCGTATAGGTTTCTCAGGAGACAGGTAAAGTGGTCTGATATTCCCATCTCTTTAAGAATTTTCCACAGTTTGTTGTGATCCACACAGTCAAAGGCTTTAGCATAGTCAATGAAGCAGAAGTAGATGTTTTTCTAGAACTCTCTTGCTTTTTTGATGCTCCAGTGAATGGTGGCAATTTGATTTCTGGTTCCTCTGCCTTTTCTAAATCCAGTTTGAACATCTGGAAGTTCTTGGTTCATATACTGCTCTAGGCTATCTTGAAGGATTTTGAGCATTGCCTTGCTAGCATATGAAATGAGCTTAATTGTGAGTAGTTAGAATATTCTTTGGCATTGCCCTTCTTTGGGATTAGAATGAAAACTGACCTTTTCCAGTCCTGTGGCCGCTGCTGAGTTTTTCAAATTTGCTGACATGTTGAATGCAGCACTTTAGCAGCAGCATCTTTTAGGATTTGAAATAGCCCAGATGAACAAAGCTCCACTAGCTTCGTTCACAGTGATGCTTTCTAAGACCCACTTGACTTCATACTCCGGGATATCTGGCTCTAGGTGACTGACCACACTATCGTGGATATCCTAGTCATCAAAATCTTTTTTGTATAGTTCTGTGTATTCTTGCCAGCTCTTCTTAATCTCATCTGTGTCTGTTAGATCCTTGTAGTTTCTGTCCTTTATTGTGCCCATCTTTGCTTGAAATTTTCCCTTGGTATCTCCAATATACTTGAAGAAATATCTTGTCTTTCCCATTCTATTGTTTTCCTCTATTTCTTTGCATTTTTCCCTTAAGAAGACTGTCTTATCCCTCCTTGCCATTATCTGGAACTTTGCATCCATTTGGGTATATCTTTCCCTTTCTCCTTTTCCTTTCACTTCTCTTCTTTTCTCTGCTATTTGTAATGCCTCATCAGACAACCACTTTGCCTTCTTGCACGTCTTTTTCTTTGGGATGGTTTTGGTCACCGCTTCTCGTACAATGTTGCAAACTTCTGGCCATAGTTTTTCAGGCACTCTGTCTATCCCTTGAATCTATTCATCACCTCCACTGTATAATCATAAGGGATTTGATTTAGGCCATACCTGAATGGTCTAGTGGTTTTCCATACTTTTTTCTGTTTAAGCCTGAATCTGCAATAAGGAGCTCATGATCTGAGCCACAGCCAGCTCCCTGTCTTGTTTTTGCTTTCTGTGTGGAGCATCTCCATCTTCGGCTGCAAAGAATATAATCAATCTGATTTCGATATTGACTATCTGGTGATGTCCATGTGTAGAGTCATCTCTTGTGTTGTTGGAAGAGGGTGTTTGCTGTGACCAGTCATTCTCTTGGCAAAACTCTGTTAGCTTTTTTGCCCTGTTTCATTTTGTACTCCAAGACCAAACTTGCCTGTTATTCCAGGTATCTCTTGGCTTCCTATTTTTGCATTCCAATCCCCTATGATAAAAAGGGCATTTTTTTTGGTGTTAGTTCTAGATCTTGTAGGTAGGTCTTCATAGGACCATTCAACTTCAGCTCTTTTGGCATTTAGTGGTTAAGGCATAGACTTGGGTTATTGTGATATTGACTGGAAACAAATGGAGATCATTCTGTCATTTTTGAGATTGCACCCAAGTATTGCATTTCAGACTCTTTTGTTGACTATGATGGCTACTCCATTTCTTCTAAGGGATTCTTGCCCTCAGTAGTAGAAATGGTCATCCGAATTAAATTTGCCCATTCCTGTCCATTTTAGTTCACTGATTCCTAAAATATTGGTATTCACTCTTGCCATCTCCTGCTTGACCATGTCCAGTTTACCTTGATTCATGAACCTAAGGCATTATGAATAAGGGAACACTTTAGCTGGACCTTGAAGAATTTATACCCTATTGACAGCGATGATAAGAATGACTGACGCAGGCTGAGGGAAGAATAGGATAGAAAGCATGGATGGGAAAGCCGGTGGATTGTTTCAGAACTGGCAAACAGCACAGTATGACTAAAGCAGAAGTATAATATTAAAATTTCAGGTTTGTTTCTGCTTTGGCACAGCTTCTTCATTCTTTCTGGAGCTATTTCTCTGCTCTTCCCTGGTAGCATATTGGACACCTGCTGACTTGGGTGGCTCATCTTCCAGTGTCATTTCTTTTTGCCTTTTCATATTGTTCATGGGGCTCTTGAGGCAAGAATACTGGAGTGGTTTGCCATTTGCCATATCTCACTATTCTTTTATTATACTTCTCCTTCAGTCATACCGTGCTGTTTGCCAATTCTGACACAATCCATGGGCTTTCCCATCTCTCATGCTTCCCTGTTCCTCCCTCAGCCTGCATTAGTCACCCTTATCATCGCTGTCAACAGGCTGTAAATTTTTCAAGTCCAGCTAAAGTCTTCCCTTATTCATAATGCCTTCCTTTAACTCTTCACTCAAAAAAAAAAAAATTTGCTTTTCTACAGAACTGTGTTTATGCTTCTCATACAGTATTTCTGTTATTGATCCTTACAGCTGATAATTTTCTTTGCCATAGGTATCTTTCAACACTGCTGTGAGCCTCTTGAAGGCAAGGGTAATCTGATTTTTTCTTTTAGCCTTAGCACATAATTTAAGGTATGACACATGCCAGATACTTAAATAAAGAGAAAATGTAGCAAATCATGGTCATTTTAAAGCCTAGTACATTAGTCTAGCTAAAAAATAATGATGACATGGGCAAGGGGATTAGTGATGGGCATCTGCTCCATTCTGATAATTCTAAAAATATATCTATATATTAAGGAACACAAATTGTTCAGCAAAATTGGAGAAAAATACTGGTTAACATAATCTACAAAGCCCCACATGTGCTTTTAAATCCTTAGTGTCTCATCCTCTAGCATGCTTTCTCTTGTTGTTCCCCATATAGCTCTATTGGCTTGCTTGTAGACGTTCATGTATGTGTGCACTTATTCATTTATCAATTTAATATTTGTTGAGCACCTACTCAGTTCCAAGCATTTTAAGTTTTGGGGTTGTATATGTCAAATAGGACATTTAAAGCCTTTGCTCTGATACTAGCTTCCTCTTTAGTTGGGAGAGACACAAAATAAAAGGAAATAGTAGTAAGTTATTAAGTATATAAATCAGTAAATAATTTCCAAGTATTAGTACTATGGAGAAAACGAAGTTGTGGCATGTGTTAGAACGTGATGGTGTGGGAAGGCAATGTTAGATAGGGTTGTCAGGAGAGATAATCTTTGTGGAGATGACATTGTAGCTGAGACCTGTGTGACAGGAAAGAGCCAGCTCTGAGCAGATGGGAGGGAGAGTTTTTCAAAGGGATGAATGTGTGCAAAGACCCAGAGGCTCAAACAAGTTTGAAGGGGTCAAGTAACTTCTGTGTGCTAAATACTGTTCTTTGGGCCTAAAGACATTGTAATAAAGAACACAAGTCTACTTTCAAAAAGGTGTGATGTGCATATTGGGCAATAGGCAAACAACAGGAACACAAATGAGTGAAGCAGTTTATTTCAGATAATGATAATGCCATCAATAAAATGGGCCATGTGATATTGGATGCAAAGGACAGATGTTGGTATTCACTTTCCACAAATGAGAAAACTGAGACTCAGAAAAGTTAAAATTGCATGGGTCATATTTTAGAGGTGTCAGAGTCTTTTAGAGCAGATCTGTTTGACTTAATGCTCTGTGGGCTCTCAATGGCAGAACTGACCTCTCTGATCTTAGTCTTCTTTTGAGGAACTCCCCTCACATTGATCTGTATCCCTCCTGTAGCTCTTTCTAATTTTTTTCAGATATCTTTTAATTCCATAAGTAATACATTTTCCTTGTTAATAAATAAGTATTATGAATATAATTAAACAGTTAATATTAATCTGTCTAGGACATTTTTTATGTACTGAGATACTCTGAAAATGTGGCATTGTTCTGTATGCATTATTTTCACATAAATGGTATTATAGTCTCCATATATGGTGGAACTTGGACAATACATGCATATTTATTCATTCCTCTATTAGTGAATATTGAAGTTATTGACAATTTTTAGCTAATTCACAGATACTGTATATTTCTATCATGCAAATGTGCTAGAATTTCTCTAGTTTAGTGACTAAGATGGAGAAGGCAATGGCACCCCACTCCAGTACTCTTGCCTGGAAAATCCCATGGATGGAGGAGCCTGGTAGGCTGCGGTCCATGGGGTCGCTAAGAGTCGGACACGACTGAGAGACTTCACTTTCATTTTTCACGTTCATGCACTGGAGAAGGAAATGGCAACCCACTCCAGTGTTCTTGCCTGGGGAATCCCAGGGACGGGGGAGCCTGGTGGGCTGCCGTCTATGGGGTCGCACAGAGTAGGACACGACTGAAGTGACTTAGCAGTAGCAGTAGCAGCAGAGACTAAGAAGTACAATTGATGAAGATCCTTACTGTATACCATAATGGGGCTTGGCTTACCTCCTTATACTGGACAGTAAGCTGCTTGATGATAGCAGCAATCTTCATATACCCAGGACCTAGCACAGAGCCTGGGACAGTGCCTACCAGATTGAGATGAATGAAAGTGCAGACAAAAACTGTGGCCTGCCAGACTAGCCATCATGTCACTAGCCACTGAATCTCCCACAACTGTATGCACTGTGGGGGAATTCAAGATGGAGAAAAACAGGATACTGGCCCTGGATAGTTAAGATGTGTATCTAGGAAATACTTTCAATGAATCCAGATTCTTATCTCTTCCCATACAAAGAATGGCTCAGATGGTAAAGAATTTGCCTGCAGTGCAAGAGACCCGGTTTGATCCTTGGGTCAGGAAGATACCCTGCAGAAGGAAATGGCAACCTACACCAGTATTCTTGCCTGGAAAATTCCATGAATAGAGGAGCCTGATGGGCTATAATCCAGGGGGTCACAAAGAGTCAGACACAACTGAGAGACTTAACACTTTCGTATGCAAAGAAAAGCACTAAATTCATTAACTTGAGATGTTTGTTTTTTGTGATTAGCAATAATTGTTTGATGTACCGCTCCATGGTTCCAGCACCACCCACCCCTAGGGAAAACTCCTTTATCTGGGCTACTCAGAGCTATCCAAGAGGTTGTCTCCCAGGCTCTAGTAAGGTCCCCTCTAGCAACTTTTAGGTTGTGCATATTTCTTCAGTCAACAGAAGAGAGTCCTGCAATTATATGTATTCAGTCCAGTCCCTCTGGAAGTTTTATTTTATGAGCAAGCCTTCTTTGTATACACATGGATCTACTTACAGTCTTGAGAAAACCCAGAAACTAGAGCACTCCTTTCTCTCTCTCACTAGTCTCTTTACCTTTCATCCCCTATCTTCCCTATTCTGTCCCTTCCTTTTCTCAACCTCCTGCACCTAATCATTATCTCCTCTAATCCACCTCTGCATTCCCCACTTGCTTTTCCCCTGGGCTGAGAGATGCTAAAACTGAACAACTGAACCTTAATCAAAATATCCATGCATTTGACAGATAAACCTTTAGAAACTTGCCTGATAGCACAACAATACATGTGGTCCTATTTTTATATCACCCTAAGATTTCAAGAAAGACTTGAATCATTTCCATCACACATGCCAAGTTGTCCCCCCTCTATTATGCTCACATTCTATGAACATCACTCATTCCATTTATCACCTTCATCACAGGGACATGAGTCATAATAATAATGAGACAGATGACTAGGGAAGAATATATTAGCAATAATAATGACACTAATTCTACTCCAGAGAAGAACAATCCAAGAAAGAATTTTCCCTGCCCACATATGTTTATAGGCTAAGGAGTTTAACTGTCTGAATAACAGGGAAAACAGGCAACTAGAATTGCATAGTAGTGCTTTTCATCCAAGCTGTCCAAAAGTTTTATAAATCTGGATTTACCAAATGCCCTAGAGTAGGGGTAGGCAAACTATGGCATACAGACCAAATCTACCCTGTTTCCTAGCTTTGTAAATAAAATTATATTGGAAGACCAAACATCATTTGTTTGGGGTATTAATTATGGCTGCTCTCTTGGTACAATGACAGGGTTGAGTAGTTGGAATGGAGATTGCCTTATGGTTCCCAAAGCCTAAACTATATACTGTTTAATGCTACTCTAAACTGTATATGAATTTATATAATCTATGTATAAACTATCTGGCCCTTTGCAGATGCAATTTCCTGACCCCTCCCTGCAGTATGAGATCTCAGGTGGCACAGTGGTAAAGAATCTGCCTGCCAGTGCAGGAGATGGAAGAGACATGGTTTTGATCCCTGGGTTGGGAAGATCCCCTGGAGTAGGAAATGGCAACTCACTCCAGTATTCTTGCCTGGAAAATTCCAAGGACAGAGGAGGCTGGCAGGCTACAGTCTACGGGGTCTAGAGTCAGGCATGACTGAGTGAACAAATACGTGCACACACTCTGCCCTATAGAAAGAAAAGAATGCAATGAGAATTCAGTAACTGTTCTAAGAAGGCATGGATCTGCAGATCCCTTCTATCTAGCGTAATTGGGTCACACAACTTGTTCATCTAACCAGTCCCCTTTCTTTCCCCTATCTCTTGCCTCTAATCCTTCATATCACTCTGCCAGAACATTCTCAGGAAAATATTGGTTTTGTTGCTTCATTTTTGCCAGAACTCTCCTGTATAACTTTTAAGACCCTCTGTTATTGCACTTTTATTCAAACTGACTCCCTCTGACTCCGCAACACAGACTCCTTGTTCAGGTAGGTTAGTAATCTGAGCATCGCCTGCAGAGACTGTGGTGAGATCCTGCTCTGTGCATCTGCCCAAGCTGCCTTCCCTCTTGGAATGTCCTTCTTGATCTCTAGATGACTTAATCTGAATCTTACTCATTCTCTAAGACCCCACTCCAGAATCCCACTTCCATATGACTCTTAGTTACCTAGCCTATAGAAATTGATCAATTCTGAGGACCATTCTTGCAACATACAGCTTCTAGAAGCCTTATAGATAAGTAAGTAGTGTTTGTTTTTAGTGTCTCCTGTTTTCCTTTACATCTATGTCTTAACTTGATTAAAAAAAAAAAGACTATCATTCTATCTACTGCCCTAAACAAATGAAAGCCAAGTGTCTATTTTCACTTGGAGATATTTTAGTGACAATAACTAGGTAGTATTTTTTCTAGAAAAGTGGAACATATTGTGAGGAAAAGAACGTCTTTCTTGTCAGCCTAGCAACTTCCTCCTGCCTCTATAAAAATTCATTTCCCCTGCCCATACTTAAGTTAGAATTGCTAAGAAGAAAAATACCACTTTAATGAGAAGGAAATCGAGTGAACCATGAACATTAACATTTTCAGAATTAGATGAATAGTAAAGAACATCAATCCAGTTGAGTACGTTTTTAGGAAATCATGATTTCCTAGGTCTAAAATATGACTAGAATATCTTGAAAAACAAATTGGTACATAAATGTGCTGTCAGTAAGATTCTATTTTTTCCTCACTTCCACAGTACTGTTTCTTTTCTTTTTTTTTTTTTTTCACAGTACTGTTTCTTAAGCCCAAGTTGAATATTTCACTATGGCAACATGAAGTAAATTACCCAAGCATCAGATTGAAATGGAAAAATTCCAACATATACATATATACATATATATATATATATATATATATATATATATATGGTACAGTAAGCCAAGATATCACTGTAAGCACTCAAGAGCAAGATCTTTTGTTGACTGCTGTTTCTGGTTCCTGTGAAAAAATAATCTCTCAACTTAAGGTTTGTCCTACCTTTTCATCTCTTCTGCTATCTCATTAACTACAAGCCACCTCTACTCTGACCTTTCTTTAAATATGCCTCACATATTTTATTTTTATTCAGAAACTCAAATTAACTGGGGGTGTTGAAGTTTTGTTCAGCAACCTTACCCTAAACCATTCACTACCCCTGTTGCTAACAGCGGGTAACACAGTATAAGGCTCCTCCCTTCCAGCCAGGCACCCAAGCCAGAAACCTGGGAGATACACTAGATATTAGACTCTTCCCTCTTGGCATCATCTCCATCACTAGGTCACATCTATAGAATGAACTTGCTATCACTGTATATTAGTCCCTCTCCATTCTTAATGTCACTGCCCTAGATTCAACCCTCCTTGACTTCTGCCTGGATCTTTGTTGTAACTTCCTTAGTGGTCTTCACACTCCTACTCTTGTCTTTTTCATATTCATCTCTATCTGCTCCCTGCCTATCTCACTAACCTTTTCTCTTACCTAACCTCTAGCACCACCCTTGCATGTTCTTTTCCAGCCATTCTTGTTTGAATGTGCTTTCTTATTTCTCATCTCTGGCTTGATTCCAGTCATCTGGAATTAACACTTTTCCCTTGCCAGCCTGAGCCTACATTCCTACTCTGCTCCACTTCCTGAGCATGTACCTTTGAAGACTCAAAGGTCTCTACAACTAAAAGCTGTTTCTTATTACTGGACACTTCCTCAGTTAATGGATGAGGCTTCACCACACATCTCGCTTACACTGAACCTTTCTAAAAACATAGTGAAATGGGTTAGTGTTAATTTATCAGGGGAAACCACAGTGGTAGATGACTTTATAAGGCACATGCTGCTTAGTCCATGTAACAAAGTCATCACTGCCAAAGACAGAGTGCTTTTTTTGCCAGGACATTGCTCAGGAGCCAGGAAATCAGCTTAGGGTCCAAGAACCAGATGAGGCTAATTCAGTGGAAGAGATGGGGTGGAAAGGGGGAGAAAAGTCTCTCTTGTTCACATTTACTTTGTTTTTTGTCATGTCTTGTTTTGTATTAATTACTTAGAACATTTATTTATTTACTTACTTGGAACTGGGACCACTGTTTGA
Organism: Cervus canadensis; assembly: GCF_019320065.1. Classification (NCBI taxonomy): domain Eukaryota; kingdom Metazoa; phylum Chordata; class Mammalia; order Artiodactyla; family Cervidae; genus Cervus; species Cervus canadensis. The sequence goes on from NC_057419.1 coordinate 104,869,799, forward strand.
GGAAAGCTGAAAAGTCATGAGAAATTGAGGTAGATATACAACCCTGTTTTAATAAAATAACTGCCAGTGTGAATGGCATGGAAGAGAAATCTATCACTTTTTTAGGGTGTATAGTTACAAAATTTTATAGACAGTTGTATAAGGAAGAAGTAGGCCAATTTACAGAGGCCAAAGGAAAGTCACCCCTAAGATTTTAAAAGCAGCTGTGTTTAGTTAGAAACGTTGCTTACTTAAGGAAAAAAAAAAAAAACTCTTAAAAAAAACTTACTGCTTTTTTGTATGTCCTCTGCTGTATCCGATTCTTTGTGACCCGTGGACTGTAGCCTGCCAGGCTCCTCTGAACATGGGATTTCCCAGGTAAGAATACTGGAGTGGGTTGCCATGCCCTCCTCCAGGGGGTCTTCCTGACCCAGGGATTGAACCCAGGTCTCCCGCATTGCAGGTGGATTCTTTACCATCCGAGCCACCAGGGAAGCCCAAGAATACTGGAGTGGGTAGCCTATCCCTTCCCCAGGGGATCTTCCTGACCCAGGAATGGAACCGGGGGGTCTCCTGCATTGCAGGCAGATTGTTTACCAGCTGAACTATCAAGGAAGCCCATGTCCTCCACTAAGCACCTTCAAATGTTGGTTTCCCCTAACAACCTTTTAAGAATTGGGTCACAAGTGTGTGCTCTATTCCCTAATAATGCTTTTGGATAAGATCTAAAACAATGGTTCTCCTCCTTGGCTGAACATTAAAGTCACAATTGAAGTGTTTAAAAAATACTATTTATTACCCTAGAGCCACCCCCAGAAATTCTAGTTTAACTGGTCTGGTGTGAAACCCCTGGAAATGACATTTTTCCAAAGACCACCAAGATGACTTATGTGCACTTAGGTGGAGAAGCACTGATGAAATTTCATAACTGGCCTCTCTTACTGAGACTTCCCTTTTACTTTATATAGAGTGTATCCATTCCAAGAAGATTCTGTGCTGGATGCAAGGCTGCAGACTGGTTGCGTGTAGAAGCAGCACACACTTCTCCTATGACTGCTCCTTTTCAATCAACTCTGGGTACTCAGAGTTTCTGTGTTACACACATGGAACACCCTGATAATACATCTTCAGCCTCATAAGGGGCTGGAAGCCTTGACCTTATGTTGTTGTTGTTCAGTCGCTCAGACATGTCTGACTCTTTGTGACCCCATGGACTGCAGCACGCCAGGCTTCCCTGTCCTTAATCATCTCCCAGACTTTGCTCAAACTCATGTCCATTGAGTCAGCGATGCTATCCAACCATATAATCCTCTGTTATCCCCTTCTTCTCCTGCCTTCAGTCTTTCCCAGCATCAGGGTCTTTTCCAATGAGTTGGCTCTTTGCATCAGGTAGCCAAAGTATTGGAGCTTCAGTCTTAACATCAGTCCCTCCAATGAATATTCAGGACTGATTTCCTTTAGGATTGACTGGTTGGATCTCCTTGCAGTCCAAGGGACTCTCAAAAGTCTTCTCCAACACCACAGTTCAAAAGCATCCATTCTTTGGTGCTAAGCCTTCTTTATGGTCCAGCTCTCACATCCAGACGTGACTACTGGAAAAACCATAGCTTTGACTAAACAGACCTTTTGTCAGCAAAGTAATTTCTCTGTTTTTTTTAATATGCTGTCTAGGTTGCTCATAGCTTTTCTTCCAAGGAGCAAGCATCTTTTAATTTCCTGGCTGCAATCACCATCTGCAGTGATTTTGGAGCCCAAGAAAATAAAGTCTGTCACTGTTTCCCCATCTGTTTGCCATGAAGTGATGGGACTGGATGCCATGGTCTTAGTATTTTGAATGTTGAGTTTTAAGTCAGCTTTTTCACTCCCTTCTTTCTCTTTCAAGAGGCTCTTTAGTTCTTCTTTGCATTGATGTACTTTGCATATAAGTTAAATAAGCAGGGTGACAATATACAGCCTTGACAAACTCCTTACCCAATTTGCAATGAGTCCACTGTTCCATATCTGGTTCTAACTGTTGCTTCTTGACCTGCATACAGATTTCTCAGGAGGCAGGTAAGGTGGTCTGGTATTCCCATCTCTTTAAGAATGTCTCACAGTTTGTTGTGATCCATACAAAGTCCTTAGCATAGTTGTTGAAGCAGAAGTAGATGTTTCTCTGATATTCTCTTGCTTTTACTCTTTTTTTAAAATTTATTTATTTTAATTGGAGGCTAATTACTTTACAATATTGTAGTGGTTTTGCCATACATTTACATGAATCAGCCATGGGTGTACATGTGTTCCCCATCCTGAGCCCTCCTCCCACCTCCCTCCCCATCCCATCCTCTGGGTCATCAGAGTGCACCAGCCCTGAGTACCCTGTCTCATGCATTGAACCTGATCCAGCAGATGGTGGCAATTTGATCTCTGGTTTCTCTGCCTTTTCCAAATCCAGCTTGAACATCTGGAAGTTCTTGGTTCACATACTGTTCATTTGACCTTATACATGGTACTAAAAGGTATTTGCTCTTTTCAATCCTGAGAAGGATGCTTTAAGGGACAAATAGACTTGGAATTTAACTATGGTGCTCTTACTCAGAAATGTCATAGATTTCCAAAGGATGAATGGATTCCAAAGTGATTCAATAATTACACTTGTATAGAACCACAATATATAGAATTTCCAGTAACATTATCTCTAGTTAAATCATTTCTGTGTATATATTTTCCCCTTCACCTTTTGTGTAAGTGGTAATAAGAATAGAGTGAATGTTTCTCTCAGCCTACCACTTAACATTAAACAGTGCCAGTGTGAAACAGGAATCTGATCTCTTGGAATTTTAAGTCCAGTAACCGAAACCCCCAAGGCATCCTGCATAGGGGTGCTGTGGAAAGAATATCTTCATCTTTAGTAAAAGTTAGGAAGGAATTATGGAAGTTACTACTGATATTAAACATCACATGTACGAAGTAGTATGTTTTATGATTTATAAATTGACCTATAAATAGCAATAGGGAAAACAGTCTAACAGCAAACATAAAACTGATAAGATAAATAAAAGCATCAATATTTTCAAAACACAGGAGCTTCTTTTTATAGCTGCAGGAGATGATTGCTTTCATTATTATCTCAATTCTTTATCTATTTTTTCTGCAGCAAATCCTGGCCCTACATTCTATTTGGTTGTCCTGAAAATATACTTCCTGAGAGTGGGAAATAGCCCATATTCAGTGGGCTCCTTCTATTACTCTTGAGGTGCTAGATAAATAATATAAATCTCCCACCAAAATGATATACTGTGGGCATCCCTCCAAATTTTAAAGCTCTCATCTATTCCCACAGTGATTCTTTCATTACCATGGGTGTGTATAGGAACCTCAGGTGTTGGAAGCCTTGTGTCAGAGATTCCATATTCCTCCCTCTACTGTTGGTAAATGGGTTTACCAGTGCGGACAGCAAGTCATGGCTTCAGCTTTCTAATGGAATGGATTTGCTATAGTAAGCTACTCCAGAGTAGGAGGGTGGATGTGGAAGACTGGGCAGATAGATCTTTTGGCAGTGGGTGCAGTTTTTAGTTAAATGTGACCCAGTAATCATTTGAAGTTACTTTATAGCCAGTAACAGGAGATAGATGGAGGGGAGAAAGAGAGAGGAGGGAGGGAAGGAGGATGCTTAACATCACAAAGTAGGACAGGGTTTTGCATGTTATCTGTTGCTTTGATTGCAGAGAAGAAATACTGTTGAACTCAACCAGCAAAGTCTATGGCTAGAGGGTTTCTGATTGGCAGGGAGCAGAATTGAGGGACTGGGATGAAAGCTTTTCATTCTTTTTTAGTATCCTAATCATGATTATCATATTCAGATGGGTAGTACTTGGCACTGCCAGGAGAGGAAAATTAGGATTCATCACCTTCTCTTATCAGACAGCAAGAGAATGTTGAATTTGGTGTTTGGTCGATTAGATTTTTTAATATAATTCTGTGTCTGCAATACGTACAAGATTTGTGCTGAGGGTAAAATCACCATTTGGGATAGTGTAATAGGTACTCTCTAATATCACACCTACTAAACAGAGCAGGATACTTTTTGAATTTTTAATCTAGTTCTTCTGAGCCAGAACCAGAAACAGGAATTTCTGATGAGATGCTGGTTGCTATTTATATGTGATTTCCCAGAAATGATCTGATGTTGAGATGCCACACATACACAACCACAAAATAGTCACAGATTGACACATTCTTCCAGCATGTGCCTGTGGGATTACTCCTGGATTCATCAGGGATCTGTGGATTCTTCCTTAAAGATACCTTGGGTCTTCTTTTCTTCCTTTCATGCTGCATACTATTGCAATAGCATTGAAAAATTTCATTGAAATATAATGTAGCTGTAATTTTACCAGGCAAGTTTTTTGGATTGGTTACAGAAGAATGATCAAAGATGAATTTTTAATACATGGCCTTGCTTAGTTCATTTTGGATAAAAGTGAAAAAAATAAAAATGCATCTCCTGAGTTTACTAAAATTTCTATAAAATCTCCTCTTCCATTTTCATTGGTATACCTCAGTGAGACTCATGTCTATACTATTTTGTATATTTTTAAATTATAAAAATTGTGATAAAATATGAATAACATTTACCATTTAAACCATTTTAAGCATACAATTCAGTGTCATTAAGTACAATCATGTTGTTGTGCAGTCATCAATATCATCCATCTACAAGACTTTCTTTATCTTGCCAAAACTCTGCCACCTTCTTTCTACCATATCTACCCCTGCCTCAAATGTATAGTCTCTCCTCTGCAAATTCCTTCTCTTCCCTCAGGGTTCACTTCCTTGGTAGTTTTTAATTTTGATTTGAAGGCCTTAAGTAGACATAATAATAGATGTTGGGATCAATCCCTGAGCTTTGATAGTTTGCACAACTGCCATATTTGCAAAGTTGTCACTTTTTTTCATCAAAGAGCCATAAACTCCATTGGATTGAGTCAATTTACAGAGTGGAGGCTGTAGTAGTTTGGCTTTCCAGCATTACATGGACTCCAGTTCTTGTACAGAGTGCTTCTAGAGGATAACATTTTGTTCCCCTGGAGGATCTGAGAAGGGGATGAAAAGGAGGCAGAGGGGTCTCAGTGCTCTGGTTGTTCTGGAAGTTTCTTTGAGTATAATATAATGGAACGAATCCTCAAAGAGTAATGAGCCACTGAGTTTACCCCAGTGACAAATATGTGAAGAAGAGTTCTGGGCTATTGCTTCCTGGGCAAATCAGCTGTTATGGAACAGGTAACAGGTAAAAAAAAAAAAACTGAAACAGAAATTGTTCTCACTATGAAATGATTAAGAACAGAACAGACCTACTTTGGGTCTGACCAAAACATAAGGAAAGCCTTAAAAAAACTTAAAAAAAAAACAACCTCTAGAAGGTATAACAACTAATAAACATAAGGGTCTTTTATTATAATAGAAACTTTAGTGTAAAGTACACACAACAAAAATTACTTTTAGTAAAAGGGCAAATAAAAAGCATGCAGAGATGCCTTATGAATAAATTATTATCTATTTGTCCATGTCTTTCACAGTGTTACTATTTATTTTGCACAAATCTTATCTATGAAGCAGTTTTTCACTCCAGAATGAGTTGTATTTTATTTTCTTGAATTATTAATGATACACTTTATTAGCCATATGTCAACATCACAGACACATTTTTCATGTAAGGGACAGTGGCTTTGGTGTGAAATAGAAAGCAACTGTGACCTCTCCGGCAGCAGCTCTGTTTCCCCTCTCTGGTCCCTGGAGAGTACTCCGTTTTCCTGCCATGATTTCTCACAAAGGGGACTGTGAATTTCTTCCACTTCCTTTTCAACAGAAGTTGAAAAAATTTCTGCACTCAACGAAATAGGGCTGAGCATCTGGGGATTTGCAATACTGACTTTCCAGCAGGTCCTCATTTACCAGTCAGTGCTAGATTTTAGCCTCTGAGCCAGAGCCTTCCTGCTTTTGTATTCTCTGGCCTTACTATGTTATCACCTCTGGAGAAAGTCTCCTTCTGAAAATGTCTTTCTGTATAACATGGAAGATTTCCAGAAAAGCAAAATATGTAAAGTTTTGTTGTTTCAGTCTCTCAAAAACGCTTTGCTTTACCCCATGTTTTTCATTTTTTTCTTTAATGACTCCATCTTGTTTGCTCTTTAATAAAGGAATTATGCCATCATCATGGTGGAAAGTTTAATTTCACATTATCCTGAGGGATGTACTCTTCCAAATTATCCTCATGTCAGTGCAGTCATGGGAATTACATCTGCATTTTTGAATTATAATGTTTGGCAAATGTCCCCTTTAGGGTTTCAGTTGTATAAAAAAAGCAGAGAAAGGTAGTGAAAATCGCTGTCAGAACAACCTGTTCAGTGCTCCAGAAAAGGTCTCTTAACTGTCTTACTAAATTCTTCAAGCTAAAGTATGGAAGAAATATAATAGCAACTGAAAACTTCTAAAGACCAGATAAAACTAATGTTTAGGAAAAAAAACTGACAATATAGTCTGAATTCTAAATATGAAGTGGTCCCTTCCAGATTCTTTTGACTCAGCGGTGCTAATTACACTTTGTCCTTTCAGTTCAGTCGTTCAGTCATGTCTGACTCTTTGCGACCCCATGGACTGCAGCACGCCAGGCTTCCCCATCCATCACCAACTCCTGGAGCTTTCTCAAACTCATGTCCATTGAGTCAGTGATGCCATCCAACCATTTCGTCCTCTGTCATCCGCTTCTCCTCCTACTTCAATCTTTCCCAGCCTCAGGGTCTTTTCCGATGAATCAGTTCTTCAGATCAGGTGGCCAAAGTATTGGAGTTTCAACTTCAGCATCAGTCCTTCCAATGAATATTCAGGACTGATTTCCTTAAGATTGACTGGTTTGATCTCCTTGCAGTCCAAGGGACTCTCAAGAGTCTTCTCCAATACCACAGGTCAAATTCATCAATACTTTGGCGCTTGGCCTTCTTTATGGTCCAACTCTCACATCCATACATGACTACTTGAAAGACCATAGCTTTGACTAGACAGACCTTTGTCAACAAAGTAATGTCTCTGATTTTTAATATGCTGTCTAGGTTGGTCATAGCTTTCTTCCAAGGAGCAAGTATCTTTTGATTTCATGGCTGCAGTCACCATCTGCAATCATTTTGGAGCCCAAGAAAATAAAGTCTGTCACTGTTTCCATTGCTTCCCATCTATTTGCCATGAAGTGATGAGACTAGATGCCATGATCTTAGTATTTTGAATGTTGAGTTTTAAGCCAGCTTTTTAGCTCTCTTCTTTCACTTATATTAAGAGGTTCTTTAGTTCCTATTTGCTTTCTGCCATAAGGGTGGTGTCATCTGCATATCTGAGGTTGTTAATATTTATCTTGGCAATCTTGATTCCAGCTTGTGCTTCATCCAGCCCAGCATTTTGCATGATGTACTCTGCATAAGAGTAAAATAGCAGGGTTACAATATAAGCAGGGAACCACCTGGGAAGCCCCACAAATAGGGTTATTGATAAAATACAGGACACACAATTAAATATGTAATTCAGATAAGAAACATTTTCTTTTTTTCAGTATGTCTCAAGTATTGTATGGCACAAACTTAATGAATGGCACAAACTTAATGAATGGCACAAACTTGTATGGCACAAATTTACTGAATACATTTATGGCTTATCTGTAATTCAAAATTAACTGACTATTTAAGGTTTTTAGTTTCTAGGTCTGGCAACAAGTGTAAATGAGTTATTACCATCTAGGTGTAGCCTTTGACCAGTGATAGAAAGGCTACAGTGGCTACAGGCTATAGTCCCCTCTGTTGTTTCTCTGGAGGACAGTTCTGAGAATCATTCTAAGTGGTTTCTCGAAGGATCCCACACAGGATGAGCCATGGTTGACACAGCAGTGAGTAGCTTATTAACAAGGCCTTGATCTTTTTTTTCACCTTTTCCTGATTCACTCTTTCCAGTTCCCCTCTCCAATTCTTTGGGATTACTACTTGTATGCCAATTCACCTGTCTACCTCTGCTTTTGGAGGAAACTCAAGCTAAGCATTATCTTTTCCTTATTACACTCAATTCACCTGGTACAATGTCTAGTTTAATTGTGAAAATAGATTGAAATTGGACTTTTGATAGAGTAGTGGGATCATATGAGTCATAGCCTTGGATTGATTTCTGGCTTTTAATCATATCTGGGCATGTTTGGTGAACTTAAGGGGTAGGCCTAAGAAATCAGTGGGGACAAGAATCCAGGGAATATTCATATCCAAGGTTCAAAGACACTGGTGAAGTGTCTTAAAAGAAGTTGATCAGTGATAGCATACTGCATATATATATTTTAAACTCTTCTCTCTCCACACTCCTGTTGAAATATCAGACATGAAGTGTATTTAAAGAATAAATCTATAGTAGCATTGAAAAATAAGAAAGACTGCTTCAAATAAATCAAATATTTTGAGTAATTTATACAAGATGGAAAAAACAAAAAGGAAGACATCATATTGACTAAAGGGGTAGAGCAGGGGAAATCTCATGGAAGCCACAGGAAAGGGCTTCCATGAAAGTGTAGATCAGTTCAGTTCAGTTCACTCGCTCAATTGTGTCCAACTCGTTGCGACCCCATGAATCACAGCATGCCAGGCCTCCCTGTCCATCACCAACTCCCGGAGTTTACAGAAAATCATGTCTATCGAGTCGGTGATGCCATCCAACCATCTCATCCTATGTCGTCCCCTTCTCCTCCTGCCCCCAATTCCTCCCAGCATCAGGGTCTTTTCCAGTGAGTCAACTCTTCGCATGAGGTGGCCAAAGTATTGGAGTTTCATCTTCAGCATCAGTCCTTCCAATGAACACCCAGGACCGATCTCCTTTAGGATGGACTGGTTGGATCTCCTTGCAGTCCAAGGGACTCTCAAGTTCAAAAGCATCAATATTTCGGCGCTCGGCTTTCTTCACAGTACAACTCTCACAACCATACATGACTACTGGAAAAACCATAGCCTTGACTAGATGGACCTTTGTTGGCAAAGTAATGTCTCTGCTTTTTAATATGCTGTCTAGGTTGGTCATAACTCTCCTTCCAAGGAGCAAGCGTCTTTTAATTTCATAGCTGTAATCACCATCTGCAGTGATTTTGGAGCCCCCCAAAATAAAGTCTGACACTGTTTCCACTGTTTCCCCATCTATTTATCATAAAGTGATGAGACCAGATGCCATGATCTTAGTTTTCTGAATGTTTAGTTTTAAGCCAACTTTTGCACTCTCCTCTTTCCCTTTCATCAAGAGGCTTTTTAGTTCCTCTTCACTTTCTGCCATAAGGGTGGAGTCATCTGCATATCTGAGGTTACTGATATTTCTCCCAGCAATCTTGATTCCAGCTTGTGCTTCTTCCAGCCCAGCGTTTCTCATGATGTACTCTGCATATAAGTTAAATAAGCAGGGTGACAATAAATAGCCTTGTTGTACTCCTTTTCCTATTAGGAACCAGTCTGTTGTTCCATGTCCATTTCTAACTGTTACTTCCTGACCTGCATATAGGTTTCTCAAGAGGTAGGTCAGGTGGTCTGGTATTCCCATCTCTTTCAGAATTTTCCACAGTGTACTGTGATCCACCCAGTCAAAGACTTTAGCATAGTCAATAAAGCAGAAATAGATGTTTTTCTGGAACTCTCTTGCTTTTTTGATGAACCAGTGGATGTTGGCAATTTCATCTCTGGTTCCTCTGCCTTTTCTAAAACCAGCTTGAAAATCTGGAAGTTCACGGTTCACATATTGCTGAAGCCTGGCTTGGAGCATTTTGAGCATTACTTTACTAGCGTGTGAAATGAGTGCAATTGTGCAGTAGTTTGAGCATTCTTTCGGATTGCCTTTCTTTAGGATTGGAATGAAAACTGACCTTTTCCAGTCCTGTGGCCACTGCTGAGTTTTGCAAATTTGCTGGCATATTGAGTGCAGCACTCTCACAGCATCATGTTTCAGGATTTGAAATAGCTCAACTGGAATTCCACCATCTCCAATAGCTTTGTTCGTAGTGATGCTTTCTAAGGCCCACCTGACTTCACATTCCAGGATGTCTGGCTCTAGGTGAGTGATCACACCATCCTGATTATCTGGCTCATGAAGATCTTTTTTGTACAGTCCTTCTGTGTATTCTTGCCACCTCTTCTTAATATCTTCTGCTTCTGTTAGGTCCATACTGTCTGTCCTTTATCGAACCCATCTTTGCCTGAAATGTTCCCTTGGTATCTCTAATTTTCTTGAAGGGATCTCTAGTCTCTCCCATTCTATTGTTTTCCTCTCTTTCTTTGCATTGATCGCTGAGTAAGGCTTTCTTATCTCTCCTTGCTATTCTTTGGAACTCTGCATTCAAATGGGAATATCTTTCCTTTTCTCCTTTGCTTTTCACTTCTCTTCTTTTCACAGCTATTTGTAAGGCCTCCTCAGACAACCATTTTGCCATTTTGCATTTCTTTTGCATGGGGATGGTCTTGATCCCTGTCTCCTGTACAATATCACGAACCTCCATCCATAGTTCATCAGGCACTCTGTCTATCAGGTCTAGTCCCTTAAATCTATTTCTCACTTCCACTGGATAGTCATAAGGGATTTGATTTAGGTCATGCTGAATGGTCTAGTGGTTTTCCCTACTTTCTTCAATTTAAGTCTGAATTTGGCAATAAGGAGTTCATGATCTGAGCCACAGTCAGCTCTCAGTCTTGTTTTTGCTGACTATATAGAGCTTCTCCATCTTTGGCTGCAAAGAATATAATCAATCTGATTTCAGTGTTGACCATCTGGTGATGTCCATGTGGAGAGTCTTCTCTTGTGTTGTTTGAAGAGGGTGTTTGCTATGACCAGTGTGTTCTCTTGGCAAAACTCTATTAGCCTTTGCCCTGCTTCATTCCGTACTATAAGGCCAAGTTTGCCTGTTAATCCAGGTGTTTCTTGACTTCCTACTTTTGCATTCCAGTCCCCTATAATGAAAAGGACTTCTTTTTTGGGTGTTAGTTCTAAAAGGTCTTCTAGGTCTTTATAGAACCGTTCAACTTCAGCTTGCTTAGTGTTACTGGTTGGGGCATAGGCTTGGATTGCCATCATGTTGAATGGTTTGCCTTGGAACCGAACAGAGATCATTCCGTCGTTTTGGAGATTACATCCAAGTACTGCATTTCGGACTCTTTTTTTGTCCATGATGGCTACTCCATTTCTTCTAAGGGATTCCTGCCCATAGTAATAGATATAATGGTCATCTGAGTTAAATTCACCCATTCCAGTCCATCTTAGTTCGCTGAGTCCTAGATTGTCAACATTCACTCTTGCCATTTCCTGTTTGACCACTTCCAATTTGCCTTGATTCATGGACTTAACATTCCAGGTTCTTATGCAATATTGCTCTTTACAGCATTGAACCTTGTTTCTATCACCAGTCACATCCACAACTGGGTATTGTTTTTGCTTTGGCTCCTTCTATTTATTCTTTCTGGAGTTATTTCTCCACCGATCTCCAGTAGCATATTGGGCACCTACCAACCTGGGGAGTTCTTTCAGTATTATCATTTTGGCTTCTCATACTGTTCATGGGGTTCTCAAGGCAAGAATTCTGAAGTTGTTTGCTATTCCCTTCTCCAGTGGACCACAATCTGTCAGACCTCTTCACCATGACCCGTCTGTCTTGGGTGGCCCCACATGGCATGGCTTAGTTTCATTGAGTTAGACAAGACTGTAGGTGGTCCTGTGATCAGATTGGCTAGTTTTCTATGCTTATGGTTTCAGTGTGTCTGCCCTCTGATACCCTCTCGCAACACCTACCATCTTACTTGAGTTTCTCTTACCTTGGACGTGGGGTATCTCTTCACGGCTCTCCAGCAAAGCGTGGTCACTGCTCCTTACCATGGACGAGGGGCTCAAAATGATAGCTGTAAAGATGAGGAGGGAATGTTGGGATGGTACTACAAGTAGTACAGGCTCCTTCTGGGCCACCTGAACACCTGTCTTTGTGCCATGTATCTAACTACCTGTCAGGCTGGCCTGAGAGATATTTTCCCCAATAAATAGTACTGATAAAGTGATTTATTGATTACCTTATTGGGAGGGGGTGAAGAAGGTTATGATTTTACCTCATACCATATACAAAAACAACAACAAAAATTCAGTTGATTGAAGATCCAAGCATTTAAAAAAAATTAAAATATTAGAGAAGAATCTATAACAGACCACCTTTTTAATATTTTGGATTGATAAAACCTTCCTAAGAAATACCTGAAACCCAGAAGCCATAAAGGCAAGAGCGAAGAGAGGAAGGAAGAAGTAATCTAACATATTTCTTACATCAAAATTAAAAATTCTGGGGACTTTTCTGGTGGTCCAATGTGGAGGGTGCAGGTTTATCCCTGATTGGAAAACTAGGACCCCACATGCTGCAGGGCATAGCAAAAAATAAAATTAAAATTTCTGCATGACAAAATTTAGCATTATTTATCATAAGCAAAGTTAAAAGACAACTGACAAGATTGGATAAAATGAGGCACAGGGTTAATACTATTAATCTGCACATTGCCCCAATAAATTGGTAAGAAAATGATGACACAAGAGAGAAAAGTAGATAAATGATATTGTAGTTGACTATTCACTGTTTTCCTTCCCTGTAGGAGAATTAATGCTTTACCATTTTGGCAACCTCGAGCATGGCCAAATGATTTGTTTGAGTCAGTGACATGTGTCACAGGCACAAGCTTTAAGACTTGGTATTTGAACTGCCAAGACAGCCAGAGATATTCTGGATAGTGACTGCTCTCAGCCAGTCCAATATTGAAATATTATGTGAGTGAGAAATAAATTTTTGTTTAAAACCTCTGAGATTTGTGGATTGTTTGACACCATGGCTTAAGCTCATGTCTCCTGACTCATATAGAAATCAGAATCAGAATACAGGTGGTATTGAGACAAAACTCTATAAAAATATATGGCATTGATTTAAAGGTTGTGCTCTAGGCAGTGAGGAAATTGTCAGAAGCTAGGAGATTGTGAGACATGTCAGGTAGTAGAAAAAGTTTTAGTAAAATTTGATCTACAATAGCCTGAAAAGCAGATCATGTACATAAACAGCTTGTAGTTTTAGGAGAAGAAGTTGAAAAAAAGAATGTTTCATGTGCTGGTAAGTTTTGTCTGCATTTTTTGAATTTTTACAAAAGAGATGAGCTTAGGTAAGTAACTGGTTTGTAAACATAAATGAAAGAGAATTGAGAGTATAGAAATTGGTGTGATTTTAGGGTTTGAAACTGAGTTTAAACTTAAAAACAGTATGAAATAAAACTTTTGAGAAATAAGCAGATTTAATTTCAAGAATTACAAGAAGGAAAAATCAAAATACATGGCCTCCTCCATGTGTGCGTGCACTCAGTCACTTCAATCATGTCCAATTCTTTGAGAGTTCATGGACTGTAGCCTGCCAGACTCCTCTGTCCATGGGATTCTCCAGGCAAGAATACCAGAGTGAATTGCCATGCACTCCTCCGGGGGATCTTCCCCTCCAGAGATCCAGGAACCTGCATCTCTTATGTCTCCTGCATTGGTGGTTGGGGAGATGGTGGGGGGTGAGGTGGTTCTTTATCACTAGTGCCACCTGGGAAGTCCAGTTTCCTCCATACCTATTGTTAAAATCTTTAAATCTTTTTAACATATTTTCTCAGTGCAGTATCAAAATAAAGGTATAATCCTCACACCCATTGTTAAAAACTTCTTAGAGTTTGAAGGTTCAGCTAAATGTGTGATGCTCTTCATTTGGGTAAAATGGCTCAGGAAAAAGGAGTCTAAGGGTATGACTTGCCCATGGAAGACTGATGGACCTAAGGTGCTCGAACCTAAGAAGAAGGGAGAAATCTAGATATCAAGAAAAGAAGTAGAAATGTGGTTACTGGCACATAGAACTGACTAGAATAAAGTTGATAAGAAATCAACTTAAGTTTTTGGAAAAAGAAAATCGTGCTATCAGAGAGAAAATAAGTCTGGACTACATAGTTTGTGACTGAGGCTTAAAATGATACTTGGAACTTCAGCCTCTTTGGGAGGAGAAGTAGTTCATAATAGCTGCTGAATTTCCAAGGAAGGCAATATCCTGATGCCAACTTCATATATGGCCTAGAAGCATAGATGAAAAAGAATCTCCTGGATGGTGGAGTCAGGAGTCACAGGCAAACAATAGAGAGCAAAACAGCTTGAAGGAAGAGCAACCAGAGCCTATTCCCAGGATACTTTTGTAAGCCTAGGGCAGGGGCCCCTCTAAGCATCTATCTGCTGAGATTTCATTATTGCTGTGGGTCAGTGGCTACTCAGTGTCTCCCATTCTTCCTCTTTCTCAGTGGGAGAGTTCAGTGCAATTATTCTATGCCTATTTCACCATTGTATATTAGAGGTATGAATCTCTGACATAGAAAATACTCTGTGCTTTGAGATTCTTGATTTTGAGCTTGAAGCAGTGGTTGGACAGTGGTTAAGGTTATCTTCTTTAGAGAAAGGGTAAAGTGAGATGGGAAAAGGACCAGTATTTGTCTACCAGAAGATTAGACTGAATCAGGTTTTTATTTCTGCTTCCTAATGTGAAATTCCCCTTCTTTCTGGAAGATCAAACTCCTCAGCCTTTTTGAACTCTCCATGATCACATGGCCTGCTTTGACCAATGAAATGTGAGCAAAATTAATATATATCCCTTCTAGAGAGAAGAATTATGAGTTAGTACATTCTTCATCAACTTCTGTATTCCATTGGCTATGGCAGCTATCACTGTTATGGCTACTAAATAGTGGCAACTCCATCAATTTGGGTCCTGGAGTGAAATAAGAGGGTCTGACCTGTGGTGAACATGGAGTGTGAATGAGAAACTAACCTTCTTGTAGGCTACTTGGATTTGGAAGGTGTTTGTGTAGCATAACAAAGCCTATCCTGATAGCTATACATAAGTAATTGGGAGAAGATTTAAGTATAAATGAAAGTGAATGTTGCTCAGTCGTGTCCGACTCTTTGCAACCCCATGAACTGTAGTCCATGGAATTATCCAGGCCAGAATACTGGAGTGGATAGCCTTTCCCTTCTCCAGGGGATCTTCCCAACACAGGGATTCAACCCAGGTCTCCTGCATTGCAGGTGGATTCTTTACCAGCTGAGCTATGAGGGCTTCCCTGGTGGTTCAGATGAGAAAAGGAAATGGCAATCCACTCCAGTATTCTGGCCTGGGAAATCCCACGGGCAGAGCAACCTGACAGACGACAGTCCATGGTGTTGCAAAGAGTTGGACTTGTCTGAGCCACTTCACTTTCTTTCTTTCTAGAGTATAAATGGCCAGTGAACATATGAAAACCAATGAGTAACTGAGTAGTAAGAGTATGTAGGAAAGCAGTACATGTATCTTGGGACTTTTTCCAGAGTATATATAAGACACTCCTAGAATTTAATTTTTGAATTGAAGACTTGTCAGGAGATTAGAGTTTGATCAGATGGGAGCCATGGAGTTACAGTTAGGAAACAATTTCAGATTATATTTAGTTCTCACGTGTGCAGCTTCAACAGGAAAGGCTAAATGGTTGGGTGAATCATATTCAGTCTGACACTAATCATTGTGTTTGTGAGTTTTCCTTTAGTCTTCAAACTGGTTCATTTACCTTTCTACTCTTAGAAGACATTTCTCCACTCCCTAAGAGATACAGCCCTAAATTCTGTTTGCTGTCCCTAGCTCAAAGTCCATACTCTCAGGATGATATACAGTATTTCCCATCTCGTCTGTACGTAGTAACTTACATGTTAAAAGATATATTACCTGCCCGTATTCACCCATATCCAGTATACAAATAACTGCAAAACATGTTGGTGGTAGACTATAATTGTGATTGTTGTTTAGTTGCTAAGTCTTCTGCGACCCCATGGACTGTAGCTCACGAGGCTCTTGTTTTTTTTTTTTTTTTTTTTTACATTAAATTTTTTTTTTTTAATTTTTTATTAGTTGGAGGCTAATTACTTCACAACATTTCAGTGGGTTTTGTCATACATTGATATGAATCAGCCATAGAGTTACACGTATTCCCATCCCGATCCCCTCTCCCACCTCCCTCTCCACCCGATTCCTCTGGGTCTTCCCAGTGCACCAGGCCCGAGCACTTGTCTCATGCATCCACCTGGGCTGGTGATCTGTCTCACTGTAGATAATATACATGTTGTTCTTTCGAAACATCCCACCCTCACCTTCTCCCACAGAGCTCAAATCTGTCCTGTACTTCTGTGACTCTTTTTCTGTTTTGCATATAGGGTTAGTCGTTACCATCTTTCTAAATTCCATAATATATGTGTTAGTATGCCTGTAATGTTCTTTATCTTTCTGGCTAACTTCACTCTGTATAATGGGCTCCAGTTTCATCCATCTCATTAGGACTGATTCAAATGAATTCTTTTTAATGGCTGAGTAATATTCCATGGTGTATATGTACCACAGCTTCCTTATCCATTCATCTGCTGATGGGCATCTAGGTTGCTTCCATGTCCTGGCTATTATAAACAGTGCTGCGATGAACATTGGGGTGCACGTGTCTCTTTCAGATCTGGTTCCTCAGTGTGTATGCCCAGAAGTGGGATTGCTGGGTCATATGGCAGTTCTATTTCCAGTTTTTTAAGAAATCTCCACACTGTTTTCCATAGTGGCTGTACTAGTTTGCATTCCCACCAACAGTGTAAGAGGGTTCCCTTTTCTCCACACCCTCTCCGGCATTTATTGCTTGTAGTCTTTTGGATAGCAGCCATCCTGACTGGCGTGTAATGGTACCTCATTGTGGTTTTGATTTGCATTTCTCTAATAATGAGTGCTGTTGAGCATCTTTTCATGTGTTTGTTAGCCATCTGTATGTCTTCTTTGGAGAAATGTCTGTTTAGTTCTTTGGCCCATTTTTTGATTGGGTCATTTATTTTTCTGGAATTGAGGTGCAGGAGTTGCTTGTATATTTTGAGATTAATCCTTTGTCTGTTTGCTTCATTGCTATTATTTCTCCCCAATCTGAGGCTGTCTTTTCACCTTACTGTATAGTTTCCTTTGTAGTGCAAAAGCTTTTAAGTCTCATTAGGTCCCACTTGTTTATTTTTGCCTTTATTTCCAATATTCTGGGAGGTGGGTCATAGAGAATCTTGCTGTGATTTATGTCGGAGAGTGTTTTGCCTGTGTTCTCCTCTAGGAGTTTTATAGTTTCTGGTCTTACATTTAGATCTTTAATCCATTTTGAGTTTATTTTTGTGTATGGTGTTAGAAAGTGTTCTAGTTTCATTCTTTTACAAGTGGTGACCAGTTTTCCCAGCACCACTTGTTAAAGAGGTTGTCTTTTTTCCATTGTATATCCTTGCCTCCTTGTCAAAGATAAGGTGTCCATAGGTTCGTGGATTTATCTCTGGGCTTTCTATTCTGTTCCATTGATCTATATTTCTGTCTTTGTGCCAGTACCATACTGTCTTGATGACTGTGGCTTTGTAGTATGGTCTGAAGTCAGGCAGGTTGATTCCTCCAGTCCATTCTTCTTTCTCAAGATTACTTTGGCTATTCGAGGTTTTTTTGTATTTCCATACAAATTGTGAAATTATTTGTTCTAGTTCTGTGAAAAATACCGTTGGTAGCTTAATAGGGATTGCATTGAATCTATAGATTGCTTTGGGTAGTATAGCCATTTTGACAATATTGATTCTTCCAATCCTATGAACACGGTAGTTTCTCCATCTGTTGTGTCCTCTTTGATTTCTTTCATCAGTGTTTATAGTTTTCTATGTATAGGTCTTTTGTTTTCTTTAGGTAAGATATAGTCCTAAGTATTCATTCTTTTTGTTGCAATGGTGAATGGTTATTGTTTCCTTAATTTCTCTTTCTGTTTTCATTGTTAGTTATAGAATGCAAGGATTTCTGTGTGTTAATTTTATATCCTGCAACGTTACTGTATTCATTGTTTAGCTCTAGTAATTTTCTGGTAAAGTCTTTAGGGTTTTCTATGTAGAGGATCATGTCATCTGCAGACAGTGAGAGTTTCACTTCTTCTTTTCCTATCTGGATTCCTTTTATTTCTTTTTCTGCTCTGATTGCTGTGGCCAACACTTCCAACACTATGTTGAATAGTAGTGGTGAGAGTGGGCACCCTTGTCTTGTTCCTGATTTCAGGGGAAATGCTTTCAATTTTTCACCATTGAGGGTGATGCTTGCTGTGGTTTGTCATATATAGCTTTTATTATGTTGAGGTATGTTCCTTCTATTCCTGCTTTTTGGAGAGTTTTAATCATAAAATGACAGTGCTTGAATTTTCAAGCTTTCATCTTGCATCTATTGAGAGAATCATATGGTTTTTATCTTTCAATTTGTTAATGTGGTGTATTACATTGATTGATTTGCGGATATTAAAGAATCCTTGCATTCCTGGGATAAAGCCCACTTGGTCGTGGTGTATGATTTTTTTAATATGTTGTTGGATTCTGTTTGCTAAAATTTTGTTAAGGATTTTTGCATCTATGTTCATCTAGTTTTCTTTTTTTGTGGCATCTTTGTCTGGTTTTGGAATTAGGGTGATGGTGGGCTCATAGAATGAATTTGGAAGCTTACCTTCATCTGCAATTTTCTGGAAGAGTTTGAGTAAGATAGGTGTTAGCTCTTCTCTAAATTTTTGGTAGAATTCAGCTGTGAAGCCATCTGGTCCCGGGCTTTTGTTTGCTGGCAGATTTTTGATTACAGTTTCGATTTCCTTGCTTGTGATGGTTCTGTTAAGATCTTCTATTTCTTCCTGGTTCAGTTTTGGAAAGTTATACTTTTCTAAGAATTTGTCCATTTCATCCAAGTTGTCCATTTTATTGGCATAGAGCTGCTGGTAGTAGTCTCTTATGATCCTTTGTATTTCAGTGTTGTCTGTTGTGATCTCTCCATTTTCATTCTAATTTGTTGATTTGCCGTCTTCTTCCCTTGTTCTTAATGAGTACTTGCTAATGGTTGTCAGATTTTGTTTATTTGTCAAAAAAACCAGCTTTTACTTTGTTGATTTTTTGCTACGGTCTCTTTAGTTTCTTTTGCATTTATTTCTGCCCTGATTTTTAAGATTTCTTTCCTTCTGCTAACCCTGGGGTTCTTCATTTCTTCCTTCTCTAATTGCTTTAGGTGTAGAGTTAGGTTATTTATTTGGCTTTTTTCTTGTTTCTTGATGTAAGCCTGTAATGCTATGAACCTTCCCCTTAGCACTGCTTTTACAGTGTCCCATAGGTTTTGGGTTGTTGTGTTTTCATTTTCATTCATTTCTATACATATTTTGATTTCCTTTTTGATTTCTTCTATGATTTGTTGGTTATTCAGAAGCGTGTTATTTAGCCTCCATATGTTTGAATTTTTAACAATTTTTTTTCCTGTAATTGAGATCTAATCTTACTGCACTGTGGTCAGAAAAGATGACTGGAATGATTTCAATTTTTTTTGAATTTTCCAAGACCAGATTTATGGCCCAGGATGTGATCTAT